>NC_135915.1:565546-993046 GCF_964194155.1 Cetorhinus maximus
CGGCTGGCACACGGGGTCTCCGCGGCTCGGGAGGCAAGGGCGAGGCCAGAAATGCGCATGCTCCGGCGGCTGGCCCAGACACCTCCCCCAGAAGTGGCACCAGAGCGCGGGGAACGAATCCCCGGCGGAGCGGAGCAGCCCGCGGGACCGGAAACCCATAGGGCAGGCGGGGGGGAATGGTGAGCCTGAAGGACCGGAAACCCATGGGGGAAAGTAAAAGCGGCGGAACAGAAATTGCCCGGGTCAAACGGTTCCCCCGGAAATAGGAATTGATGAGAGAGACTGGGTGAGGAATTGAACCTCAAATTAAATCAAATATAAAGTCTGGGCCACAGAGGAGGAGACTCTGGGCTGAGGGGATCCTATGATGAGGGGATGAGTAAATTGGGTTTACATTCCCTGGAGTTTAGAAGAATAAGAGGTGATCCCATTGAAACCTACACATTCCTAAAGGAGTTTGATAGAAATTTCTTCAGTCTAAGGGTTGTGAACCTTTGGAATTCCCTAGCCCAGAGGGTTGTAGATGCTCCAGGGTTGAATACATTCAAGATGTGCACTTGCGATGTCATGGCGTACAAGGCAATGGGCCTAGTGTGGGAAAATGGGGTTAGAATAGTGAGGTACTTGTTTGACCAGTGCAGACTCGATGGGCCGAAGGGCCTTTTTCTGTGCTGTAGACCTCTATGGCTCTATGACTATGACAGATTTTTGGTCGCTCTGGGAATGGAGGGATATGAGGACTTGAAGCCCAGGGTCAGCCACGATTGTATGGAACGGCCGAGCAGGCTCGAAGGGGTCGAATGGTCCACTCCCGCTCCTATTTGTTGTGTTTATGTTTTTATGTTCTGCCATGTATTTTCCTGCACTAGATTGATTATTGGATGACATATGATGTGCCTCTATAAAAGGGCTTTGTAACGCTAAATGTATCTCTGCTTTTGTTAGGCAGTGTATGAGCTATGGGTGTTTTGTTACAATCCCTGCATTGCTCTAGCGATTGGAGAGTCATACCACAGGAAGCTAGGACTTATGAGCAGGAGTAGGTCATTCAGCCCTTTCAGTCTGCGCCGCCATTCAATAGGATCATGGCTGATCTGATTGTCACCTCAACCCCACTTTCCTGTCTGCACCGTAACCCTTGACTTCCTTGTCTATCAAAAATCTATCTAACTCAACCTTGAATAAATTCAATGACCCAGCCTCAACTGCTCTCTGGGGAGGAGAATTCCCTGAACCGATGAGCCTCGGAGAGAAAAATATTCTCCTCATCTCCTCCTTGAAAGGGAGACCTATTAAACTATGCCCCCTTGTTCAAGTTTCCTTGACATGAGGAAACATCCTGTATCCACCCTGTCAATCCCTCAGGATCTTATATGTTTCAATAAGTTTACCTCTGATTCTTCTCCACTCCAATGACTATAGACGCAACCTGTTCAATGTTTCCTGATAAGACAATGCTTTAATCCCAGAAATCAGCCCAGTCGACTTCTGAACTGCTTCCAATGTTTTATATCCTTTTTCAAATATGGAGACCAAAACTTTACACAGTAATCCAGATGTGGTCTGACCAAGGCCCTTGGTCAGCTGCAGTAAAACTTCCCTACTTGTTTATCCCATTCCCCTTGCAATTGGTTAAAGGTTAAAGGGAAACAATGTTCATTTACAGGAGAGGGCAGTGACACAGAAGCCTAAGCTGTAGAGCAAATGTGGAAAGTGTGCTCGAGAGAAATGTGACTATGATAGAGAGAGATGTGACTATTGGAGAGAGATGTGACTGTGATAGAGAGAGAGACGACCGTGATAGAGAGAGAGAGAGAGAGAGAGGCCACCGTGATAGAGAGAGAGAGGCCACTGTGATAGAGAGAGAGAGAGGCCACCATGATAGAGAGAGAGAGAGGGGCCACTGTGATAGAGAGAGAGAGAGAGAGAGAGAGGGGCCACTGTGATAGAGAGAGAGAGAGAGAGAGAGAGAGGGGCCACTGTGATAGAGAGAGAGAGAGAGGGGCCACTGTGATAGAGAGAGAGAGAGAGGCCACTGTGATAGAGAGAGAGAGGGGCCACTGTGATAGAGAGAGAGAGAGGGGCCACTGTGATAGAGAGAGAGAGAGAGAGGGGCCACTGTGATAGAGAGAGAGAGAGAGAGGGGCCACTGTGATAGAGAGAGAGAGAGAGAGGGGCCACTGTGATAGAGAGAGAGAGAGAGAGGGGCCACTGTGATAGAGAGAGAGAGAGAGGCCACTGTGATAGAGAGAGAGAGGGGCCACTGTGATAGAGAGAGAGAGAGAGAGGCCACTGTGATAGAGAGAGAGAGAGGGGCCACTGTGATAGAGAGAGAGAGAGTCCACCGTGATAGAGGGAGAGAGGGGCCTTTGTGATAGAGAGAGTTGCGATGATAGAGAGTGTTCCTGGAGCAGAAATGCTAACCTCTTCACCTCTTGATCTCCTGCCCTTCAGGGTTTTGCCATGACGATCGTTATCGGATTTGAGGGGAGTGCCAATAAAATTGGCGTCGGCATCATCAAGGATGGGGTGGTGTTGTCCAACCCAAGAAGGACTTACATTACACCACCCGGACAAGGTCAGCAGCACAGATCATGTGCGCAGAGAGATAGACGAAGCATTTCAATTCAGGGTTTCGGGGGGGTGAGGTTTATGTATAGAATAAAAGATACCCGGGAGTGAGTTACAGACTGGAATCTAATCGAGGGGTTCGGGGGGTTTATATATAGAATAACAGATACCTGGGAGTGAGTTACAGACTGGAATCTAATCGAGGGGTTCGGGGGGGTTTATATATAGAATAACAGATACCCGGGAGTGACTTACAGATTGGAATCTAATCGAGGGGTTCGGGTGGTTTATATATAGAATAACAGATACCCGGGAGTGAGCTAAAGGCTGGAATCTAATCGAAGGGTTCGGTGTGGTTTATATATAGAATAACAGATACCCGGGAGTGAGTTACAGACTGGAATCTAATCGAGGGGTTCGGGGTGGTTTATATATAGAATAACAGATACCCGGGAGTGAGTTACAGACTGGAATCTAATCGAGGGGTTCGGGGTGGTTTATATATAGAATAACAGATACCCGGGAGTGAGTTACAGACTGGAATCTAATCGAGGGGTTCGGGGGGTTTATATATAGAATAACAGATACCCGGGAGTGAGTTACAGACTGGAATCTAATCGAGGGGTTATAACAGATACGCGGGGGTGAGTTACAGACTGGAATCTAATTGAGGGGTTCGGGGTGGGTTTATGTATAGAATAACAGATACCCGGGAGTGAGTTACAGACTGGAATCTAATCGAGGGGTTCGGTGGGGTTTATATATAGAATAACAGATACCCGGGAGTGAGTTACAGATTGGAATCTAATCGAGGGGTTCGGGGTGGTTTATATATAGAATAACAGATACCCGGGAGTGAGTTACAGACTGGAATCTAATTGAGGGGTTCGGGGTGGGTTTATATATAGAATAACAGATACCCGGGAGTGAGTTACAGACTGGAATCTAATTGAGGTGTTTCCCCCATATATAGAAGAACAGATACCCGGGAGTGAGTTACAGACTGGAACCTAACCGAGGGGTTCGGGGTGGTTTATATATAGAATAACAGATACCTGGGAGTGAGTTACAGACTGGAATCTAATCGAAGGATTCGGAAGGATTTATATTTAGAATAACAGATACCCGGGAGTGAGTTACAGACTGGAATTCACTCGAGGGGTTCAGGGTGGATTATATATAGAATAACAGATACCCGGGAGTGAGTTACAGACTGGAATCTAATCGAGGGGTTCGGGGTGGGTTTATATATAGAATAACAGATACCCAAGAGTGAGTTACAGACTGGAATCTAATTGAGGTGTTTCCCCCATATATAGAAGAACAGATACCCGGGAGTGAGTTACAGACTGGAACCTAACCGAGGGGTTCGGGGTGGTTTATATATAGAATAACAGATACCTGGGAGTGAGTTACAGACTGGAATTCACTCGAGGGGTTCAGGGTGGATTATATATAGAATAACAGATACCCGGGAGTGAGTTACAGACTGGAAAACCGGGTGTGAATTACGGGTTGGAATCTAATCGAGGTGGTCAGTGGGAGGGTGGGAATCACATATGGAATAACAGGTACCTGGGTGGGAGCTATGGGCTGGTATCTGATCTCATTCTTTGTTGAAGGTTTCCTCCCCAGGGACACAGCAAAACATCACCAGGCCTGTGTTCTGGATGTGACAAGTGAGGCGTTGGATCTGGCAGGTATCAAACCGCAGGAGATTGATTGTATTGCTTACACAAAAGGTAAGAACTTCGACCCAGGCTGACGTCAGTCCTCTTCAGTAGAATATTACAAGCTTGATGCATCCATAAGATTAGCACAATTCCCACTTGGATGGTCAGATTGGGTTTCACTGCCTGAGTGGGTGAAGGGTGGGTATCACTGTCGGGGTGGGTGAAGAATGGTTATCACCGCCTGAGTAGGTGAAGGGTGGGTATCACTGTCGGGGTGGGTGAAGAATGGCTGTCACTGTCACAGTGTAAAGAGAATATAATTTTTCCTAATATTATAATGAAGCAGGATTGCGGTGTGTGTGTGTGTGACTAAGTTAATTAAACTGAAGACAGTCAGACTGCAAGGTTTAAATCATCAAGGGCGTTATATGTGAAAGCAGGCATTTTGAAATGGAGATGAAGAATCTAAGTTGAGATCCCAGTGGATACAGTATGAATGGGAATTTGTATTCAGAGATAAGTGAGGAGTGAATTGTTAGCTATTGAATTTCAAAGAGGCTGATCAGGAAACTTTACAAGTGGCAAACATCATAAATAAATAAGGCAAAGTATTAAGTTTATTTTCCCCAAAAGTGTTGGCCATAATGACAACATGAAAGATTTTTATATTCTGGGAAAAGTAAGTTAATACAAAATGTTTAAAGATCAAAGGGGAGGAAATATGTTTAAGGATAGATTGAAAGCTATGTGAAGGGAGTGGCCGTGTGAGATCTTGAAAGGTGGGCTGTGTGAAGACAGACCTGTGAGAAGCAACCCCTAGCCGCTCCAGAGAAGTGCTTGTTTGTTCCGGAAAGCAAGGTGTTGTTAAAAGCCTTGTATTTCCATTGTCGAGTGAGAGGGAGAGAGAAGCTGTGAAATACCTCCCTTATAGCAACAGTGTGTGCCTTGTGGTAATATTACTGGATCTTTGACAGATTAAGAGTCTATTTGGACTGTTGCCTTGAAAATGGTGTTTATTTGGGAGTCTAGCTAAATAGGAATCTTTTGGGAAATTTAAATTTAACTGTGCAACTGCAATCTTGTGTAAGTTTTGCTTTCTTTTGTTAATAAATGCTTTAATTTAATATTTAAAATCTCCAAATGTGCTGATGAAATCTTTACTTCTGACTTCAGTGCACCTACCTTCTTGTAATAAAATACAAATTACAAATTGTTGTGATAGCTTGGCCAAGTTTCCCTTTGGGTTTTGGTCAGCCCGGCAAATACCACCTGCCATGTCATAACACAGGGTGGGTGAAGAATGGGCATCACTGTCAGGGTGGGTGAAGGATTGGTATCACTGTCAGGGTATGTGAAGGATGGGTATCACTGTCAGCATGGGTGAAGAATGGGTATCACTGTCAGAGTGGGTATCACTGTCAGGGTAGGTGAATAATGGTATAAAGGAACTAACATATTTTTTCCTGATATTACTGTGGGACACTTTAAAGCAGGCTTATGTTTGTGTGTGTGAATAATTGAAATAAACTGCAGACTGTTAGACTGCGAAGTTTGAATCATGAAAGGGGTTAAGTATAAAAAACAGGTATTTGAAATGCTAATGGACAATGGAATTTGCAATTTTATATAAGTGGAGAGGCTGTTGGCTTTTCAAAAGGGACATGAGAAGATGTTTACGCCTGGCAAAATAAATAAGACAAAGTTATTATGTTAATTTTTCCCCAAAGTGCTGGCCATAAAAACAACATGAATAATTTTTATATTCTTGGAAAAAGTAAATTCCAAAGACAGGCGTAAACAATGGGATTTACAAATCAAAAATGATGAAATATATTGTCAGGAAGATATAATAGTTCTCCAAATGTTGTTGGAATTTATTGTAGAGCAATAGTCGTGTGCATGTGTGCAGTTGCCTTAATTGCATTAAAAGCAGCTGGTCTGAAGGCTTTGATGTATCAGAAGATAAGCGAGGTTTGAAATGTTAAGTAGGTAGACATAGGTGTGAAGGGAACATTTGCATTTTGAAGTAAACCAGACTTGATTGATTTCAAATGAGGGGTGAAATGTGTCACCTAACCAGGTGAAGTTCAGAAACAGTGTGTTTATTTTTCCCAAAGATTACTGGTAAAATTGGTATTATGAGAGATTTTTTTATTATCAGAGAGGTAAAGTCCAAAGACATAGTGAAACAATGGGAATTTGCATTCAAAGAGGAAAATATGTATAAAGGAGTGAAGGTTGTGTGTAAGGAAAGGCATTGTAAGATCTAAACTAGTGTGAAAAGCCTTCAGCATCAAAGTTTCATGCTGCTGTCTACAAAGAGCTGAAGTTAAGAAAACTCACTTTGAATTAGATTGCTCAGGGTATCATGTTTCTTTGCCTGGGCCTTTAAAAATCTGTGTCTTACTGTTGCCTTAATGAAAGTGTAACTGTGTGTTAGATTAACAAGGGGATTTAGAAGTTATCACAGTAGTAATTTGTTGATCTATGTATGTATTTAAAATCATTTCTTCTATTAATAAAGGTTTAATTTAGTCTTGTAAGAAACCTATAAGACTTGGTGGTCTTATTACTACTGAGTTCAAGGCACGCATCTCGAAAGTTATATAAGTTGCAAAACAGTTGTGGCATTTGTTTCAAGTTTCCCTTTGGGATTTGAGTAGCTCAGCATTTACCGTTGGCTGTGCCATAACAATAGTTAAGGAAGGATGGAAAGCTGTATGTGGTTGGCCATGTGAGTTCCTGAAAGGTGTACTGTGTGAAACAGACCTGTGGGAAAAGCCTCTCGCCACCCTGGAGAAGTTTGTTGTTCCAGTAACCACGGTTGTGTTAAAAGCCTTTGGAGTTTCATTGTCAAGTGAGAGGGGAAAAAGAAGCTGTGAAATACCTCCCTTACAGCAACAGTGAATGCTTGTGGTAATATTGGTGGATGTTTTATAGATCCAGAATCTCTTTAAACTGTTGCCTGAAAGGAGTGTGTAGTTGGGAGTCTAGTTAAGTAGAAGTTTTGGGAATTGTTATAAGACTAAATAACTGTGCAACTGTAAGCTTCTCTGTGTTTATGTTTTAATTTTGTTTTGTTAATGTTTTAATTTAATCTTTAAAATCTTTAAAGGGGCAGTGGACTCATTACTTCTGACTTCAGTGCACAAACCTTCTCGTAATAAATAAATAATTGCAAAATCATTGTGATAGCATAGTCAAATTTCACTTTGGGTTTGGTCAGCCTGGCACACACCACCTGCCCCATCATAACAATGAGTATCACTATCAGGGTGTGTGAAGAATGAGTATCACTGTCAGGGTGTGTGAAGAATGAGTATCACTGTCAGGGTGTGTGAAGAATGAGTATCACTGTCAGGGTGTGTGAAGAATGAGTATCACTGTCAGGGTGGGTGAAGGACGGATATCTCTGTCAGGGTGGATGAAGCATGGATATCACTGTCAGGGTGGGTGAAGGATGGATATCTCTGTCAGGGTGGGTGAAGGATGGATATCTCTGTCAGGGTGGGTGAAGGATGGATATCTCTGTCAGGGTGGGTGAAGCATGGATATCTCTGTCAGGGTGGGTGAAGAATGAGTATCACTGTCAGGGTGGGTGAAGCGTGGATATCTCTGTCAGGGTGGGTGAAGGATGAGTATCACTGCCAGGGTGTGTAAAGGGTTGATTTCAAGATGCTGGTTCGGAGACTAGAGGGATGATCTACAATGGGGAAGTTAGGCTGGTGCAGGAATGGTCTTCGATGGAAAAGTTAGGTTGGTTTAGGGGTGGTTTTTTGATGGGAGAATTAGGGGATTAGAGGGATGGTCTTTTATGGGAGGGTTAGTGATTCGCGGGATGGTCTTCGATGGGAGAGTTAGAGGATTAGCGGGATGGCCTTCGATGGGAGAGTTAGGGGATTAGAGGGATGGTCTTCGATGGGAGAGTTAGGGGATTAGAGGAATGGCCTTCAATGGGAGATTTAGAGGATTAGAGGGATGGTCTTCAATGGGAGAGTTAGAGGATTAGAGGGATGGTTTTCGATGGGAGAGTTAGAGGATTAGCGGGATGGTCTTCGACGGGAGAGTTAGGGGATTAGAGGGATGGTCTTCGATGGGAGAGTTAGGGGATTAGCGGGATGGTCTTCGATGGGAGATTTAGGGGATTAGCGGGATGGTCTTCAATGAGAGAGTTAGAGGATTAGCGGGATGGCCTTCGATGGGAGAGTTAGGGGATTAGAGGGATGGTCTTCGATGGGCGAGTTAGGGGATTAGAGGGATGGTCTTCGATGGGAGAGTTAGGGGATTGGAGGGATGGTCTTTGGGAGAGTTAGGAGATTAGAGGGATGGCCTTCGATGGGAATGAGGGGATTAGAGGGATGGTCTTTGGGAGAGTTAGGGGATTAGAGGGATGGCCTTCGATGGGAATGAGGGGATTAGAGGGATGGTCTTTGGGAGAGTTAGGAGATTAGAGGGATGGCCTTCGATGGGAATGAGGGGATTAGAGGGATGGTCTTTGGGAGAGTTAGGGGATTAGAGGGATGGTTTTTGGGAGAGTTAGGGGATTAGAGGGATGGCCTTCGATGGGAATGAGGGGATTAGAGGGATGGTCTTTGGGAGAGTTCGGGGATTAGAGGGATGGTCTTCGACGGGAGAGAGGGGATTAGAGGGATGGTCCTCGAGGGAGAGTTAGGGGATTAAAGGAATGGCCTTCAAGGGAGGGTTAGGGGATTAGAGGAATGGTCTTTGATGGGAGGGTTAGGGGATTAGATGAATGGTCTTTGATGGGAAAGTTAGGGAATTAGAGGGATGGCCTTCGATGGGAGAGTTAGGGGATTAGAGGGATGGTCTTCGATAGGAGAGTTAGGGGATTAGAGGGATGGTTTTCAATGGGAGATTTAGGGGATTAGAAGGATGGTCTTCGATAGGAGAGTTAGGGGATTAGAGGGATGGTCTTTGGGAGAGTCAGGGGATTAGAGGAATGATCTTCGATGGGAGAGTTAGGGGATTAGAGAGATGGTCTTTGATGGGAGGGTTAGGGGATTAGAGGGATGGTCTTCAATGGGAGAGTTAGAGGATTAGAGGGATGGTTTTCGATGGGAGAGTTAGAGGATTAGAGGGATGGTCTTTGGGAGAGTCAGGGGTTTAGAGGAATGATCTTCGATGGGAGAGTTAGGGGATTAGCGAGATGGTCTTTGATGGGAGGGTTAGGGGATTAGAGGAATGGCCTTTGGTGGGAGGGTTAGGGGATTAGAGGGATGGTCTTCAATGGGAGAGTTAGAGGATTAGAGGGATGGTCTTTGATGGGAGAGTTAGAGGATTAGAGGGATGGTCTTCAGTGGGAGAGTTAGAGGATTAGAGGGATGGTTTTCGATGGGACAGTTAGAGGATTAGCGGGATGGTCTTCGACGGGAGAGTTAGGGGATTAGAGGGATGGCCTTCGACGGAAGAGTTTGGGGATTAGAGGGATGGTCTTCGATGGGCGAGTTAGGGGATTAGAGGGATGGTCTTTGATGGGAATGAGGGGATTATAGGGATGGTCTTTGGGAGAGTTAGGGGATTAGAGGGATGGCCTTCGATGGGAATGAGGGGATTAGAGGGATGGTCTTTGGGAGAGTTAGGAGATTAGAGGGATGGCCTTCGATGGGAATGAGGGGATTAGAGGGATGGTCTTTGGGAGAGTTAGGGGATTAGAGGGATGGCCTTCGATGGGAATGAGGGGATTAGAGGGATGGTCTTTGGGAGAGTTCGGGGATTAGAGGGATGGTCTTCAAGGGGAGGGTTAGGGGATTAGAGGAATGGTCTTCGCTAGGACGGTTAGGGGATTAGAGGAATGGCCTTCAATTGGAGAGTTAGGGGATTAAAGGGATGGTCTTTGGGAGAGTTAGGGGATTAGAGGGATGGTCTTCGATGGGAGAGAGGGGATTAGAGGTATGGTCCTCGAGGGAGAGTTAGGGGATTAAAGGAATGGCCTTCAAGGGAGGGTCAGGGGATTAGAGGAATGGTCTTTGATGGGAGGGTTAGGGGATTAGAGGAATGGTCTTTGATGGGAGAGTTAGGGAATTAGAGGGATGGCCTTCAATGGGAGAGTTAGGGGATTAGAGGGATGGTCTTCGATAGGAGATTTAGGGGATTAGAAGGATGGTCTTCGATAGGAGAGTTAGGGGATTAGAGGGATGGTCTTTGAGAGAGTCAGGGGATTAGAGGAATGATCTTCGATGGGAGAGTTAGGGGATTAGAGAGATGGTCTTTGATGGGAGGGTTAGGGGATTAGAGGAATGGCCTTTGATGGGAGGGTTAGGGGATTAGAGGGATGGTCTTTGATGGGAGAGTTAGGGGATTAGAGGGATGGTCTTTGATGGGAGAGTTAGAGGATTAGAGGGATGGTCTTCAATGGGTGCTTTAGGGGATTAGAAGGATGGTCTTCGATGGGAGAGTCAGGGGGTTAGAGGGATGGTCTTTGATGGGACGGTTATGTTGCCAGCGTTAAAGTTTTGTAAATTGACAATTTGTCAATTGTTAATTTGTTAATGAGGGGTGTAATGATAGGGCAGGTGGTAATTGCCAGGCTGACCAAATCCTAAAGTGAAACTTGGCCAAGCTATCACAGCAATTTTGCAATTTGTATTTATTACAAGAAGGTTTGTGCCAGAAGGTGAGTCCACTACCATCTTTAGAGATTTTAAAGATTGAATTAAAACATTTATTAACAAAAGAAAAGAAAACTTAACCACATAAGATTTCAGTCACATTTAGTCTTATAACAGTTCCCACAAGATTTCTACTTAACTAGACTCCCAACTACACAATCCTTTCAGGCAACAGTCCAAATAGATTCTTAGTCTATATAACATCCAGCAATATTACTACAAGCACGTATTGTTGTTGTAAGGGAGATATTTCACAGTTTCTTTTTCCCTCTTACTCAGCAATGGAACTCCAAAGGCTTTTAACAAAACCTTGGCGACTGGAACTCCAAACTTCTCCAGGATGGCTAAAGACTGTTTCATCACAAGTCTGTTTTACACAGTCAAGACCTCACACAGCCACACCCATACAGCTTTCCATTTTTCCTTAAATATATTTCCCCCCTTTTGATCTGTAAATCCCATTGTTTCAACCTATTTGGAAGCTGCTCTTCCCAGAATGTAAGAACGTTTCATGTTGTCATTACGGCCAGCACTTTGGGGCAATACAAACTTAATAACTTTGCCTTATTTATCTTGCCAGTTGTAAACGTCGTACATTGTCCCTTTGAAAATCGCGCAACCTCTCAACTTCCCTAAAAATGCAAATTCCATTCACACTGTATCTGCTGGGGTCTCATCCAAGCTTACCCATCTCCATGTCAAAAATGCCTGTTTACACCTAAACCCTTTTGATGATTCAAACCTTGCAGTCTGACTGTCTACAGTTCAATTAAACTAGTCACGCGCACACACACTCACATAGCCCACACAAGCCTCCTTCAGTATCTCACAGTAATATTCGGGAAAAAACGATGTTTCCTTTACAGGAACGATGGTGGCATTGTAGTAATGTCACTGAACGAGTAACCCAGAGGCCCAGGCTGTGGGGACATGGGTTCAAGTCCCATTTGGAATTTAAATTCAATTATTTAAATCTGGAATATCAAGCTAGTCTCAGTAATGCTGACCATGAAACTACCATCGATAAAACCCTGGGTGTTTTAGGGAGGGGAATCTACCATGCTTACCTGGTCTGCCTAGCTGTGACTCCAGACCCACAGCAATGTGGTTGACTCTTAACTGCCCTCTGAAATGGCCAATGAGCCACTCAGTTCAAGGGCAATTAGGGATGGGCAACAAATGCTGGCCTTGCCAGTGATGCCCACATCCCATGAAAAAATAATGGGGACAAAAAGGTACAGGGATGGGTTTAAATAATGCAGTGGATGTGTCGAATGGATGTGCTGCATTGAAAGCGTTGGGGTCTTCACCTTGGAAGGAATGGGATCATTGCTCAGCATTCTCCTGCTGGGAATTATCGGAGCGCCTCTTTGTCTCGCCAGGCCCCGGGATGGGAGCACCCCTGGTTTGTGTTGCAATCGTAGCCCGAACATTATCCCAGCTTTGGAAGAAACCGCTCCTGGGGATAAACCACTGTATCGGACACATCGAGATGGGCCGTTTAATCACAGGAGCGTTAAACCCGACAGTGCTGTATGTCAGCGGAGGGAACACGCAGGTACAGTTAATGTGACAGTGCTGTATGTCAGTGAGAGAAACACACAGGTACAGTTAACCTGACAGTATTGTATGTCAGTGAGAGAAACACACAGGTACAGTTAATGTGACAGTGCTGTATGTCAGTGAGAGAAACACACAGGTACAGTTAACCTGACAGTATTGTATGTCAGTGACAGAAACACACAGGTACAGTTAATGTGACAGTGCTGTATGTCAGTGAGAGAAACACACAGGTACAGTTAACCTGACAGTATTGTATGTCAGTGACAGAAACACACAGGTACAGTTAATGTGACAGTGCTGTATGTTAGTGAGAGAAACACACAGGTACAGTTAATGTGACAGTTCTGTATGTCAGTGAGAGAAACACACAGGTACAGTTAATGTGACAGTTCTGTATGTCAGTGAGAGAAACACACAGGTACAGTTAATGTGACAGTGCTGTATGTCAGTGAGAGAAACACACAGGTACAGTTAACCTGACTACTGTATGTCAGTGACAGAAACACACAGGTACAGTTAATGTGACAGTACTATATGTCAGTGACAGAAACACGCAGGTACAGTTAACCTGACAGTACTATATGTCAGTGACAGAAACACACAGGTACAGTTAACCTGACAGTACTATATGTCAGTGACAGAAACACACAGGTACAGTTAACCTGACAGTACTATATGTCAGTGACAGAAACACACAGGTACAGTTAACCTGACAGTACTATATGTCAGTGACAGAAACACACAGGTACAGTTAATGTGACAATGCTGTATGTCAGTGAGAGAAACACACAGGTACAGTTAACCTGACAATACTGTAAGTCAGTGAGAGAAACACACAGGTACAGTTAATGTGACATTACTGTATGTCAGTGACAGAAACACACAGGTACAGTTAACCTGACAGTGCTGTATGTCAGTGAGAGAAACACACAGGTACAGTTAATGTGACATTACTGTATGTCAGTGACAGAAACACAGGTACAGTTAATGTGACATTACTGTATGTCAGTGACAGAAACACAGGTACAGTTAACCCTACAGTACTGTGTGTCAGTGAGAGAAACACACAAGTACAGTTAACCCCACAGCACTGTATATCAGTGAGAAACACACAGGTATGGTTAACCCGACAGTGCTGTGTGTCAGTGGAGGGAACATGCAGGTACAGTTAATGTGACAGTTCTGTATGTCAGTGAGAAACACACAGGTACAGTTAACCCTTTACTGTGCCTGTCCTGGGAGTGTTTGATGGGGACAGTGTAGAGGGAGCTTTACTCTGTAACTAACCCCGTGCTGTCCCTGTCCTGGGAGTGTTTGATGGGGAAGGTGTAGAGGGAGCTTTACTCTGTATCTAACCCTGTGCTGTACCTGTCCTGGGAGTGTTTGATGGAGACGGTGTAGAGGGAGATTTACTCTGTATCTAACCCTGTGCTGTACCTGCTCTGGGAGTGTTTGATGGGGACGGTGTAGAGGGAGCTTTACTCTGTATCTAACCCCGTGCTGTACCTGTCCTGGGAGTGTTTGATGGGGATGGTGTAGAGGGTGCTTTACTCTGTATCTAACCCCTTGCTGTACCTGTCCTGGGAGTGTTTGATGGGGACGGTGTAGAGGGAGCTTTACACTGTATCCAATCCCGTCCTGTACCTGCCCTGGGAGTGTTTGATGGGGACAGTGTAGAGGGTGCTTTACTCTGTATTTAACCCCGTGCTGTACCTGTCCTGGGAGTGTTTGATGGGGACAGTGTAGAGGGAGCTTTACTCTGTATCTAACCCCGTGCCGTACCTGTCCTGGGAGTGTTTGATGGGGACAGTGTAGAGGGAGCTTTACTCTGTATCTAACCCCGTGCTGTACCTGCCCTGGGAGTGTTTGATGGGGATGGTGTAGAGGTAGCTTTACTCTGTATCTAACCCCGTGCTGTACCTGTCCTGGGAGTGTTTGATGGGGATGGTGTAGAGGTAGCTTTACTCAGTATCTAACCCTGTGCTGTACCTGTCCTGGGAGTGTTTGATGGGGACAGTGTAGAGGGAGCTTTACTCTGTATCTAACCCCGTGCTGTACCTGTCCTGGGAGTGTTTGATGGGGACAGTGTAGAGGGAGCTTTACTCTGTATCTAACCCCGTGCTGTACCTGCCCTGGGAGTGTTTGATGGGGACAGTGTAGAGGGAGCTTTACTCTGTGTCTAACCCTGTGCTGTACCTGCCCTGGGAGTGTTTGATGGGGGACGGTGTAGAGGTAGCTTTACTCTGTATCTAACCCCATGCTCTCCCTGTCCTGGGAGTGTTTGATGGCGACAGTGTAGAGGGATCTTTACTCTGTATCTAACCCCATGCTCTCCCTGTCCTGGGAGTGTTTGACGGGGACAGTGTAGAGGGAGCTTTACTTTGTATCTAACCCCGTGCTGTACCTGTCCTGGGAGTGTTTGATGGGGACGGTGTAGAGGGAGCTTTACTCTGTATCTAACCCCGTGCTGTACCTGTCCTGGGAGTGTTTGATGGGGACAGTGTAGAGGGAGCTTTACTCTGTATCTAACCCCATGCTGTACCTGTCCTGGGAGTGTTTGATGGGGACAGGTTAGAGGGAGCTTTACTCTGTATCTAACCCCATGCTGTACCTGTCCTGGGAGTGTTTGACGGGGACAGTGTAGAGCGTGCCAACGTGATGTACTGATCAGTGTTTGTCCTGTTGCAGGTGATTGCGTACTCAGAACACCGGTATCGAATTTTTGGTGAAACTATAGACATTGCGGTGGGGAACTGTTTGGATCGATTTGCCCGGGTCCTGAAGGTAAACACACATTCTTTTGGGGAAATGGGTTATTGCCACTATTCTATTGTTACGTCACCATCTGCTCCTGTGTTGTCTTCGTATGACCTCTCTCCTGATCCACTCTTTACCACCTGAACCACACTCATCCTCCGCTCGAGTCCCACGTGGATTCTCAGTCTGATATGAATTGTCGGGCTATGGGTTTCGGTCTCTGGACCTTAACGTGGGAGTTACCAGTCGCCATGTATATCGCCACAGATCTGATTGTTGCACACAGGGATACTTTGTCCCTGTGAGGGAAAGCTGTCACTCAGATTCCGCTCCTGTCCTCTCTCTCACCGCTTGTCTCGCTGATACTAACATGGAGTGAATAGTGAATTCCACCAGAACACTGTCCGAGTATCAACCTGGCCAAATTCTCACAGCTCGATCTGCACTGAGAGAAGAACAGGGGGAAGATAGACCAACCAAAACCCTCAGACTGTGTCCCACTGACCAACCAAAACCCTCAGACTGTGTCCCATTGACCAACCAAAACCCTCAGACTGTGTCCCATTGACCACCCAAAACCCTCAGACTGTGTCCCATTGACCACCCAAAACCCTCAGACTGTGTCCCATTGACCACCCAAAACCCTCAGACTGTGTCCCAATGAGCAACCAAAACCCTCAGACTGTGTCCCATTGACCACCCAAAACCTTCAGACTGTGTCCCATTGACCACCCAAAACCTTCAGACTGTGTCCCATTGACCACCCAAAACCCTCAGACTGTGTCCCATTGACCACCCAAAACCTTCAGACTGTGTCCCATTGACCACCCAAAACCCTCAGACTGTGTCCCACTGAGCAACCAAAACCCTCAGACTGTGTCCCATTGAGCAACCAAAACCCTCAGACTGTGTCCCATTGAGCAACCAAAACCCTCAGACTGTGTCCCACTGACCAACCAAAACCCTCAGACTGTGTCCCACTGACCAACCAAAACCCTCAGACTGTGTCCCATTGACCAACCAAAACCCTCAGACTATGTCCCATTGAGCAACCAAAACCCTCAGACTGTGTCCCATTGAGCAACCAAAACCCTCAGACTGTGTCCCAATGACCAACCAAAACCCTCAGACTGTGTCCCACTGACCAACCAAAACCCTCAGACTGTGTCCCATTGACCAACCAAAACCCTCAGACTGTGTCCCACTGACCAACCAAAACCCTCAGACTGTGTCCCATTGACCACCCAAAACCCTCAGACTGTGTCCCACTGACCAACCAAAACCCTCAGACTGTGTCCCATTGACCAACCAAAACCCTCAGACTGTGTCCCTTGACCACCCAAAACCCTCAGACTGTGTCCCATTGACCACCCAAAACCCTCATACTGTATCCCATTGAGCAACCAAAACCCTCAGACTGTGTCCCTTGACCGCCCAAAACCCTCAGACTGTGTCCCATTGACCACCCAAAACCCTCAGACTGTGTCGCATTGAGCAACCAGGAAGTCAGGAATAGGCAGTGAAGATAGACAGAGGGAGTCAGGAACAGGCAATGAAGAGAGACAGAGGGAGTCAGGAACAGGCATTGGAGAGCGATGGGGGAGACAGGAACAGGCAACAGGAGATAACTGTCTGGAGGAGTGGGCAGGCGGAGTATGTTGGATTTTTGGCCATTTCTTGATATCTGATTTCTGTTCTATTAGATCTCCAATGATCCAAGTCCCGGGTTCAACATTGAACAAATGGCTAAGAGGTGAGTAATTAAACAATGTGAAAGCCTAACAGGAGCACAGAATGAAGACCATCACTCGGAGCAGGGAGAGTGACTGGCAACTGGGGGGAGAGAGTGACTGGCAACTGGGGGGAGAGAGTGACTGGCAACTGGGGGGAGAGAGTGACCGGGAACTTGGGGGAGAGAGTGACTGGCAACTGGGGGGAGAGGGTGACTGGCAAATGGGGGGAGAGAGTGACCGGGAACTAGAGGGAGAGGGTGACTGGAAACTGGGGGGAGAGGGTGACTGGGAACTGGGGGGGAGAGAGTGACTGGGAACTGGGGGGAGAGGGTGACTGGGAACTGGGGGAGGGAGAATGACTGGGAACTGGGGGATTGAGAGTGACCGTGAACTGGGGGATCGAGAGTGACCGTGAACTGGGGGATCGAGAGTGACCGTGAACTGGGGGATCGAGAGTGACCGTGAACTGGGGGATCGAGAGTGACCGTGAACTGGGGGATCGAGAGTGACCGGGAACTGGGGGATCGAGAGTGACCGGGAACTGAGGGATCGAGAATGACCGGGAACTGGGGGATCGAGAGTGACCGGGAACTGGGGGGAGAGGATGACCGGGAACTGGGGGATCGAGAGTGACTGGGAACTGGGGGATCGAGAGTGACCGGCAACGGGGGAGAGTGTGACCGGGAACTGGGGGGAGAGGGTGACTGGGAACTGGAGTATCGAGAGTGACCGGGAACTGGAGGATCGAGAGTGACCGGCAACGGGAGGAGAGAATGACCGGGAACTGGGGGAGAGAGTGACCGGGACCGGGGAGGAGAGAGTGACTGGGAACGGGGAGGAGAGAGTGACCGGGAACGGGGGAGAGAGAGACTGGGAACGAGGGAGAGAGTGACCGGGAACGGGGTGGAGAGAGTGACCGGGAACGGGGAGGAGAGAGACCGGGAACAGGGGAGAGAGTGACCGGGAATGGGGGAGGGAGTGAGTGATCGGGAACGGGGGAGAGAGTGACCGGGAACGGGGGAGAGAGTGACCGGGAACGGGGTGGAGAGAGTGACCGGGAATCGGGGGAGGAGAGAGTGACCGGGAACGGGGGATGGAGTGACCGGGAACGGGGTGGAGAGAGTGACCGGGAATCGGGGGAGGAGAGAGTGACCGGGAACGGGGAGGAGAGAGTGACCGGGAACGGGGGATGGAGTGACCGGGAACGGGGTGGAGAGAGTGACCGGGAATGGGGTGGAGAGAGTGACCGGGAATGGGGTGGAGAGAGTGACCGGGAACGGGGAGGAGAGAGTTACCGGGAACGGGGAGGAGAGAGTGACCGGGAACGGGAAGGAGAGAATGACCGGGAACGGGGAGGAGAGAGTGACCGGGAACGGGGAGGAGAGAGTGACTGGGAACGGGGAGGAGAGAGTGACTGGGAACGGGGAGGAGAGAGTTACCGGGAACGGGGAGGAGAGAGTGACCGGGAACGGGGAGGAGAGAGTGACCGGGAACGGGGAGGAGAGAATGACCGGGAACGGGGAGGAGAGAGTGACCGGGAACGGGGAGGAGAGAGTGACCGGGAATCGGGGGAGGAGAGAGTGACCGGGAATCGGGGGAGGAGAGAGTGACTGGGAACGGGGAGGAGAAAGTGACCGGGAATTGGGGGAGGAGAGAGTGACTGGGAACGGGGAGGAGAGAGTGACCGGGAACGGGGTGGAGAGAGTGACCGGGAACGGGGTGGAGAGAGTGACCGGGAACGGGGTGGAGAGAGTGACCGGGAACGGGGTGGAGAGAGTGACCAGGAACGGGGAGGGGAGAGTGACCGGGAACGGGGGAGAGACTGACTGGGAACGCGATGGAGAGAGTGACCGGGAACGGGATGGAGAGAGTGACCGGGAACGGGATGGAGAGAGTGACCGGGAACGGGATGGAGGGAGTGACCGGGAACGGGGGGGAGAGAGTGACCGGGAACGGGGGGGAGAGAGTGACCGGGAACGGGATGGAGAGAGTGACCGGGAACGGGATGGAGAGAGTGACCGGGAACGGGATGGAGAGAGTGACCGGGAACGGGATGGAGAGAGTGACCGGGAACGGGATGGAGAGAGTGACCGGGAATGGGATGGAGAGAGTGACCGGGAACGGGGTCGAGAGAGTGACCGGGAACGGGGTCGAGAGAGTGACCGGGAACCGGGAGGAGAGAGTGACCGGGAACGGGGGTTGAGAGTGACCGGGAACGGGGAGGAGAGAGTGACCGGGAACCGGGAGGAGAGAGTGACCGGGAACGGGGGGGAGAGTGACCGGGAACCGTGGGAGAGTGAGTGACTAGGAATGGCGGGGAGAGTGAGTGACTAGTAATGGCGGGGAGAGAGTGAATGTGAACCGAGGGCAGAGAATGACTGGGACCACAGAGGATGAGTGACAGGGAATTGGTGGAGGGAGTAACTGGGAACGGAGTTGGGGAGCCACTGGCTGTTGACCAGAACAGACTAGTGTCCAGCCACTGTAGTGGCCAAAATTGCAGCTGCTATACCAGATAGCCGAACACCAGGAGAATAACCGAGCCCTTTACCAGGAATGGCTTTATTCCTGGTCCAATGTCTCCATGAATTTCTGGTCCAGACTCTCAGACCGTGCTGCTCACAAACTCTCCACTGATTTCATTTAGGGGGAAGAAGTTGGTGGATTTGCCCTACACTGTGAAAGGAATGGACGTCTCCTTTTCGGGAATTCTCTCCTATATTGAGGTGCGAACAGGAAGATCGATACACAGGAGGAACCCAGTAGGCCATCTCAGCATCACTGTGCTCGCTTCACCCGGAGAGCGCTTGTCTCACAAAACAACACCCTCAGACTTTGTCTCATTGAATGACACACATAGACTGTGTCCCATTGACCGACACCCTCAGTCAGTGTCCCATTGACCGACACCCTCAGTCAGTGTCCCATTGACCGACACCCTCAGTCAGTGTCCCATTGACCGACACCCTCAGTCAGTGTCCCATTGACCGACACCCTCAGTCAGTGTCCCCTGGACCAACACCCTCAGCCTGTGTCCCATTGACCGACACCCTCAGTCAGTGTCCCCTGGACCAACACCCTCAGTCTGTGTCCCATTGACCGACACCCTCAGTCTGTGTCCCCTGGACCGACACCCTCAGTCAATGTCCCCTGGACCAACACCCTCAGTCAATGTCCCATTGACCGACACCCTCAGACTGTGTCCCATTAACCGACACCTTCCGACTGTGTCCCATTGACCGACACCCTCAGTCAATGTCCCCTGGACCGACACCCTCAGTCAATGTCCCCTGGACCGACACCCTCAGTCTGTGTCCCATTGACCGACAACCTCAGTCTGTGTCCCATTGACCAACACCCTCAGTCAGTGTCCCATTGACCGACACCCTCAGTCTGTGTCCCCTTTACCAACACCCTCAGTCTGTGTCCCATTGACCGACACCCTCAGTCTGTGTCCCCTGGACCGACACCCTCAGTCAATGTCCCCTGGACCGACACCTTCCGACTGTGTCCCATTGACCGACACCCTCAGTCAATGTCCCCTGGACCGACACCCTCAGACTGTGTCCCATTGACCGACAACCTCAGTCTGTGTCCCATTGACCAACACCCTCAGACTGTGTCCCATTGACCGACACCTTCCGACTGTGTCCCATTGACCGACACCCTCAGACTGTGTCTCATTGACCGACACCCTCAGACTGTGTCTCATTGACCAACACTTTCAGACTGTGTCACATTGTATGACACCCTCAGACTGCGTACCATTGACCAACACCCTCAGACTGTGCCCCATTGACCGACACACTCAGATTGTGTCCCATTGGGCGAAACCCACAGATTGTGTATCACTGACCGACACCCTCAGACTGTGTCCCATTGACCGACACCCTCAGACTGTGTCCCATTGACCGACACCCTCAGACTGTGTCCCATTGACCGACACCCTCAGACTGTGTCCCATTGACCGACACCCTCAGACTGTGTCCCATTGACCGACACCCTCAGACTGTGTCCCATTGACCGACACCCTCAGACTGTGTCCCATTGACCGACACCCTCAGACTGTGTCCCATTGACCGACACCCTCAGACTGTGTCCCATTGACCGACACCCTCAGACTGTGTCCCATTGACCGACACCCTCAGACTGTGTCCCATTGACCGACACACTCAGACTGTGTCCCATTGACCGACACCCTCAGCCTGTGTCCCAATGCCCTACACCTCAGACTGTGTCCCATTGACCAACCAGTACCGCCTGTCTGTGTCCCATTGGCCGACACCTCAGACTGTGTCCCGTTGAATGACACTGTTCGACTGTGTCCTGTTGACGACACCCTCAGACTGTGTCTCACTGGCCAACAGACACCCTTGGACTGTTTTGCATTGGCCAACACCCTCAGACTGTGTCTCTATGACCAAGCTTCTCCCTCAGTCTGTGTCCCATTGACCGACACCCTCAGTCAGTGTCCCATTGACCGACACCCTCAGTCAGTGTCCCATTGACCGACACCCTCAGTCAGTGTCCCATTGACCGACACCCTCAGTCAGTGTCCCATTGACCGACACCCTCAGTCAGTGTCCCATTGACCGACACCCTCAGTCAGTGTCCCCTGGACCAACACCCTCAGCCTGTGTCCCATTGACCGACACCCTCAGTCAGTGTCCCCTGGACCAACACCCTCAGTCTGTGTCCCATTGACCGACACCCTCAGTCTGTGTCCCCTGGACCGACACCCTCAGTCAATGTCCCCTGGACCAACACCCTCAGTCAATGTCCCATTGACCGACACCCTCAGACTGTGTCCCATTAACCGACACCTTCCGACTGTGTCCCATTGACCGACACCCTCAGTCAATGTCCCCTGGACCGACACCCTCAGTCAATGTCCCCTGGACCGACACCCTCAGTCTGTGTCCCATTGACCGACAACCTCAGTCTGTGTCCCATTGACCAACACCCTCAGTCAGTGTCCCATTGACCGACACCCTCAGTCTGTGTCCCCTTTACCAACACCCTCAGTCTGTGTCCCATTGACCGACACCCTCAGTCTGTGTCCCCTGGACCGACACCCTCAGTCAATGTCCCCTGGACCGACACCCTCAGACTGTGTCCCATTGACCGACACCCTCAGACTGTGTCCCATTAACCGACACCTTCCGACTGTGTCCCATTGACCGACACCCTCAGTCAATGTCCCCTGGACCGACACCCTCAGACTGTGTCCCATTGACCGACAACCTCAGTCTGTGTCCCATTGACCAACACCCTCAGACTGTGTCCCATTGACCGACACCTTCCGACTGTGTCCCATTGACCGACACCCTCAGACTGTGTCTCATTGACCGACACCCTCAGACTGTGTCTCATTGACCAACACTTTCAGACTGTGTCACATTGTATGACACCCTCAGACTGCGTACCATTGACCAACACCCTCAGACTGTGCCCCATTGACCGACACACTCAGATTGTGTCCCATTGGGCGAAACCCACAGATTGTGTATCACTGACCGACACCCTCAGACTGTGTCCCATTGACCGACACCCTCAGACTGTGTCCCATTGACCGACACCCTCAGACTGTGTCCCATTGACCGACACCCTCAGACTGTGTCCCATTGACCGACACCCTCAGACTGTGTCCCATTGACCGACACCCTCAGACTGTGTCCCATTGACCGACACCCTCAGACTGTGTCCCATTGACCGACACCCTCAGACTGTGTCCCATTGACCGACACCCTCAGACTGTGTCCCATTGACCGACACACTCAGACTGTGTCCCATTGACCGACACCCTCAGCCTGTGTCCCAATGCCCTACACCTCAGACTGTGTCCCATTGACCAACCAGTACCGCCTGTCTGTGTCCCATTGGCCGACACCTCAGACTGTGTCCCGTTGAATGACACTGTTCGACTGTGTCCTGTTGACGACACCCTCAGACTGTGTCTCACTGGCCAACAGACACCCTTGGACTGTTTTGCATTGGCCAACACCCTCAGACTGTGTCTCTATGACCAAGCTTCTCCCTCAGTCTGTGTCCCATTGGCTGACACCCTCAGCCTTTGTCCCATTGATCAGCACCTCAGATGGTGTCCCGTTGACTGACACACTTTGACTGTGTCCTGTTGACCGACACCACCAGACTGTGTCCTGTTGACCGACACCACCAGACTGTGTCCTGTTGACCGACACCCTCAGACTGTGTCCTGTTGACCGACACCACCAGACTATGCCTCACTGACCAACATCCCCAGACTGTGTCCCAATGACCATGTGGTAGCCTCAGACCGTTTCCCATTGACCAACCGGCACTCTCAGACTATGTCCTATTGACCAACTGGCAGCCTCAGTCTGCGTCCCATTGGCCAACACCCTCAGTCTTTGTCCCATTGACCAAGACCGTAGACTGTATGCCATTGACTGATACCCTCAGACTGTGTCCTGTTGATCGCCACCCTCAGACTGTGTCCAACTGACACACTCAGACTGGGTCTCATTGACCAACACCCTCGGAGTGAGTCCCATTGACCGACACCCTCAGACTGTGTCCCATTGACCGACACCCTCAGACTGTGTCCCATTGACCAACACCCTCAGACTGTGTCCCATTGACCGACACCCTCAGACTTTGTCCCATTGACCGACAACCTCAGACCCAGGTCATGGCTGCTTCCTTCACCTAACCACATACCAGTGAACGATACCTCCTCCCACCTCTACATATTGCCCACAGCTCGAGCTGTCTGCAGCCTGGCAGTTTGAATGGGGAACATCCCTTCAGCTACCAAGTATAGGATGACCTGCTACAGCAATACCTTCCCCTCTCGGAATAATGCACGTGTTCAGTCTGTCCCTGTTTAAGAGCAATGCTGGGGTATGCACGTTTGTCACAGATTCCCCAGACTGTACCATTGTTTTCTGCTGTTCATTCTCCCTGTGTTATTTAGCCTGCTCATCTTGTATCCTTTAGGAAGCTGCACACCGCATGCTGGCTACTGGAGACTGCACACCTGAGGACCTCTGCTTCTCACTGCAGGTGAGATGGCTTTGAAACAGCTCGCACTGCCTTTCCCCGCTGCTAGACGTTGCTCCTGTACAAAGAAGGAAAGGTCACAGTTCACAGTGGACGTGTCCAATCCACGAGAGAGAGAGTATCAGAGCTCCAAAGAAAACATGAGGGGGAGAAAGCAGTCCATTTGTTGGGCAGGGACATAAGCGAGGAGTACAGAGAGAGCTCGGAGAGCTAGGGAGAGATATACACAGAATGCAGAGAGAAATCAGAGAGTTAGGGAGACATATACGCAGGGAATACAGAGAGAGATCAGAGAGTTCAGGAGAGATAGACATGGGGAATACAGAGAGATCAGAGAGAGAAAGCAATATACACAGAAAATACAGAGAGAGACATCAGAGTTAGAGATGTACACAGGGAATACAGAAAGAGAAATCAGAGAGTTAGAGAGATACACAGGGAATACAGAGAGAGAGATACACAGGGAATACAGAGAGAAATCAGAGAATTAGAGAGAGAGATACATAGGGAATACACAGAGAGTTAGAGAATTAGAGAGAGATATACACAAGGAATACAGAGAGAGATCAGAGAGAGTTAGAGAGAGATATACACAGGGAATAAAGAGAGAGATGAGAGAATTAGAGAGAGAGATACACGGGGAATACAGAGAGAGATCAGAGAATTAGAGAGAGAGATACATAGGGAATACACAGAGAGTTAGAGAGAGATATACACGGGGAATACAGAGAGATGAGAGAATTAGAGAGAGATATACACAAGGAATACAGAGAGAGATCAGAGAGAGTTAGAGAGAGATATACACAGGGAATACAGAGAGAGATGAGAGAATTAGAGAGAGAGATACACGGGGAATACAGAGAGAGATCAGAGAGAGTTAGAGAGATACACAGGGAATACAGAGAGACCAGAGAGAGTTAGATACACAGGGAATACAGAGAGAGATCAGAGAATTAGAGATATAGACAGGGGATACAGAAGGAGATCAGAGAGTTAGATGGAGATATGTTCACAAGGAATACAGAGAGATCAGAGTTAGAGAGAGATATACACAAGGAATACAGAGAGAAATCAGAGAGAGTTAGAGAGAGATACACAAGGAATACAGAGAGAGATGAGAGAGTTAGAGAGATACACAGGGAATACAGAGAGAGATGAGAGAGTTAGAGAGATACACAGGGAATACAGAGAGAGATGAGAGAGTTAGAGAGAGATATACACGGGGAATACAGAGAGAGATGAGAGAGTTAGAGATATACACAGGGAATACAGAGAGAGATGAGAGAGTTAGAGAGAGATATACACAGGGAATACAGAGAGAGATCAGAGAGAGTTAGAGAGAGATATACACAGGGAATACAGAGAGAGATGAGAGAGTTAGAGAGAGATATACACAGGGAATACAGAGAGAGATCAGAGAGAGTTAGAGATACACAGGGAATACAGAGAGAGATGAGAGAGAGTTAGAGAGAGATACACAGGGAATACAGAGAGAGATGAGAGAGAGTTAGAGAGAGATACACAGGGAATACAGAGAGAGATGAGAGGGAGTTAGAGAGAGATACACAGGGAATACAGAGAGAGATGAGAGAGTTAGAGAGAGATATACACGGAATACAGAGAGAGATGAGAGAGTTAGAGAGAGATATACACGGAATACAGAGAGAGATGAGAGAGTTAGAGAGAGAGATACACGGGGAATACAGAGAGAGATGAGAGAGTTAGAGATACACAGGGAATACAGAGAGAGATGAGAGAGTTAGAGAGAGATATACACGGAATACAGAGAGAGATGAGAGAGTTAGAGAGAGATATACACGGAATACAGAGAGAGATGAGAGAGTTAGAGAGAGATATACACGGAATACAGAGAGAGATGAGAGAGTTAGAGAGAGAGATACACGGGGAATACAGAGAGAGATGAGAGAGTTAGAGATATACACAGGGAATACAGAGAGAGATGAGAGAGTTAGAGAGATATACACAGGGAATACAGAGAGAGATGAGAGAGTTAGAGATATACACAGGGAATACAGAGAGAGATGAGAGAGTTAGAGAGAGAGATACACAGGGAATACAGAGAGAGATCAGAGAGAGTTAGAGATATACACAGGGAATACAGAGAGAGATGAGAGAGTTAGAGATATACACAGGGAATGCAGAGAGAGATGAGAGAGAGTTAGAGAGAGAGATACACAGGGAATAGAGAGAGAGATGAGAGAGTTAGAGAGAGATACACAGGGAATACAGAGAGAGATGAGAGAGTTAGAGAGATACACAGGGAATACAGAGAGAGATGAGAGAGTTAGAGAGAGATATACACAGGGAATACAGAGAGAGATGAGAGAGTTAGAGAGAGATATACACGGGGAATACAGAGAGAGATGAGAGAGTTAGAGAGAGATACACAGGGAATACAGAGAGAGATGAGAGAGTTAGAGATATACACAGGGAATACAGAGAGAGATGAGAGAGTTAGAGAGAGATATACACGGAATACAGAGAGAGATGAGAGAGTTAGAGAGAGAGATACACAGGGAATACAGAGAGATCAGAGAGAGTTAGAGAGAGATATACACAGGGAATACAGAGAGAGATGAGAGAGTTAGAGAGAGAGATACACAGGGAATACAGAGAGAGATGAGAGAGCTAGAGAGAGATATACACAGGGAATACAGAGAGAGATGAGAGAGTTAGAGAGAGATACACGGGGAATACAGAGAGAGATGAGAGAGTTAGAGAGAGAGATACACAGGGAATACAGAGAGAGATGAGAGAGTTAGAGAGATACACAGGGAATACAGAGAGAGATGAGAGAGTTAGAGAGAGATATACACAGGGAATACAGAGAGAGATGAGAGAGTTAGAGAGAGATATACACAGGGAATACAGAGAGAGATGAGAGAGAGTTAGAGAGAGATATACACTGGGAATACAGAGAGAGAGGAGAGAGTTAGAGAGAGATATACACAGGGAATACAGAGAGAGATGAGAGAGTTAGAGAGAGATATACACAGGGAATACAGAGAGAGATCAGAGAGAGTTAGAGAGAGATATACACAGGGAATACAGAGAGATCAGAGAGAGTTAGAGAGAGATATACACAGGGAATACAGAGAGAGATCAGAGAGAGTTAGAGAGAGAGATACACAGGGAATACAGAGAGAGATCAGAGAGAGTTAGAGAGATACACAGGGAATACAGAGAGAGATGAGAGAGTTAGAGAGAGATATACACAGGGAATACAGAGAGAGATGAGAGAGTTAGAGAGAGATATACACAGGGAATACAGAGAGAGATGAGAGAGAGTTAGAGATATACACAGGGAATACAGAGAGAGATGAGAGAGTTAGAGAGAGATATACACAGGGAATACAGAGAGAGATGAGAGAGAGTTAGAGAGATACACAGGGAATACAGAGAGAGATGAGAGAGTTAGAGAGAGATATACACAGGGAATACAGAGAGAGATGAGAGAGTTAGAGAGAGATATACACGGGGAATACAGAGAGAGATGAGAGAGTTAGAGAGATACACAGGGAATACAGAGATAGATGAGAGAGTTAGATACACAGGGAATACAGAGAGAGATGAGAGAGTTAGAGAGAGATATACACGGGGAATACAGAGAGAGATGAGAGAGTTAGAGAGATACACAGGGAATACAGAGAGAGATGAGAGAGTTAGAGAGATACACAGGGAATACAGAGAGAGATCAGAGAGAGTTAGAGAGAGATATACACAGGGAATACAGAGAGAGATCAGAGAGAGTTAGAGAGATACACAGGGAATACAGAGAGAGATGAGAGAGTTAGAGAGAGATATACAGGGAATACAGAGAGAGATGAGAGAGAGTTAGAGATATACACAGGGAATACAGGGAGAGATGAGAGAGAGAGAGATACACAGGGAATACAGAGAGAGATGAGAGAGTTAGAGAGAGATATACACAGGGAATACAGAGAGAGATCAGAGAGAGTTAGAGAGAGATATACACGGGGAATACAGAGAGATCAGAGAGAGTTAGAGAGAGATATACACAGGGAATACAGAGAGAGATCAGAGAGAGTTAGAGAGAGAGATACACAGGGAATACAGAGAGAGATGAGTTAGAGAGAGATATACACGGGGAATACAGAGAGAGATCAGAGAGAGTTAGAGAGAGATATACACAGGGAATACGGAGAGAGATCAGAGAGAGTTAGAGAGATACACAGGGAATACAGAGAGATCAGAGAGAGTTAGAGAGAGATACACAGGGAACACAGAGAGAGATGAGAGAGTTAGAGAGAGAGATACACAGGGAATACAGAGAGAGATCAGAGAGAGTTAGAGAGAGATATACACAGGGAATACAGAGAGAGATCAGAGAGAGTTAGAGAGAGATATACACAGGGAATACAGAGAGAGATCAGAGAGTTAGAGAGAGATATACACAGGGAATACAGAGAGATCAGAGAGAGTTAGAGAGATACACAAGGAATACAGAGAGAGATGAGAGAGTTAGAGAGATACACAGGGAATACAGAGAGAGATCAGAGAGAGTTAGAGAGAGATATACACTGGGAATACAGGGAGAGATCAGAGAGTTAGAGAGAGAGATACACAGGGAATACAGAGAGAGATCAGAGAGAGTTAGAGAGAGATATACACAGGGAATACAGAGAGATCAGAGAGAGTTAGAGAGAGATATACACAGGGAATACAGAGAGAGATGAGAGAGTTAGTGAGATACACAGGGAATACAGAGAGAGATGAGAGAGTTAGAGAGAGATATACACAGGGAATACAGAGAGAGATGAGAGAGTTAGAGAGAGATATACACAGGGAATACAGAGAGAGATGAGAGGGTTAGAGAGAGAGATACACAGGGAATACAGAGAGAGATGAGAGAGCTAGAGAGAGATATACACAGGGAATACAGAGAGAGATGAGAGAGTTAGAGAGAGATACACGGGGAATACAGAGAGAGATGAGAGAGTTAGAGAGAGAGATACACAGGGAATACAGAGAGAGATGAGAGAGTTAGAGAGATACACAGGGAATACAGAGAGAGATGAGAGAGTTAGAGAGAGATATACACAGGGAATACAGAGAGAGATGAGAGAGTTAGAGAGAGATATACACAGGGAATACAGAGAGAGATGAGAGAGAGTTAGAGAGAGATATACACTGGGAATACAGAGAGAGAGGAGAGAGTTAGAGAGAGATATACACAGGGAATACAGAGAGAGATGAGAGAGTTAGAGAGAGATATACACAGGGAATACAGAGAGAGATCAGAGAGAGTTAGAGAGAGATATACACAGGGAATACAGAGAGATCAGAGAGAGTTAGAGAGAGATATACACAGGGAATACAGAGAGAGATCAGAGAGAGTTAGAGAGAGAGATACACAGGGAATACAGAGAGAGATCAGAGAGAGTTAGAGAGATACACAGGGAATACAGAGAGAGATGAGAGAGTTAGAGAGAGATATACACAGGGAATACAGAGAGAGATGAGAGAGTTAGAGAGAGATATACACAGGGAATACAGAGAGAGATGAGAGAGAGTTAGAGATATACACAGGGAATACAGAGAGAGATGAGAGAGTTAGAGAGAGATATACACAGGGAATACAGAGAGAGATGAGAGAGAGTTAGAGAGATACACAGGGAATACAGAGAGAGATGAGAGAGTTAGAGAGAGATATACACAGGGAATACAGAGAGAGATGAGAGAGTTAGAGAGAGATATACACGGGGAATACAGAGAGAGATGAGAGAGTTAGAGAGATACACAGGGAATACAGAGAGAGATGAGAGAGAGAGATACACAGGGAATACAGAGAGAGATGAGAGAGTTAGAGAGAGATATACACGGGGAATACAGAGAGAGATGAGAGAGTTAGAGAGATACACAGGGAATACAGAGAGAGATGAGAGAGTTAGAGAGATACACAGGGAATACAGAGAGAGATCAGAGAGAGTTAGAGAGAGATATACACAGGGAATACAGAGAGAGATCAGAGAGAGTTAGAGAGATACACAGGGAATACAGAGAGATGAGAGAGTTAGAGAGAGATATACAGGGAATACAGAGAGAGATGAGAGAGAGTTAGAGATATACACAGGGAATACAGGGAGAGATGAGAGAGTTAGAGAGAGATACACAGGGAATACAGAGAGAGATGAGAGAGTTAGAGAGAGATATACACAGGGAATACAGAGAGAGATCAGAGAGAGTTAGAGAGAGATATACACAGGGAATACAGAGAGATCAGAGAGAGTTAGAGAGAGATATACACAGGGAATACAGAGAGAGATCAGAGAGAGTTAGAGAGAGAGATACACAGGGAATACAGAGAGAGATGAGTTAGAGAGAGATATACACGGGGAATACAGAGAGAGATCAGAGAGAGTTAGAGAGAGATATACACAGGGAATACAGAGAGAGATCAGAGAGAGTTAGAGAGATACACAGGGAATACAGAGAGATCAGAGAGAGTTAGAGAGAGATACACAGGGAATACAGAGAGAGATGAGAGAGTTAGAGAGAGAGATACACAGGGAATACAGAGAGAGATCAGAGAGAGTTAGAGAGAGATATACACAGGGAACACAGAGAGAGATCAGAGAGAGTTAGAGAGAGATATACACAGGGAATACAGAGAGAGATCAGAGAGTTAGAGAGAGATATACACAGGGAATACAGAGAGATCAGAGAGAGTTAGAGAGATACACAAGGAATACAGAGAGAGATGAGAGAGTTAGAGAGATACACAGGGAATACAGAGAGAGATCAGAGAGAGTTAGAGAGAGATATACACTGGGAATACAGGGAGAGATCAGAGAGTTAGAGAGAGAGATACACAGGGAATACAGAGAGAGATCAGAGAGAGTTAGAGAGAGATATACACAGGGAATACAGGGAGATCAGAGAGAGTTAGAGAGAGATATACACAGGGAATACAGAGAGAGATGAGAGAGTTAGAGAGATACACAGGGAATACAGAGAGAGATGAGAGAGTTAGAGAGAGATATACACAGGGAATACAGAGAGAGATGAGAGAGTTAGAGAGATACACAGGGAATACAGAGAGAGATGAGAGAGAGAGATACACAGGGAATACAGAGAGAGATGAGAGAGTTAGAGAGAGATATACACAGGGAATACAGAGAGAGATGAGAGAGAGTTAGAGAGAGATATACACAGGGAATACAGAGAGAGATGAGAGAGTTAGAGAGAGATATACACAGGGAATACAGAGAGAGATCAGAGAGAGTTAGAGAGAGATATACACAGGGAATACAGAGAGATCAGAGAGAGTTAGAGAGAGATATACACAGGGAATACAGAGAGAGATCAGAGAGAGTTAGAGAGAGAGATACACAGGGAATACAGAGAGAGATCAGAGAGAGTTAGAGAGATACACAGGGAATACAGAGAGAGATGAGAGAGTTAGAGAGATATACACAGGCAATACAGAGAGAGATGAGAGAGTTAGAGAGAGATATACACAGGGAATACAGAGAGAGATGAGAGAGTTAGAGAGAGATATACACAGGGAATACAGAGAGAGATGAGAGAGAGTTAGAGAGATACACAGGGAATACAGAGAGAGATGAGAGAGTTAGAGAGAGATATACACAGGGAATACAGAGAGAGATGAGAGAGAGTTAGAGATATACACAGGGAATACAGAGAGAGATGAGAGAGTTAGAGAGAGATATACACGGGGAATACAGAGAGAGATGAGAGAGTTAGAGAGAGAGATACACGGGGAATACAGAGAGAGATGAGAGAGTTAGAGAGAGATATACACAGGGAATACAGAGAGATCAGAGAGAGTTAGAGAGATACACAAGGAATACAGAGAGAGATGAGAGAGTTAGAGAGATACACAGGGAATACAGAGAGAGATCAGAGAGGGTTAGAGAGAGATATACACAGAGAATACAGAGAGAGATCAGAGAGAGTTAGAGAGAGATATACACAGGGAATACAGAGAGAGTTGAGAGAGTTAGAGAGAGATATACACAGGGAATACAGAGAGATCAGAGAGAGTTAGAGAGATACACAAGGAATACAGAGAGAGATGAGAGAGTTAGAGAGATTCACAGGGAATACAGAGAGAGATCAGAGAGGGTTAGCGGGAAATATACACAGGGAATACAGGGAGAGATCAGAGAGTTAGAGAGAGAGATACACAGGGAATACAGAGAGAGATCAGAGAGAGTTAGAGAGAGATATACACAGGGAATACAGAGAGAGATCAGAGAGAGTTAGAGAGATACACAAGGAATACAGAGAGAGATGAGAGAGTTGGAGAGAGAGATACACAGGGAATACAGAGAGAGATGAGAGAATTAGAGAGAGATATACACAGGGAATGCAGAGGGAGATGAGAGAGTTAGAGAGAGAGATACACGGGGAATACAGAGAGAACTCGGAGAGTAGGAGATACACAGATACAGGGAATATAGAGAGAGTGATAACAATGACAACAATCCGATTATAAAAAGTATAATTTTATTGGATGATTTACCTGTGCCCTTATTGCCTATCTCTCTCCCTCTCTTTCTAGGAAACTGTATTTGCCATGTTAGTGGAGACGACAGAACGGGCAATGGCACATTGTGGATCAGAAGAAGTGCTGATTGTTGGTGGGGTTGGATGTACGTACATGGGAGGCTCTGAGGATGGGGATGTGGCGGGCGTCTGAAGTTGATGGGTGGGGTGGGTCTGTGGGGGACGGTGTTGGTATGGGTCTCTGGGTGACGGTGTGGGGGGGTTTGGGTCTGTGGGTGACGGTGTGGGGAGTGTGGGTGACGGTGTGGGGGTTGGGTCTCTGGGTGATGGTATGGGGGGGGTTGGGTCTCTGGGTGACGGTGTGTGGGGGTTGGGTCTCTGGGTGATGGTGTGGGGAGTGTGGGTGACGGTGTGGGGGTTGGGTCTGTGGGTGACGGTGTGGGGGTTGGGTCTCTGGGTGACGGTGTGGGGAGTGTGGGTGACGGTGTGTGGGGGTTGGGTCTCTGGGTGACGGTGTGTGGGGTTGGGTCTCGGTGACGGTGTGGGGGGGTTGGGTCTCTGGGTGACGGTGTGGGGGGGTTGGGTCTCTGGGTGACAGTGTGGGGGTTGGGTCTCTGGGTGACGGTGTGTGGGGGTTGGGTCTCTGGGTGACGGTGTGGGGGGTTGGGTCTCTGGGTGACGGTGTTGGGGGGTTGGGTCTCTGGGTGATGGTGTGGGGGGGTTGGGTCTCTGGGTGACGGTGTGGGGGGGTTGGGTCTCTGGGTGAGGGTGTGGGGGGTTGGGTCTCTGGGTGACGGTGTGGGGGTTGGGTCCCTGGGTGACGGTGTGGGGGTTGGGTCTGTGGGTGACGGTGTGGGGGTTGGGTCTGTGGGTGACGGTGTGGGTGTTGGGTCTGTGGGTGACGGTGTGGGGGTTGGGTCTCTGGGTGACAGTGTGGGGGTTGGGTCTGTGGGTGACGGTGTGGGGGTTGGGTCTGTGGGTGACGGTGTGGGGGTTGGGTCTGTGGGTGACGGTGTGGGGGGGTTGGGTCTCTGGGTGACGGTGTGGGGGTTGGGTCTGTGGGTGACGGTGTGGGGGGGTTGGGTCTCTGGGTGACGGTGTTGGGGTTGGGTCTCTGGGTGACGGTGTGGGGGTTGGGTCTCTGGGTGACAGTGTGGGGGTTGGGTCTCTGGGCGACGGTGTGTGGGGGTTGGGTCTCTGGGTGACGGTGTGGGGGGGGTGGGTCTGTGGGTGACAGTTTGGTGGTTGGGTCTCGGTGACGGTTTGGGGGTTGCATCTCTGGATGACGGTGTGGGGGGGGTTTGGGTCTCTGGATGACGGCGTAGAGGGTGGGTCTGTGGGTGACAGTGTGGGGAGTGTGTTGGGGGTGGGTTGGGTCTCTGGGTGATGGTGTGGAGAGTGTGGGTGACGGTGTGGGGAGTGTGTTGGGGGTGGGTTGGGTCTCTCGGTGACGGTGTGGGGGTTGGGTCTGTGGGTGACGGTGTGGTGGGGTTGGGTCTCTGGGTGACGGTGTGGGGGGGGTTGGGTGAAAGTGTGGGGGTTGGGTCTCTGGGTGATGGTGTGTGGGGGTTGGGTCTCTGGGTGACGGTGTGGGGGGGTTGGGTCTCTGGGTGAGGGTGTGGGGGGGTTGGGTCTGTGGGTGACGGTGTGGGGGTTGGGTCTCTGGGTGACAGTGTGGGGGGGTTGGGTCTGTGGGTGACGGTGTGGGGGTTGGGTCTCTGGGTGACGGTTTGGGGGGGGTTGGGTTTCTGGGTGACGGTGTGGGGAGTGTGGGTGACGGTGTGGGGGTTGGGTCTATGGGTGACGGTGTGGGGGGGTTGGGTCTGTGGGTGACGGTGTGGGGAGTGTGGGTGACGGTGTGGGGTTTGGGTCTCTGGGTGACAGTTTGGGGGGTGGTTCTGTGGGTGACGGTGTGGGGGTTGGGTCTCTGGGTGACGGTGTGTGGGGGTTGGGTCTCTGGGTGATGGTGTGGGGGGGGTTGGGTCTGTGGGTGACGGTGTGGGGGTTGGGTCTCTGGGTGACGGTGTGGGGGGGTTGGGTCTCTGGGTGACGGTGTGGGGGAGGTTGGGTCTGTGGGTGACGGTGTGGGGGTTGGGTCTGTGGGTGACGGTGTGGGGGGGTTGGGTCTCTGGGTGACGGTGTGGGGGGGGGTTGGGTCTCTGGGTGATGGTGTGGGGGTTGGGTCTGTGGGTGACGGTGTGTGGGGGTTGGGTCTGTGGGTGACGGTGTGGGGGGGTTGGGTCTCTGGATGACGGCGTGGGGGTTGGGTCTGTGGGTGACGGTGTGGGGGGGTTGGGTCTGTGGGTGACGGTGTGGGGGTTGGGTCTCTGGGTGACGGTGTGGGGGGGTTGGGGTCTCTGGGTGATGGTGTGGGGGGGTTGGGGTCTCTGGGTGACGGTGTGGGGGTTGGGTCTCTGGATGACGGTGTGGGGGTTGGGTGAAGGTGTGGGGGTTGGGTCTCTGGGTGAGGGTGTGGGGGGGGTTGGGTCTCTGGGTGACGGTGTGTGGGGGGGGTTGGGTCTCTGGGTGAGGGTGTGGGGGGGTTGGGTCTCTGGGTGACGGTGTGTGGGGGTTGGGTCTGTGGGTGAGGGTGTGGGGGGGTTGGGTCTCTGGGTGACGGTGTGGGGGTTGGGTCTCTGGGTGACGGTGTGTGGGGGTTGGGTCTCTGGGTGAGGGTGTGGGGGGGTTGGGTCTGTGGGTGAGGGTGTGGGGGTTGGGTCTCTGGGTGACAGTGTGGGGGGGTTGGGTCTGTGGGTGAGGGTGTGTGGGTTGGGTCTCTGGGTGACGGTGTGGGCGTTGGGTCTCTGGGTGACGGAGTAGGGGTTGTGTCTGTGGGTGACGGTGTGTGGGTTGGGTCTCTGGGTGACGGTGTGGGGGGGTTGGGTCTCTGGGTGACGGTGTGGGGGGGTTGGGTCTCTGGGTGACGGTGTGGGGGGGTTGGGTCTGTGGGTGACGGTGTGGGGGGGTTGGGTCTGTGGGTGACGGTGTGGGGGTTGGGTCTGTGGGTGACGGTGTGGGGGGGTTGAGTCTCGGTGACGGTGTGGGGGTTGGGTCTGTGGGTGACGGTGTGGGGGTTGGGTCTCTTGGTGACGGTGTGGGGGTTGGGTCTGTGGGTGACGGTGTGGGGGGGTTGGGTCTCTGGGTGAAGCTGTGGGGGGGTTTGGTGACGGTGTGTGGGTTGGGTCTCTGGGTGACGGTGTGGGGGTTGGGTCTGTGGGTGACGGTGTGGGGGGGTTGGGTCTCTGGGTGACGCTGTGGAGGGGTTGGGTGACGGTGGGGGGGTTGGGTCTCTGGGTGACGGTGTGGGGGGGTTGGGTCTCGGTGACGGTGTGGGGTTTGGGTCTGTGGGTGACGGTGTGGGGGTTGGGTCTCTGGGTGATGGTGTGGGGGGCTTGGGTCTCTGGGTGACAGTGTGGGGGTTGGGTCTCTGGGTGACGGTGTGGGGAGTGTGGGTGACGGTGTGTGGGGGTTGGGTCTCTGGATGATGGTTTTGGGGGTGTGTCTCTGGTTGACGGTGGGGGGGTGTTGGGTCTCTGGGTGACTGTGTGGGCAGTGTGTGGGGGTGATGGTGTGGGGGTTGGGCCTGTGGGTGACAGTGTGGGGGTTTGGGCCTCTGGGTGAAGGTGTGGGGGTTGGGTCTCGGTGACGGTGGGGGGTTGGGTCTGTGGGTGACGGTGTGGGGGGGTTGGGTCTGTGGGTGACGGTGTGGGGGGGTTGGATCTCGGTGACGGTGGGGGGGTTCGGTCTGTGGGTGACGGTGTGGGGGTTGGGTCTCTGGGTGACGGTGTGGGGGTTGGGTCTGTGGGTGACGGTGTGGGGTGGTTGAGTCTCGGTGACGGTGTGGGGGTTGGGTCTGTGGTTGACGGTGTGGGGGTTGGGTCTCTGTGTGACGGTGTGGGGGTTGGGTCTGTGGGTGACGGTGTGGGGGGTGGGTCTGTGGGTGACGGTGTGGGGGGGTTGGATCTGTGGGTGACTGTGTGGGGTGGGTGGGTCTCTGGGTGATGCTGTGGGGGGGTTGGGTAATGGTGTGGGGGTTGGGTCTCTGGGTGACGGTGTGGGGGTTGGGTCTGTGGTTGTCGGTGTGGGGGGGTTGGATCTGTGGGTGACTGTGTGGGGTGGGTGGGTCTCTGGGTGACGCTGTGGGGGTGTTGGGTGACGGTGTGGGGGTTGGGTCTCTGGGTGACGGTGTGGGGGTTGGGTCTCTGGGTGACGGTGTGGGTGTTGGGTCTCTGGGTGACGGAGTGGGGGTTGGGTCTCTGGGTGATGGTGTGGGGGGGTTGGGTCTCGGTGACGGTGTGGGTGTTGCGTCTCTGGGTGATGGTGTGGGGGGTTGGGTCTCTGGGTGATGGTGTGGGGGGGTTGGGTGTCTGGGTGATAGTGTGGGGGTTTGGTCTCTGGGTGACGGTGTGGGAGTGTGGGTCACTGTGTGTGGGGGTTGGGTCTCTGGATGATGGTTTTGGGGGTGTGTCTCTGGTTGACGGTGGGGGGGGATTGGGTCTCTGCGTGACTGTGTGGGGAGTGTGTGGGGGGTGATGGTGTGGGGGTTGGGTCTGTGGGTGACAGTGTGGGGGTTTGGGTCTGTGGGTGACGGTGTGGGGGGGTTGGGTCTCTGGGTGACGGTGGGGGGGTTGGATCTCTGGGTGACGGTGTGGGGGGGGTGTGTCTCTGGGTGACGGTGTGGCGGGTGGGTTGTGTCTCTGGGTGACGGTGTGGCGGGTGGGTTGTGTCTCTGGGTGACGGTGTGGGGGGGGGGGTTGTGTCTCTGGGTGACGGTGTGGGGGGGGTTGGGTCTCTGGGTGACGGTGTGGTGGGGTTGGGTCTTTGGGTGACGGTGTCGGGGGGTTGGGTTTCTGGGTGACGGAGTGGGGGTTGGGTCTGTGGGTGACGGTGTGGGGAGGTTGGGTCTCTGGGTGACGGTGTTGGGGGGTTGGGTCTCGGTGACGGTGTGGGGGTTGGGTCTCTGGGTGATGGTGTGGGGGGGTTGTGTCTCGGTGACGGTGTGGGGGTTGGGTCTCTGGGTGACGGTGTGGGGGGGGTGGGTCTCTGGGTGACGGTGTGTGGGGTGGTTTGAGTCTCTGTGTGACGGTGTGGGTGTTGGGTCTGTGGGTGACGCTGTGGGGGGGTTGGGTCTCTGGGTGACGGTGTGGGGGGTTTGGGTCTGTGGGTGACGGTGTGGGGGGTTTGGGTCTCTGGGTGACGGTGTGGGGGGTTTGGGTCTCTGGGTGACGGTGTGGGGGGTTTGGGTCTGTGGGTGACGGTGTGGGGGGGTTGGGTCTGTGGGTGACGGTGTGGGGGGTTTGGGTCTCTGGGTGACGGTGTGGGGGGTTTGGGTCTGTGGGTGACGGTGTGGGGGGGTTGGGTCTCTGTGTGACGGTGTGGGGGGGTTGGGTCTGTGGGTGACGGTGTGTGGGGGGGTTGGGTCTCTGGGTGATGGTGTGGGGGGGTTGGGTATCTGGGTGACCGTGTGGGGGGGTTGGGTCTCAGTGACGGTGAGGGGGGGTTGGGTCTCGGTGACGGTGTGGGGGGGTTGGGTCTCAGTGACGGTGTGGGGGGTGGGTCTCTGGTTGACGGTGTGGGGGTTTGGGTCTGTTGTTGATGGTGTGGGGGTTGGGTATCTAGGTGACGGTGTGGGTGTTGGGTCTGTGGGTGACGGTGTGGGGGTTGGGTCTCTGGGTGATGGTGTGGGGGGCTTGGGTCTCTGGGTGACAGTGTGGGGGTTGGGTCTCTGGGTGACGGTGTGGGGAGTGTGGGTGACGGTGTGTGGGGGTTGGGTCTCTGGATGATGGTTTTGGGGGTGTGTCTCTGGTTGACGGTGGGGGGGTGTTGGGTCTCTGGGTGACTGTGTGGGCAGTGTGTGGGGGTGATGGTGTGGGGGTTGGGCCTGTGGGTGACAGTGTGGGGGTTTGGGCCTCTGGGTGAAGGTGTGGGGGTTGGGTCTCGGTGACGGTGGGGGGTTGGGTCTGTGGGTGACGGTGTGGGGGGGTTGGGTCTGTGGGTGACGGTGTGGGGGGGTTGGATCTCGGTGACGGTGGGGGGGTTCGGTCTGTGGGTGACGGTGTGGGGGTTGGGTCTCTGGGTGACGGTGTGGGGGTTGGGTCTGTGGGTGACGGTGTGGGGTGGTTGAGTCTCGGTGACGGTGTGGGGGTTGGGTCTGTGGTTGACGGTGTGGGGGTTGGGTCTCTGTGTGACGGTGTGGGGGTTGGGTCTGTGGGTGACGGTGTGGGGGGTGGGTCTGTGGGTGACGGTGTGGGGGGGTTGGATCTGTGGGTGACTGTGTGGGGTGGGTGGGTCTCTGGGTGATGCTGTGGGGGGGTTGGGTAATGGTGTGGGGGTTGGGTCTCTGGGTGACGGTGTGGGGGTTGGGTCTGTGGTTGTCGGTGTGGGGGGGTTGGATCTGTGGGTGACTGTGTGGGGTGGGTGGGTCTCTGGGTGACGCTGTGGGGGTGTTGGGTGACGGTGTGGGGGTTGGGTCTCTGGGTGACGGTGTGGGGGTTGGGTCTCTGGGTGACGGTGTGGGTGTTGGGTCTCTGGGTGACGGAGTGGGGGTTGGGTCTCTGGGTGATGGTGTGGGGGGGTTGGGTCTCGGTGACGGTGTGGGTGTTGCGTCTCTGGGTGATGGTGTGGGGGGTTGGGTCTCTGGGTGATGGTGTGGGGGGGTTGGGTGTCTGGGTGATAGTGTGGGGGTTTGGTCTCTGGGTGACGGTGTGGGAGTGTGGGTCACTGTGTGTGGGGGTTGGGTCTCTGGATGATGGTTTTGGGGGTGTGTCTCTGGTTGACGGTGGGGGGGGATTGGGTCTCTGCGTGACTGTGTGGGGAGTGTGTGGGGGGTGATGGTGTGGGGGTTGGGTCTGTGGGTGACAGTGTGGGGGTTTGGGTCTGTGGGTGACGGTGTGGGGGGGTTGGGTCTCTGGGTGACGGTGGGGGGGTTGGATCTCTGGGTGACGGTGTGGGGGGGGGTGTGTCTCTGGGTGACGGTGTGGCGGGTGGGTTGTGTCTCTGGGTGACGGTGTGGCGGGTGGGTTGTGTCTCTGGGTGACGGTGTGGGGGGGGGGTTGTGTCTCTGGGTGACGGTGTGGGGGGGGTTGGGTCTCTGGGTGACGGTGTGGTGGGGTTGGGTCTTTGGGTGACGGTGTCGGGGGGTTGGGTTTCTGGGTGACGGAGTGGGGGTTGGGTCTGTGGGTGACGGTGTGGGGAGGTTGGGTCTCTGGGTGACGGTGTTGGGGGGTTGGGTCTCGGTGACGGTGTGGGGGTTGGGTCTCTGGGTGATGGTGTGGGGGGGTTGTGTCTCGGTGACGGTGTGGGGGTTGGGTCTCTGGGTGACGGTGTGGGGGGGGTGGGTCTCTGGGTGACGGTGTGTGGGGTGGTTTGAGTCTCTGTGTGACGGTGTGGGTGTTGGGTCTGTGGGTGACGCTGTGGGGGGGTTGGGTCTCTGGGTGACGGTGTGGGGGGTTTGGGTCTGTGGGTGACGGTGTGGGGGGTTTGGGTCTCTGGGTGACGGTGTGGGGGGTTTGGGTCTCTGGGTGACGGTGTGGGGGGTTTGGGTCTGTGGGTGACGGTGTGGGGGGGTTGGGTCTGTGGGTGACGGTGTGGGGGATTTGGGTCTCTGGGTGACGGTGTGGGGGGTTTGGGTCTGTGGGTGACGGTGTGGGGGGGTTGGGTCTCTGTGTGACGGTGTGGGGGGGTTGGGTCTGTGGGTGACGGTGTGTGGGGGGGTTGGGTCTCTGGGTGATGGTGTGGGGGGGTTGGGTATCTGGGTGACCGTGTGGGGGGGTTGGGTCTCAGTGACGGTGAGGGGGGGTTGGGTCTCGGTGACGGGTTGGGTCTCGGTGACGGTGTGGGGGGGTTGGGTCTCAGTGACGGTGTGGGGGGTGGGTCTCTGGGTGACGGTGTGGGGGTTTGGGTCTGTTGTTGACGGTGTGGGGGTTGGGTATCTGGGTGACGGTGTGGGTGTTGGGTCTGTGGGTGACGATGTGGGGGTTGGGTCTCTGGGTGACGGTGTGGGGGTTGGGTCTCGGTGACTGTGTGGGGGGGTTGGGTCTCTGGGTGATGGTGTTGGGGGTGGGTCTCTGGGTGACGGTGTGGGGGTTGGGTCTCTGGGTGACAGTGTGGGGGGGTTGGGTCTCTGGGTGACGGTGTGTGTGGGGGGGTTGGGTCTCTGGGTGACGGTGTGGGGGTTGGGTCTGTGGGTGACGGTGTGGGGGGGTTTGGTCTGTGGGTGACGGTGTGGGGGTTGGGTCTCTGGGTGACGGTGTGGGGGGGGTGGGTCTGTGGGTGACGTTGTGGGGGGGTTTGGTCTGTGGGTGACGGTGTGGGGTTTGGGTCTCTGGATGACGGTGTAGGGGTTGGGTCTGTGGGTGACGGTGTGGCGGGGTTGGGTCTGTGGGTGACGTTGTGGGGTGGTTTGGTCTCTGGGTGACGGTGTGGGTGGGGTTGGGTCTGTGAGTGACGGTGTTGGGGGGGTTGGGTTTCTGGGTGATGGTGTGGGGGGGTTGGGTCTCTGGTTGACGGTGTGGAGGTTGGGTCTCTGGATGACGGTGTGGGGGTTGGGTCTCTGGGTGACGGTGTGGGGGTTGGGTCTCTGGGTGACGGTGTGGGGGGGTTGGGTCTGTGGGTGACGGTGTGTGGGGTGTGGGTCTCTGGGTGACGGAGTGGGGGGTTGGGTCTCTGTGTGACAGTGTGGGGGGTGTGTCTCTGGGTGACGGTGTGGGGGTTGGGTCTGTGGGTGACGGTGTGGTGGGGGGTGGGTCTCTGGGTGACGGTGTGGGGGGGGTTGGGTCTCTGGGTGACGGAGTGGGGGTTGGGTCTGTGGGTGACGGTGTGTGGGTGTTGGGTCTGTGGGTGAGGGTGTGGGGGTTGGGTCTGTGGGGGACGGTGTGGGGGGGTTGGGTCTGTGGGTGACGGTGTGGGTGTTGGGTCTCTGGGTGATGGTGTGCTGGGTTTAGGTCTGTGGGTGACGGTGTGGGGGGATTGGGTCTCTGGGTGACGGAGTGGGGGTTGGGTCTGTGGGTGACGGTGTGGGGGTTGGGTCTCTGGGTGACGGTGTGGGGGGGTTGGGTCTTTGGGTGACGGTGTGTGGGGTGTGGGTCTCTGGGTGACGGTGTGGGGGGTTGGGTCTCTGTGTGACGGTGTGGGGGGTGTGTCTCTGGGTGACGGTGTGGGGGTTGGGTCTGTGGGTGACGGTGTGGGGGTGGTGGGTCTCTGGGTGACGGTGTGGGGGGGGTTGGGTCTCAGGGTGACGGTGTGGGGGTTGGGTCTGTGGGTGACGGTGTGGGGGTGGTGGGTCTCTGGGTGACGGTGTGGGGGGGGTTGGGTCTCAGGGTGACGGTGTGGGGGTTGGGTCTGTGGGTGACGGTGTGGGGGGGTTGGGTCTGTGGGTGACGGTGTGGGGGTTGGGTCTGTGGGTGACGGTGTGGGGGGGTTGGGTCTGTGGGTGACGGTGTGGGGGTTGGGTCTCTGGGTGATGGTGTGCTGGGTTTGGGTCTGTGGGTGACGGTGTGGGGGTTGGGTCTGTGGGTGACGGTGTTGGGGGTGGGTCTGTGGGTGACGGTGTGTTGGGGTTCGGTCTGTGGGTGACGGTGTGGGGGTTGGGTCTGTGGGTGACGGTGTGGGGGGTTTAGGTCTCTGGGTGACGGTGTGGGGGTTGGGTCTCTGGGTGACGGTTTGGGGGTTGGGTCTGTGGGTGACGGTGTGGGGGTGTTGGGTCTGTGGGTGACGGTGTGGGGGGATTGGGTCTCTGGGTGACGGAGTGGGGGTTGGGTCTGTGGGTTACGGTGTGGGGGGGTTGGGTCTCTGGGTGACGGTGTGGGGGTTGGGTCTGTGGGTGACGGTGTGGGAGGGTTGGGTCTCTGGGTGACGGTGTGGGGGGGTTGGGTCTCTGGGTGACGGTGTTGGGGGTGGGTCTCTGGGTGACGGTGTGGGGGTTGGGTCTCTGGGTGACGGTGTGGGGGGGGTTCGGTCTCTGGGTGTCGGGGGGGGTTGGGTCTCCGAGTGACGGTGTGGGGTGGTTGGGTCTCTGGGTGACGGTGTGGGGGTTGGGTCTCTGGGTGACGGTGTGGCGGGGTGGTGGGTCTGTTGGTGACGGTGTGGGGCCGTTTGGTCTCTGGGTGACGGTGTGGGGGGGGTTGGTTCTCTGGGTGATGGTGTGGGGGGGGTGGGTCTGTGGGTGACGTTGTGGGGGCGTTTGGTCTGTGGGTGACGTTGTGGGTGCGTTTGGTCTGTGGGTGACGGTGTGGGGGTTGGGTCTCTGGATGACGGTGTGGGGGTTGGTTCTGTGGGTGACGGTGGGGGGGTTGGGTCTGTGGGTGACGGTGGGGGGGTTGGGTCTGTGGGTGATGGTGTGGGGGGTTTGGGTCTGTGGGTGACGGTGTGGGGGGGTTGGGTCTCTGGGTGACGGTGTGGGGGCGGTTGGGTCTCTGGGTGACGGTGTGGGGGGGTTGGGTCTCTGGGTGACGGTGTGGGGTGGTTGGGTCTCTGGGTGACGGTGTGGGGGTGGTGGGTCTGTGGGTGACGTTGTGTAGGTGTTTGGTCTGTGGGTGACAGTGTGGGGTTGTGTCTCTGGATGACGGTGTGGGGGTTGGGTCTCTGGGTGACGGTGTGGGGGGGTTGGGTCTCTGGATGACGGTGTGGGGGTTGGGTCTCTGGATGACGGTGTGGGGGTTGGGTCTCTGGGTGAGGGTGTGGGGGTTGGGTCTCTGGGTGACGGTGTGGGGGGGTTTGGTCTGTGGGTGACAGTGTGGGGTTGGGTCTCTGGATGACGGTGTGGGGGTTGGGTCTGTGGGTGACGGTGTGGGGGGGTTGGGTCTCTGGATGACGGTGTGGGGGTTGGGTCTCTGGGTGACGGTGTGGGGTGGTTGGGTCTCTGGATGACGGTGTGGGGGTTGGGTCTCTGGATGACGGTGTGGGGATTGGGTCTCTGGGTGAGGGTGTGGGGGTTGGGTCTCTGGGTGACGGTGTGGGGGGGTTGGGTCTGTGGGTGACGGTGTGTGGGGGGTGGGTCTCTGGGTGACGTTGTGGGGGGTTGGGTCTCTGTGTGACGGTGTGGGGGGTGTGTCTCTGGGTGACGGTGTGGGGGTTGGGTCTGTGGGTGACGGTGTGGGGTGGGTGGGTCTCTGTGTGACTGTGTGGGGGAGGTTGGGTCTGTGGGTGACGGTGTGGGGGTTGGGTCTGTGGGTGACGGTGTGGGGGGGTTGGGTCTCTGGTTGACGGTGTGGGGGCGTTGGGTCTCTGGGTGACGGTGTGGGGGGGTTGGGTCTCTGGGTGACGGTGTGGAGGTTGGGTCTCTGGGTGACGGTGTGGAGTGGTTGGGTCTCTGGGTGACGGTGGGGGGGTTGGGTCTGTGGGTGTCGGGGGGGGTTGGGTCTCTGGGTGACGGTGTGGAGTGGTTGGGTCTCTGGGTGACGGTGGGGGGGTTGGGTCTCTGGGTGTCGGTGTGGGGTGGGGTGGGTCTCTGGGTTACGGTGTGCGGGGGATTGGGTCTCTGGGTGACGGTGTGGGGTGGTTGGGTCTCTGGGTGACGGTGGGTGGGTTGGGTCTCTGGGTGACGGTGTGGGGGGGGGGTGGGTCTGTGGGTGACGGTGTGGGGGCGTTTGGTCTCTGGATGACGGTGTGGAGGTTGGGTTTCTGGGTAACGGTGTTGGGGAGGTTGGGTCTGTGAGTGACGGTGTGGGGGTTTTGGTCTTTGGGTGACGGTGTGGGGGGGTTGGGTCTCTGGGTGACGGTGTGGGGGGGGTTAGGTCTGTGGGTGACGGTGTGGGTGGGTTGGGTCTCTGGGTGACGGTGTGGGGGGTTTTGGTCTGTTGGTGACGGTGTGGGGGGGTTTTGGTCTGTGGGTGACGGTGTGGGGGGTTTTGGTCTGTTGGTGACGGTGTGGGGGGTTTTGGTCTGTGGGTGACGGTGTGGGGGAGGTTGGGTCTGTGGGTGACGGTGTGGGGGGGTTTGGTCTGTGGGTGACGGTGTGGGGGGGTTTGGTCTGTGGGTGACGGTGTGGGGGCGTTTGGTCTCTGGGTGACGGTGTGGGGGTTGGGTCACTGGGTGACAGTGTGGGTGGGTTTGGTCTCTGGGTGACGGTGTGGGGGGGTTGTTTCTGTGAGTGACGTTGTGGGGGGGTTTGGTCTGTTGGTGACGGTATGGGGGGTTGGGTCTCTGGGTGACGGTGTGGGGGTTGGGTCTGTGGGTGACGGTGTGGGGGGGTTGGGTCTCTGGTTGACGGTGTGGGGGGTTTGGGTCTCTGGGTGACGGTGTGGGGGGGTTGGGTCTCTGGGTGACGGTGTGGGGGGGTTGGTCTCTGGGTGATGGTATGTGGGGGGTGGGTCTCTGGGTTACGGTGTGTGGGTTGGGTCTCTGGATGACGGTGTGGGGGGGTGGGTCTGTGGGTGACGGTGTGGGGAGTGGGTGGGTGACCGTGTGGGGTGTGGGTCAGAGGGCCAGGGGTGACGGTGTGGGGGGGTGGGTCTGTGGGTGACGGTGTGGGGAGTGGGTGGGTGACCGTGTGGGGTGTGGGTCAGAGGGCCAGGGGTGGAGTTGTGGGTCGTAGGGGGACATTGTGGGGATTGGGTTGTTCGAGCAGGGGTGGGACTACTGGGTCAGAGGGTCGGGGGAGAGGGTTGGTGGCTCAGCTTGTGGGGGGAAGGTCGCAGGATCACGGGATGGGGCAAAGGTCGCAGGGACACTGGTGGGGGAAGGTCTGACGGACATGGTGCGGGGGTGGGTCGGAGGGCTCATTTAGGTGATCTGTGATCACAAGGGTCACAATGAGGTGAGGGGTGACCCTGGGTGCCACGGTGAAGGGAGGGGTGACGCCAGGGGTCACAGTGAGGTGAGGGGTGACCCTGGGTGCCACGGTGAAGGGAGGGGTGACGCCAGGGGTCACAGTGAGGTGAGGGGTGATGCCTGGGGTCAGGGGTGATGCCTGTGAGTTCAGGCGTGACCGCAGGTGTCATGGTGATGTCAGGCGTGACGGCATGGGTCACAGTGAGGTCGGGGCTGATGGCATGGGTCACGGTGAGGTCGGGGCTGATGGCATGGGTCACGGTGAGGTCGGGGGTGACGGCACGGGTCACAGTGAGGTTGGGGGTGATGGCACAGGTCACGGTGAGGTCGGGGGTGACGGCACGGGTCACAGTGAGGTTCGGGGTGACGGCACGGGTCACGGTGAGGTCGTGGGTGATGGCACGGGTCACGGTGAGGTCAGGGGGTGATAGGATGTAAACTCTGGTGGTCTCCATCTGCATTTGGATGTTTGGGAGTTGGATTTACCAGAACAATGGCACAGAGCTGGAGATTGTCAGAGTGTGACTGTTGGAGAGTGTAGACCATAGCTGCCAGTGTGGAGACCAGGGGATTGAGCTGGCCGAGTTAGCATCTGGCTTACTGCTCCTGTGTAACGCCATCGTTTTGCTGTCTTGCTTCAGGTAATCTGCGCTTGCAGGAAATGATGGCAGCGATGTGTGAGGCAAGAGGAGCCAAAATCTTTGCCACAGATGAAAGGTGAGTTTGATTGTCTTCACGCGTCTCAATCTGACACTGGAACGGGATCCTATGCCAGTTGTTCCAGATTCTCCAATTTAAATTCCAATGGCATCCACTCCCAGTTTAATTTTGCTTTTTCTTCTTTCCTGGGTTTAGGGTGTCATTAACAAATGTCAGGGTACATCTGCGGACATATAAGGCCCGTGCACTAAAGCAGGTACACACTGTGTGCTTTTTTTTAGTCATTTCTGGGATATGGGCTTCGCTGGCTGGGCCCAGCATTTATTGCCCATCCCTAATTGCCCTTGAGAAGTGATGGTGAGCTGCCTTCTTGAACCGATGTGTTCCACGTTGTTAAAGGCCAAGATCAGAGCATTGCACAGTTTAATCTCGCCCCACTTCTCTACAGGTCATAACCATAGTTTAAATGTTTAATTTCCCCACAAAACGGGCCGATTGTTTACCTTTGATACTGCTATTCCCAGGATCAAAAGATTCTAACTAGGCTTCTTTCTGTAAATGCAAAAAAGAATAATTGATTTATTATAAAACAAGTTATTAAACAGGTTAACATACAAGTTGTAGTTTAGAAATGTAACAACTTTTTAAAAAACAACAGACATATCAGAAGCACTGATATGGGAGGTAGCATCATCAGAACAGATACGACAGAGATGGAGAAACTGGGAGAGTGGAATCAAGTCAGAAAGCAGGGTGTGAGAAAGTGTAGCCGTGGTAGCTCTGGGTGTTGGTGGACTTAGAGTAAATATAACTCAGGAGGAAGAATGTCCAAAATTCAAGGTCCTTCAAATTTCCCAAAAACTGGTTCCTCACAATGTGGTGTCAGTACACCCACAGTGCTGTTAGGGAGGGAGTTCCAGGATTTTGACCCAGCGACAGTGAAGGAACGGTGATATATTTCCAAGTCAGGGTGATGAGTGGCTTGGAGGGGAAATTCCAAGTGGTGGTGTTCCCATGTGTCTGCTGCCCTTGTCCTTCTAGAAGGTAGTGGTCGTGGGTTTGGAAGGTGCTGTCTAAGGAGCCTTGGTGAATTCCTGCAGTTCATCTTGTGGATGGTACACGCTGCTGCTACTGTGCGTTGGTGGTGGAGGGAGTAGACATTTGATGATTGATGATTTGATGATTCGCTCTTGTTGGAGATGATCATTGCCTGGCATTTGTATGGCATGAATGTTACTCGCCATCTTGTCGATGGTACACACTGCTGCTACTGTGCGTCAGTGGTGGAAGGAGTGAATGTTTGTGGATGTGGTGCCAATCAAGTGGGCTGCTTTGTCCTGGACGGTGTCAAGCTTCTTGAGTGTTAGAGCTGCACTCATCCAGGCAAGTGGGGAGTATTCCCTCACACTCCTGACTTGTGCCTTGTAGATGGTGGACAGGCTTTGGGGAGTCAGGAGGTGAGTTACTCGCTGCAGGATTCCAAGTCTCTCACCTGCTCTTGCAACCACAGTATTTATATGGCTAGTCCAGTTCAGTTTCTGGTCACTGGTAACCCCCAGGATGTTGAAAGTGGGGGATTCAGTGATGGTAATGCCATTGAATGTCAAGGGGCAATGGTTAGATTCTCTCTTGTTGGGATGGTCATTGTCTGGCACTTGTGTGGTGCGAATGATAGAAGGAAGGTCATTGATATATTAGCTGAAGATGGCTGGGCACTACCCTGAGGAATTCCTGCAGTGATGTCCTGGAGCTGAAATGATTGACCTCCAAAACCCACAACCATCTATCATTGTGCTAGGTATGACTCCAACCAGCAGAGTTTCCCCCCGATTCCTATTGACTCCGGTTTTGCTAGGGCTCCTTGATGCCACACTCAGTCAAATGTTGCCTTGATGTCAAGGGCAGTCACTCGCACCTCACCTCGAGAGTTCAGCTCTTTTGTCCATGTTTGGATCTTTTTTAAAAAATTCATTGATGGGATGTGGGCTTCGCTGTCTAGGCCAGCATTTATTGCCCATCCCTAGTTGCCCTTGAGAAGGTGGTGGTGAGTTGCCTTCTTGAATCGCTGCAGTCCATGTGGTGTAGGTACACTCACAGTGCTGTTAGGGAGGGAGTGGCAGGATTTTGACCCAGCGACAGTGAAGGAACAGCAATATATTTCCAAGTCAGGATGATGAGTGACTTGGAGGGGAATTTCCAGGTGGTAGTGTTCCCATCTATCTGCTGCCCTTGTCCTTCTAGATGGTAGTGGTCATGGATTTGGAAGGTGCTGTCTAAGGAGCCTTGGTGAATTCCTGTAGTTCATCCTGTGGATGGTACACACACTGCTGCTACTGTACGTCGGTGGTGGAGGGAGTGAATGTTTGATGATTTGATGATTCTCTCTTGTTGAAGATGATCATTGCCTGGCACTTGTGTGGCATGAATGTTATTTGCCACTTGTCAGCCCAAGCCTGGATATTGTCCAGGTCTTGCTGGATTTGGACATGGACTGCTTCAGTATCTGAGGAGTCATGAATGGTGCTGAACATTGTGCAATCATCAGTGAACATCCCCACTTCTGACCTTATGATGGAAGGAAGGTCATTGATGAAGCAGCTGAAGATGGTTGGGCCGAGGACACTACCCTGAGGAACTCCTGCAGTGATGTCCTGGAGCTGAGATGACTGACCTCCAACAACCACAACTACCTTCCTTTGTGCTCGGTATGACTCCAACTAGTGGAGAGTTTTTCAGAGTTCAGTTCTTTTGTCCATGTTTGAACCAAGGCTGTAATGAGGTCAGGAACTGAGTGGCCCTGGCGGAACCCAAACTGGGCATCAGTGAGCAGGTTATTGCTAAGCAAGTGCCGCTTGATAGCACTGTTGATGACCCCTTCCATCACTTTACTGATGATGGAGAGTAGACTGATGGGGCAGTAATTGACCGGATTGGATTTGTCCTGCTTTTTGTGTAATTCTCCACATAACTGGGTCAACCAACCATGGTAACCAAGGAAATTAAGGATAGTATCAAAGTGAAAAAGCATACAATGTAGCAAAGATTAATGGTAAGCCAGAGGATTGGGAAAGTTTTAAAAACCAACAGGAGATGACCAAAAAAAATAATAGAGGGAGAAAATAAACTTTGAGAGTAAATGGACAGTAAGAGCTTCTTTAAATATATAAAAAGGAACAGAGAGGCCAAAGGCAATATAGGGCCCTTAGAGAATGAGGCTGGGGAAATAATAATGGGGAACCAGGAAATGGCAGAGGAGTTGAATAAATACTTTGCATCAGTCTTCTAGAAGACACAAAAGCAAACCAGAAACACTAAATAACCAAGGGGCAAGAGTGGGGGAGGAAATAAATACAATAACTATCCCAAGAGAAAAAGCACTAAGGAAACTAATGGGGCTAAAGGCCGATAAGTCCCCTGGACCTGATGGGTTGCATCCTAGGATATTGAAGGAAGTAGCTACAGAGATAGTGGATGTACTGGTAATAATCTTCCAAGAATCCTTAGATTCTAGAAAAGTCCCAGAGGATTGGAAAATTGCCAAAGTAACACCCTTATTCAAAATGGGGGGGAGGGGAGACAAAAAGCAGGTAACTATCGGCCAGTTAGCTTAACATCTGCCACTGGGAAAATGTTAGAGTCTAATATAAAGGATGTAATAGCAGAGCATTTAGAAATGCATAATCTAATCAAGCAGAGTCAGCATGGCTTCATGAAGGGGAAATCATGACTGATACATTTATTAGGATTCTCTGAGGAAGTAACAAGCAGGATAGATAAAGGGAACCCAGTAGATGTAATATATTTGGATTTCCAAAAGGCATTCGATAAGTTACCACACATAAGACTACTTAATAAGGTAAGAGCCCATGGTGTCGGGGGTAGTATATTAGCATGGTTAGAGGACGGTCTAACTAATAGAAGACAGAGAGTTGGGATAAGGGGGGCATTTTCAGGATGGCAACCTGTAACTAGTGGAGTGCCACAGGGATCAGTGCTGGGACCACAATTATTTACAATGTATATTAATGACTTGGATGAGGGAAGTGAATGTACTATTGCCAAGTTTACGGATGACACAAAAATAGGTGGGAAGGCAAGTGGTGAGGATGACACAAGGAGTCTACAGAGGGAGATAGACAGGTTAAGTGAGTGGGCAAAAACTTGGCAGATGGAATATAATGTTGGAAAATGTGAGGTTATACACTGTGGCACGAAGAATAGAGGAGCTGAATATTATTTAAATGGAGAAAGACTGCAGAAAGCTGCAGCACAGAGGGATTTGGGAGTCCGCCTGCATGAATCAGAAAAAGCTAACATACAAGTTCAGCAGATAATAGGGAAGGCAAATGGAGTATAAAAATAGGGAAGTCTTGTGAAAACTATACAAGGCATGAGTTAGACCACACCTAGAATACTGTGAACAGTTTGGTCTCATTATCTAAGGAAAGATATACTGGCATTGGAGGCAGTCCAGATAAGGTTCACTAGGTTGATCCCGGGTATGGAGGGATTTTCTTATGAGGAGAGGTTGAGTAGATTGGGCCTGTACTTATTGGGGTTTAGAAGAATGAGAGGTGACCTTATTGAAACATATAAGATTCTTAGGAAGCTTGACAGGGTAGATGCTGAGAGGTTGTTTCCCCTTGTGGGAGAGTCTAGGACCAAAGGGCATAATCTCAGAGTAAGGGGTCGCCCATTTAAGACAGAGATGAGGAGGAATTTCTTCTCTCAGAGGGTGGTCAATCTGTGGAATTCTTTACTGCTGAGGGCTGTAGAGGCTGGGTGGTTAAGTATATTCAAGGCTGAGATAGACAGATTTTTAATGAGTAAGGGAATCAAGGGCTATGGGGAAAAGGCAGGAAAGTGGAGTTGAGGATTATCAGATCAGCCATGATCTCATTGAATGGCAGAGCAGACTCGATGGGCCGAATGGCCTACTTCTGTTCCTACATTTTATGGTCTTATGGGTAGATGCCAGTGTTGTAGCTGTATTGGAACAGCTTGGCTGGGGGCACGGCAAGTTCTGGAGCACAAGTCTTCAGTACTATTGCCGGAATATTGTCAGGGCCCATAGCCTTTGCAGTATCCAGTGCCTTCAGCTGTTTCTTGATATCACGTGGAGTGAATCGAATTGGCTGAAGACTGGCATCTGTTAAACTGGGGACCTCTGGAAGAGGCCGAGATGGATCATCCACTCGGCACTTCTGGCTGAAGATTGTTGCGAATGCTTCAGCCTTATCTTTTGCACTGATGTGCTGGATTCCCCCATCATTGAGGATGGGGATTTTTGTGGAGCCTCCTCCTCCAGTGAGTTGTTTGATTGTTCACCATCATTCATGACTGGATGTGGCAGGACTGTAGAGCTTAGATCTGATCCGTTGGTCATGAGGTCACTTAGCTCCGTCTATCACTCGCTGCTTCTGCTGTTTGGCACACGAGTAGACCTGTGTTGTAGCTTCACCAGGTTGACACCTCATTTTGAGGTATGCCTGGTGCTGCTCCTGGCATGCCGCCCTGCATGTGTATAAACTGGTGTGTGTATAAATGTCTGTTCTTATGGTTTCTCTGTATTTGGCCTGAGCTGAGCTAACTGCCACTCTCTTCGCCCCCAGATTCTGTATCGATAATGGTGCTATGATAGCGCAGGCTGGATGGGAGATGTTCCGGGCAGGCCATGTGACTGCACTGGAGGATTCGTGGATCACACAGAGGTAGGGATATGATTCCCTTTCAGGGACAGCACGTGTGGGACCCATGGATCCTCTACACTGACCAGGTGGCTGCATTCAGAGGAAGAGTCAGAACATAACACCTTCATGCTTAGAATCAGAGAATCACAGAACATCAGGAGACAATTATTTTCATAAATCATATTGGCACGTGCTAATATCGTTAGGGTTTTTATGTTTAAAATCTCATTAACAGACGCTGATATTAATCTTGGGGTTTATTGATATTTGTTCATGAGGCGTGAGTGTCACTGGGAGGACTAGCATTTATTGTCCACCCCTGATGGCCCTTGAGAAGGTTGTGGTCGGGAGCTGAGCAGCCCTGGTTGAACCCAAACTGAGTGTCAGTCAGCAGGTTATTGCTGAGTAAGTGCCGCTTGATAGCAACACCTTCCATTACTTTACTGATGATTGAGAGTAGACGGATGGGGCGGTAATTGGCCGGGTTGGATTTGTCCTGCTTTTTGTATACAGGACATACCTGCGCAATTTTCCACATAGACGGGTAGATGCCAGTGTTGTAGCTGTACTGGAACAGCTTGGCTAGGGGCGCGGCAAGTTCTGGAGCACAAGTCTTCAGTACTGTTGCCAGAATATTGTCAGGGCCCATAGCCTTTGCAGTATCCACTGCCTTCAGTCGTTCCTTGCTATCACGTGGAGTGAATTGAATTGGCTGGGGACCTCCGGAGGAGGCCGAGATGGATCATCCACTCAGCACTTCTGGCTGAAGATTGTTGCAAATGTTTCAACCTTATCTTTTGCACTGATGTGCTGGGCTCCTCCATTATTGAGGATGGGGATATTTGTGGAGCCTACTCCTCCATTGAGTTGTTTAATTGTCATGAATGGATGTGGCAGGACTGCAGAGATTAGATCTGATCCATTGGTTGTGGGATCATTTAGCTCTGTCTATCACTTGCTGCTTCCGCAAGTAGTCCTGTGTTATAGCTTCACCAGGTTGACACCTCATTTTTAGGTATGCCTGGTGCTGCTCCTGACATGCCCTCCTGCACTCTTCATTGAACCAGGGTTGATCCCCTGGCTTGATGGTAATGGTAGAGTGGGGGATATGCCGGGCCATGAGGTTACAGATTGTGTTCGAGTACAATTCTGCTGCTGCTGGTGGCCCACAGCGCCTAATGGGTACCCAGTATCGAGCTGCTAGATCTGTTCAAAATCTATCCCATTTAGCAAGGTGGTAGTGCTACACAACACGATGGAGGGTATTCTCAATGTGAAGATGAGACTTCATCTCCACAATGATTGTGTGGTGGTCACTCCTACCGATACTGTCATGGACAGACACATCTGTGGCAGGCAGGTTGGTGAGGATGAGGTCAAGTATGTTTCTCCCTCTTGTTGGTTCCCTCACCACCTGCTGCAGACCCAGTCTAGCAGCTATGCCCTTTAGGACTCGGCCAGCTCGGTCAGTAGTGGTGCTACCGAGCCGCCCTTGGTGATGGACATTTAAGTCCCCCCACCCAGAGTGCATTCTGCTCCTTTGCCACCCTCAGTGCTTCCTCCAAATGATGTTCAGCATGGAGGAAGCACTGATTCATCAGCTGAAGGGTGGTGATAGGTGTTAACCAGCGGGAGAATTCCTTGCCCATGTTTGACCTGATGCTATGAAATTTCATGGAGTCCGGAGTCGATGTTGAGGACTCCCAGGGCAACTCCCTCCCGACTGTGTACCACTGTTCCGCCACCTCTGCTGCGTCTGTCCTGCCGGTGGGACAGGGCACACCCAGGGATGGTGATGGTGGTGTCTGGGACATGATCTGTAAGGTATGATTCCGTGAGGATGACAATGTCTGTGGGACAGCGCTCTCATTTTCGGCACAAGCCCCCAGACGTTAGTAAGGAGGACTTTGCAGGGCCCACAAGGCTGGGTTTTCCATTGTCCTTTCCGGTGCCTGGGTCGATGTCGGGTGGTCCGTCCGGTTTCATTCCTGATGGGCTTTGTGTAACGGTTTGATACAACTGAGTGGCTAGCTGGGCCCTTCCAGAGGGCAGGTAAGTGTCACATGTAGGCCAGACCGAGTAAGGATTGAGTTTTCCTCCCCTGGTGGACAGATTAGCACTGACCGATATCAGCCTTGAGTTAATGATATTAATCCACGAAGTGAGTGTCTGGCCTTGTTCTTTATCGGCAGGTACAGGACAGATGAGGTGGAGGTTACGTGGCGGAGTTAAAGGGCGACCTCCGGGGTTAAAGGACCATCTCCGACATCAGCGTAGGACAGCGGTGTCTGGGTGTGACGCCAAGATTGCCTTTGAGTATTTCGCTTTCCTCCTCCGAACTTCCTCAACACCAGGGCAGGATAAGATTCTGATCCAACAACTCAAAACCAAATCTTGGAACTTTTAACAATAAATAAAAAAGGCTTTAAGTCAAAAGACAAAGAGATCCCTGGAGAGAAGACAGTTTCTTGACTGACCGTCCACCAATCAGAGTGGCCTGCCGGGTGGTTGACAGGTGCCTCAGCCAATCAGAGCGGCTTGCTTGCTGGATGACAGGTGCCTCAGCCAATGAAAGTGGCCTGCCAGGTGAATGACAAGTGCTTCAGCCAATCAGAGTGGCTTGCTTGCTGGATGACAGGTGCCTCAGCCAACCAGAGCGGTTTGCTTGGTGGCTGACAGTTGCTTCAGCCAATCAGGGTGTTCCACCTTGTGACTGACAGCCACTTTAGCCAATTGGATGAGTGTTAACATTGAGGGATCTGCCCCTTATAAAGCTAAATACTTCAAGTGGAGGAAAGCTGAAGGTGCTGGAAATGCGCAGTGGGTCAGACAGTGTCTGTGGAGAAAGAAACTGAGTTAACATTTAATCAGCGACTCCCCATCAATTCATCAGAATTTACTCCAGCTAGTCAGAAAGCGGAAAGATTAATTGTATCTCTCCCCACAGACATTGCATGACCACAGCAACAGTAACAACCTACATTTATATAGAACCTTTCAGCATCCCAAAGGGCTTCACTGCTGCATTACAAAATACAGTATGACAGCAAGGCAAATGAGATATTCGGGTAGAGGGTTATAGGGATCGTTGGAGCTAACAGATAGGGAGGGTTGTTGGGGCTAGAGGAGGTTACAGAGATAGGGAGGGGTGTAGGTGCTGGAGGAGGTTACAGAGATAGGGAGGGGTGTAGGGACTGGAGGAGATTACAGAGATAGGGAGGGTTGTAGGGGCTGGAGGATGTTACAGAGATAGGGAGGGTTGTTGGGGCTAGAGGAGGTTACAGAGATAGGGAGGGTTGTTGCGGCTAGAGAAGGTTACAGAGATAGGGAGGGTTTTAGGGACTGGAGGAGGTTACAGAGATAGAGAGGGTTGTTGCAGCTAGAGGAGGTTACAGAGATAGGGAGGGGTGTAGGTGCTGGAGGAGGTTACAGAGATAGGGAGGGGTGTAGGGACTGGAGGAGATTACAGAGATAGGGAGGGTTGTAGGGGCTGGAGGATGTTACAGAGATAGGGAGGGTTGTTGGGGCTAGAGGAGGTTACAGAGATAGGGAGGGTTGTTGCGGCTAGAGGAGTTTACAGAGATAGGGAGGGTTTTAGGGACTGGAGGAGGTTACAGAGATAGGGAGGGTTGTAGGGGCTGGAAGTGATTGCAGAGAGAGGGAGGGTTGCACAGACTGGGGGGAGGTTACAGAGGCAGGGAGGATGAGGTGTAGGGGCTGGAGGAGCAAACGGAGATAGGGAGGGTTGTAGGGGCTGGAGGAGGGTACAGAGATAGGGAGGGTTTTACGGGCTGCAGGAGGTTAGTGTTACGACCGAAATGGGAGGAGTGCACTTTCTATTTCTAGTCCCACTACTGCACGGGTCACAACATCTGTATCAATGATTTTCCCAGCTGGTTATCCAGCCAGATATGCGCTTTCTCTATTTATCTCAGAATGACCATCTTTCCAGCTTCTTTAAACTGCTTAATTCCCTTTTCTTTTAAAATGCTGTCTTTTCCAGGAACAGCAGCAACCAGAGTCCTTGCATTAACCCTTTAAGGGACAGTGTCTTTTAAAAAACACAAATTCATCTAGAATGTTCTTAGTCCTTGCAGCTTAACCATTTTCTCTGATTAAAATGTTTATGACCATTCCCACCTTGAAGAAATGAAACACCATATTTGTATGTGTTTCATTACAGAGTATAACAAAACAAACCCCCAAAAATATGAAAACACGCCCATAGGCTCATTCAGTCACTCTTTACACAAAACTAATCCAGTTATTCTCGGTATCATTTTGGCCTTTATTCAATTTGAAGCAAGGTTAAATTCTAGACAAAGCATCGGCAATTACACTGGCCAGGATTTTATGTCCTGCCACAGTGTGTCTCCCCCACGGCAGATTCGGTGAGGCTTTTAAATCTCCATTCCGTTCGGCGGGACCATAACATCCCGCCGGGCGGGCAGGGGCTGTATAATCCTGGCCATTATTCACCCCGTAATGTGGACAATCTTTAAGTGATCAGGTTGTAATAATAAACTCCATCGGTATAGTCTGGCATTCCGGTTTATAAACTTTTCCACAAAGGCTTGGGGATTGTGATCAGTATATACCAGTGTCTCCCTGCATCCGTGGTGGACATACATGTCAAAATGTTTAAGAGCTAATACCAAGCACATTGTGCGGTGATCACTTCTATGAATACTGTCATGAACAGATGCAGCTGTAACAGATAGATTGGTGGTGATAATCCTCCCCCTCTTGTTGGTTCCCTCAGCACCTGCCTCAAGCACAAACTTTCAGATATGTCTTCCAGGACTCGGCCAGCTCGGTCAGTAGTGCTGCTACTGAGCCACTCTTGGTGATGGACATTGAAGTCCCCCACACAGAGTACTTTCTGTATCTTTGCTACGCCCAGTAGGTGTTCCAAGGCACGTTCAACATGGAGAAGGACTCATTCATCTGCTGAAGGAGGGCCAGAGGTGGCAATCAGTTGGAGGTTTCCTTGCTCATGTTTGACATGATGCCACGAGATATTATGGGATCAAGAGTCAATTTTCAGAACCCTGGGGAGCACTCCCTCATACATAGAAACATACATAGATATTAGGAGCAGGAGTAGGCCATTCAGCCCTTCGAGCCTGCTCTGCCATTCATTATGATGGCTGGTCATCCAACTCAATAGCCTGCTCCCGCTTTCTCCCCATATCCTTCGATCCCTTTCGCCCCAAGAGCTATATCTAACTCCTTGAAAATATACAATGTTTTGGCCTCAACTACTTTCTGTGGTAGTGAATTCCATTCTCTGCGTGAAGAAATTTCTCCTCATCTCAGTCCTAAATGGTCTACCCCGTATCCTCAGACTGTGACCCCTGGTTCTGGACTCTCCCACCATCAGGAACATCCTTCCTGCATCTACCCTGTCTAGTCCTGTTAGAATTTTATAGGTTTCTATGAGATCCCCCCTCATTCTTCTGAACTCCAGTGAATATAATCCTAACTGACTCAATCTCTCCTCATATGTCAGTCCCGCCATCCCGGGAATCAGTCTGGTAAACCTTTGCTGCACTCCATCTATAGCAAGTACATCCTTCCTCAGATAAGGAGACCAAACTGCACACAATATTCCAGGTGTGGTCTCACCAAGGCCCTGTACAATTGCAGCAAGACATCCCTGTTCCTGTACTCGAATCCTATGGCTATGAAGGCCAACATACCATTTGCCTTCTTTACCGCCTGCTGCACCTGCATGCTTACCTTCAGCGACTGGTGTACAAGGACACCCAGGTCTCGTTGCACATTCCCCACTCTCAGTTTATAGCCATTCAGATAATAATCTGCCTTTCCATTTTGCTACCAAAGTGGATGACCTCACATTTATCCACATTATACTGCATCTGCCATGCATTTGCCCACTCACTCAGCTTGTCCAAATCACACTGAAGCACCTCTGCATCCTCCTCACAGCTCACCCTCCCACCCAGCTTTGTGTTATCTGCAAATTTGGAGTAGGTGTGACAGAGGTGCTGCCACCTCTGGTTAATCAGTCCTCACAGTAGGGCAGGACATTCCCATGGGTGGTGATGGAAGGGTCAGGGAAATTGCTTGTAAGATAATGATTCTGTGAGTATGACAATGTCACAGCTACAAGATGTCAATGTGGCCCTGCCACTTTCTGACCTCCCCTCTCTCCCTGTCACACCGATCGGAATGACGAATGAGACGCGGACAAGAGGTGATGAGCAAAGCAGCCAGTTTTATTCACCTGATTCAGAAAACACTGCGCCTACACAATCCAACAAAACCTAACTGAGCCGATGGTGGGAATGTATATGCCCCCACCATATATCATATACAACCCCTCTGTTGTAGCTTATTGCTTCTCGCAGCAACGTTGTTTATCCCAACACAAACTCTCGCTGGTCTCAACCAGATGTATTTGGGACCATCTTTCACAGAATATCACAGTGCAGAAGAGGCCCTTCGGCCCATCAAGTCTGCACCGACGTGTGAGAAACACCTGACCTACCTCCCTAATCCCATTTACCAGCACTTGGCCCATAGCCTTGAATGTTATGACGTGCCAAGTGCTCATCCAGGTACTTTTTAAAGGATGTGAGGCAACCCGCCTCCACCACCCTCCCAGGCAACGCATTCCAGGCCGTCACCACTCTCTGGGTAAAAAAATTCTTCCTCACATTGCCCCTTTACCTCCTGCCCCTCACCTTGAACTTGTGTCCCCTCGTGACTGACCCTTCAACGAAGGGGAACAGCTGCTCCCTATCCACCCTGTCCATGCCCCTCATAATCTTGTACACCTCGATCAGGTCACCTCTCAGTCTTCTCTGCTCCAACGAAAACAACCCAAGTCTATCCAACCTCTCTTCATAACTTAAATGTTTCATCCCAGGCAGCATGTTGGTGAATCTCCTCTGCACCCCCTCCAGTGCAATCACATCCTTCCTATAATGTGGCGACCAGAACTGCGCACAGTACTCCAGCTGTGGCCTCACCAAGGTTCTATACAACACCAACATGACCTCCCTACTTTTGTAATCTATGCCTCGATTGATAAAGGCAAGTGTCCCATATGCCTTTTTCACCACCCCACTAACATGCCCCTCTGCCTTCAGAGATCTATGGACACACACGCTAAGGTCCCTTTGTTCCTCAGAACTTCCTAGTGTCATGCCGTTCATTGAATACTTCCTTGTCAAATTACTCCTTCCAAATTACTCCTTCCACTTTTCAGGGTTAAATTCCACCTGCCACTTATCTGCCCATTTGACCATCCCGTCTATATCTTCCTGTAGCCCAAGACCTCACTGTTAACCACCTGACCAATCTTTGTGACATCCGCAAACTTACTAATCCTACCACTCACATAGTCATCTTTGTCGTTTATATAAATGACAAATAATAGGAGACCGAGCACAGATCCCTGTGGTACAGCTGCCACTGTGTTTCCAATGTCGCCACCCGAACTCTTAAAGGCTTTGATACCAGCTCCAGATTTTCCTGTAAACCCTGGGAGACTTAAGGGTGCCTCTCTTCACCATGATGATAGCTAAGGGCTCTCTTGATGTTCTACTGTCTTAGAAGTCCAATGTCCATCAGACAACCCTTCCCAATGCCTTCTATAACCAAATCTACACAGGGTCGACCACGTGGGCTGTACCTTAGGGGCACAGGGGTAATCAGGCTGTGTGAGACACCTTCACTCCTGTTCGATGTCCTCACTGGCTCCTCCCAACGGCTGTAGGGTACTGTTAACTCTTCCCACGTGGTCCTGTTCCTTCAACAGCAGCCAGCAGTTTCCTCCCATCTCCTTGTGACCAAGTTCCTGCAGAACCCTGCCTTCCCAAGTTGCCCCTCGGGTTTCCAGTCAGAGTTGGTTTCTCCCCCTTTCGGAGGGGCCCTAACACTTCCTGACAAAATGCATTGCCTTTCCACAGTTGTAATACTCTTACTTCCATCGGACCAGGGGCAGGACTTCGTTTCACCCCCACTGTTTCCCAGATGGGGGCCCAGATGTCCTCTCCATTCCTGCCTGCCTTGAATGCACCTCCCCCCCCACTCCTTCACATGGGTGCTAGGGTGTTCGGAAGGGGCCTCCTGAACCACCTGACCCTCAGTGATATTGTGCCCACTAGGATTGTACACATTATCTGCTACTTCTTTACCTCAGAGTGGGGCCCATGTCCAGGGTCCACAACCAATGATCCAGAGAAAGTACGGGCCACTTGGTAAACCGTAGGGTCCAGTGCTAAACCAGTATACTCAGGCATATACCAGTTAAAGGGGATGATGGTGAGGGGCTTCTCCATTGGGGGCTGGAGGAGGTTTATCCAGAAGATTGAGAAACTTAAAACCATACATGGGTCAGAGGTGTTGCCCCTGGAGACTGGCCCTCACCAGCACTCCTCCCATCACCTGCTGGTATACTCCCCATGTCTGTTCAGCATAGCTACTTATAGGACCAGGCCTCAAAGGGATCTCCCGTTCCATGCCCCTTGGTCCTCTTAGTGCATTGCTTCAGGACTTCCCAGGTACCTCCTCGCATTGTAGTATTTAAATTCAGAGCACAATACATGGAGGGGGGTTAACCCCATCAGTCCAACTTTATTTAAATCTCTGACCCATGTCTGGTTTTAAGCTGCTGTATCCTTCTGGATAAATAATGACAAGTCTCCAGTGGGGAGGCCCCTCGCCATCATCCCCTTTAACTGGTATATGCCTGACTATACTGGTTTAGCACTGGACCCTGCGGTTTGCCAGGTGACCCGTACATTGTCCGGATCATTGGCGTCACTGGGGTGGCCAACCCGCAGCTTGGGGTGTGTCCCAGGCCTGTAACTATTCCATGCTCCCTCCACCCTCTCCCATTGCAATGATTCTGCTTCCCTTGACCAGGACTTGGTTGCTTCAAATTGCATCACGGTGTGTGGCCACTGCCTGTGATCCAGCCTCTCGGGTGCCTCTTCCCCCATCAGGTTATCGGCTGCTTTCATTCCTTCACACTTCACTTTCATTTCATCTACCAGTGCGTCACCTGCATGATACACCTTCTCATATTCTTCAGCTCCCTCCCGTTTGGGCCTGATAGCAACTAACACTCAGCTTCCAGGCAGGCTTCGCTTTCAACTGGGCCGTCTTTAATTCTTCAAACTCCTTCATGAGTTGGTTCACGACTGCTTCGTGGTCCTCAGACTGTTTCCTCACTTGTTCTCACTCTTTCTGTAGTTTAGTGGTTTCACATTGATCCCTTCTGTGCTGGTGGTCATGCATGCTAGTGGACTGTCCCCTTTCATCTCTGGGATGACTCTGTCCACTCTGTCGCTCTCACTAAGTGGTCTCCTGACTTAGCAATCTCCTGCAAGCAACCCTTGCTAGATTTTCACTTCTTACAGATGCCCTGTGGTAGCCGGGTTTCGATGGTCACCATGGTATGAGTCTTTTCACCCACCTTTTGTCTGTAATATTCCCTCTCTCATGCTGTCAGCTAGGGTCACATTGTGGTCGCTAGATACCGCAGGCAGATTATCCAACTCAACTCGTAACCCTAGAATTACACCGAGTATCACAAACTTCAACACCCAACAGAACACACGAATGTGTGATTCAAAATCAACTCTCAATCTTTATTGAAAAGTTCCCACTTTACTGTCAATGACAGTAAGCTTACACTTAGTTGCATGCCTGATCTATATGGGGATAACGCCCCTCGGCTACACTCTTTCTCACTGACTGTTCCAGAAGTTCCTGATATAATAGATATAATCACCCCTCAGTTGGTCTCCTGCTTCCTGTGACTGGTTATGGCTTCTGTGAGTGTGTGTGTGTGTTTGTGTGTGTATATGTGTGTTTCTGTGTGTGTGTTTATGTTTGTGTGTGTGTTTATACGTGTGTTTGTTTGTGAGTTTGTGTGTGTGCTTTTGTGTGTGTCTTTTACATTCACAGAATGTGGGTGTCACTGGCTAGGGCAGCATTTATTGCCCATCTCTAATTGCCCTTGAGAAGGTGGTGGTGAGCTGCCTTCTTGAACCGCTGCGGCCCATGTGGTGTAGGTACACCCACAGTGCTGTTAGGGAGGCAGTTCCAGGATTCTGACCCAGTGACAATGAAGGAACCGCCGATATATTTCCAAGTCAGGATGGTGAGTGGCTCGGAGGGGAACTTCCAGGGGCAACACCTCTGACCCATGTCTGGTTTTAAGTTTCTCGATCTTCTGGATAAGCCTCCTCCAGCCCCCAATGGGGAGGCCCCTCGCCATCATCCCCTTTAACTGGTATATGCCTGAGTATACTGGTTTAGCACTAGACCCTACGATTTACCAAATGGCCCGTACTTTCTCTGGATCATTGGTTGTGGACTTCCAGGTGGTGGTGTTCCCATCTATCTGCTGCCCTTGTCCTTCTAGATGGTAGAGGTCTTGGGTTTGGAAGGTGCTGTCTAAGAAGCCTTGGTGAATCCCTGCAGTGCATCTTGTCGATGGTACACACACTGCTGTTACTGTGCGTCAGTGGTAGAGGGAGTGATTGTTTGTGCATGAGATGCCAATCAAGTGGGCTGCTTTGCCCTGTATGGTGTCAAGCTTCTTGAGTGTTGTGGGAACTGCAGTCATCCAATGTGTATGGATGGGTGTGTGCATGTGTGTGTATGAGTGTGTTTGTGTGTGTGTGTGTGTATGTGAGTGTTGGTGTGTGAATATGTGCGTGAGTGTGTGTGTGCCTGAGTTTGTGTGTGTGAGTGCTTGTGTGAGTGTGTTTGTGTATGTGAGTGTGTGTGTTTGTGTGAGTGTTGGTGTGTGAGTGTGTGCCTGAGTTTGTGAGTGTGTGTGTGCGTGTGTGTGTATCAGTGTGTTTGTGTGTGAGTGTTTGTGTGAGTGTTGGTGTATGAATGTGTGTGTGAGTGTATGTGTGCCTGAGTTTGTGAGTGTGTGTGTGTGTGAATGTGTGTACGTAACCACTGGTTTATTTTTTTTGTGTATGTGTATGAGTTTTTCCAGGTAATTCTGTTTTTGTTATACATAACAAGTTGTTTATTGATTGTGTGCATATATGTAAATAGCCACCTGTCTATTTTTTGTGTGTATGTGTATGCATAGCTATTTGTTTATTATTTGTGTGTCTGTGTGTACCTAACTAGTTAGTCATTCTTCTACCCAGGCCAATATATTACCCCCGACACCAGGAGCTTTTAGAACAAAGAACAAAGAAAAGTACAGCACAGGAACAGGCCCTTCGGCCCTCCAAGCCTGCGCCGATCATATTGCCCGTCAACTAAAACATTTTGCACTTGCAGTGTCCGTATCCCTCTATTCCCATCCTATTCATGTATTTGTCAAGCTGCCTCTTAAACACCACTATCGTACCTGCTTCCACCACCTCCTCTGGCAGCGAATTCCAGACACTCACTACCCTCTGCGTAAAAAACTTGCCCCGCACATCTCCTCTATAGTTTTCTCCTCTCACCTTAAATCTATGTCCCCTAGTAATTGACTCTTCCACCCTGGGAAAAAGCTTCTGACTATCTACTCTGTCCATGCCACTCATAATTTTGTAAACTTCTATCAAGTCGCCCCTCAATCTCCGTCGCTCTAGTGAGAACAATCCGAGTTTCTCCAACCTCTCCTCATAGCTAATAACCTCCAGACCAGGCAACATCCTGGTAAACCTCCTCTGCACCCTCTCCAATGCCTCCATATCTTTCTGGTAATGTGGTGACCAGAATTGCACGCAATATTCCAAGTGTAGCCTAACCAAGGTTCTATACAGCTGCAGCATGACTTCCCAGCTTTTATACTCAATACCCCTGCTGATGAAGGCAAGCATGCCATATGCCTTCCTGACTACCTTATCCACATGTGTTGCCACTTTCAGTGACCTGTGGACCTGTACACCCCGATCCCTCTGCCCGTTGATGCACTTTTATTTTCCACAGCTCAACAAATGCCTTCTCGAGATCTAAGTACAGTACATCCAAATCTATGGAATAAGCTCCCTAAATATCTCCTCTTTTCTACCTCTTGCTTCTACGTTCAGACCTAAGAAACTATCTCCTTGATTAAGTCATGGACACAAGACAAAGGGAGTGTTAATGGTGGTGTTAAAGACTGAAGAAGGTGCTGATAGTGGCATAAAGGTAAGATAGCAGAATGTGTCCTCTCTGCTATATCTTTATCCCTTTTTAATCCCTTTTTTAATTTTTAATACACTTTTATAATTTATTTATTTTTATTTATTATTTTAATGTTTTTAGACCATTTTCTTTATCCTTTACCCACCCCCCACCACAGGGCCATCTATCGTTTGTTTGTATGTTGTGCTTTCACAGAGTGCTGACTCTTGTTCTGCTATTAACATATGCTGCTGCCACTATCAGCGCCTGCTTTAGTCTTTAACACTACCATTAACACTCCCTTTGCCTGTGACCATGACATATTTGTCAATATCTCCTGAGCCCCCACCTATCCCTGACCTTCCATTTTGCCCCACCCGCTTCACCCCCTCTTAAACAGTATAAAATCCATCGCATTTCTACTTCTCCTTAGCTCTGAAGAAGAGTCATACAGACTCAAAACATTAACCCTGTTTCTCTCTTCACAGAGGCTGCCAGACCAGCTGAATTTTACCAGCATTATCTGTTCTTATTTCAGATTTCCAGCATCTGCAGTATTTAGCTTTTATCCTTGATTAAGTTTTTGTCAAACGTTACTGATTTCTCCTTCTGTGCCTCGGGATTAAACGTTTTTATCAATATCGCTCTTGTTAAACATTTTAGGACATTTTGCTATGTTGAATTTATGATATAGATGCTAAGTGCTGCTGTTCTTGAGTTACTCTTAAATGTTTGTTATCAGAGGAGCCCACAAATTTGGTTTCGAACTATAAAGTAAGCCACAAATTTATTTCGCTAACAATTAAACTGAAATTGGAAAATGACGAGACAAACATGTATTAAAATACCCAATAAAGTTCTCTCACAGTCATATGTATCAAATAGTCTTATTATAGTTCCAAAATTGCTTACACCCAGTTAAAGCACATCTTTCTACTGTGCTGCAGATACAATCCCAGAACAGCTGTATTAACAGAACTCTTATTAGTTCCTCTCCGTGAGATTGTGAGGTTTCCTGGACACCTCTAAGTGGGAAGCATGTCGCTTTAAATCCCATTCCAGTGACTGGAGTGCAAAACCTAGGTTACCACGCCAGAGTAGTACTGAGGAGGTTCTGCACTGTCAGAGGCGCCTTCGTGTTACTTAATTTTAAAATGTGCTTTTAACCAGTAGGTGGCACCAGTTGGATCTGATGGCTGTCTGTCTTCAACTTGTTGGAAGATGTAAAACTGAGGTCTCAGGAGGATGTCTAAGGTCACATGACACTTTCCTGGGGAGTTCTGCCCAGTGGCCTAGCCAATAGCCATCCGTCAACCACCATCTAAAGTCAGATTCTCAGTTCATTCCAACACTGTTGTTTGTGGGAACGTTTTGCCTTATGGCACAACATTGACTTCACCTCTAAAGAACACAATAATTCTGCTTGTTAAATTCTTTAGGAATTTGTGAATGGTTTGTCTCCACACAAGTCTTTCTTTTCTCTTTATTGCCAATTAGGGTAAAATTCGAGGCTGTTTTTGTGCTTGATAGACCAGATTAAGTATGGTACATTTAGCAAGCGGAGAAGCCTGGATATGAATCTGGGTCTTGAAGGGTGGTGTGGGGGGGGTGGGAAATCAGCCACTTTGCACACCAAAACCTCTCTCTCAAAGACATTTCTAGGCAATAATGATTTACTGATTGATTGGAATGATTCTCCTTTTTGGGGTGTCAGCTGTGGCTCAGTTCATAGCACCCTCACCTTTGAATCAGAGGGTTGTGGGTTCATGTCCCACTCCCGGAAACCAAGAACTGTGATTGTACTCAAAAGAGTTGCAATCTGTGACTGTTATTAACTCGAAAGAGTTCCCTGTAGGTATTACCCAGCCCAGCCATGTGAGGGAGCCAAATATCAACACAGCAATGGGAACATTTCAGCTTCAGCCTACACTTAATTTTTAAAACAGAAACAGAAATACCTGGAAAAACTCAGCAGGTCTGGCAGCATCTGGCAGCTTCATTGTTAAATGCGCTTTTAACCAGTAGGTGGCAGATGTTTGATCTGATGGCCGTCTTCATTAAGGCAACACATCATTTTTTTTTAATAGGGAATCATCTGAAGATTACACTCGGGATTGGCTCCCTGGGTATAATTCCTGAAGAAATCAATTAGCGATAAGACAAAGAAAAAAAATGTGGAAATGTTGGGAATAAGAAATAAAAACAGAATATTCTAAAGAAAATACATAAATAGATCAGGCGGCGAATGTAAGAGTTAATATTTCACCTGGAAACTCCCATTCGAACTGCTATAACAGGGAAACCTAGATGAACTTCCCCCCCAGCTATTTCAAACATTTATTTAGGGGGTGATTTGCTGCCTTCTCTCACCCCTGTGTCAGAAGGTGATGGTTTAAGGAGCTGAGCACATTATCTCGGACGGCATTCCAGTTTGATATTCAGATGAAACTTGTGGAGGCTGTGGCCACAATCTTCAAATGCTCTTTAGAAAATGTTGGTGGTGAAGCACTGCCCCGATTGTAAATGTTACACTCCTGTTCAAAAGCACAACAATTGTAGGCCAGTCAGGTGGTGGGGAAACATTTGGGGCCATTAATCTGAGAATTAAAACAAAATCATTTAGCACAGCACAGACTAGAAGGGCTGAATGGCCTGTTTTTCTGTGCTGTAGTGTTCTATGGTTCTATGGTTCTATCATTTGGGATTTGGTAAAGTGCAGATCAATGAATGGAAACCAGTTTGGAATTTTTAGAGGCAAAAGTGTGGATTCTGGGAATCTGGAATATATAAAAAAAACACAAACCTGCTGGGAATACTCAGTTGGTCAGGAAGCGGCTCTGAAGAGGGAAACAGAGATAATGTTTCAGTGCGAGATGACCTTCCATGGTTTGAATAACTGGGTAAAGTAGCGGAGAGGGTATATTAGAGGAGCTGGGTTGGTGTTTTCTTTATGGACAATCGTGAGTTTTTAAATGTGATGCCACATCATAGATATCAGTGGCCCTCTGCCCGAAGTGCCTTGGAGTCTCCTGCAGCATTGGGTGGTGGTCACCTGTGGGTAACTCCTTTGTCCCTGGTTGATCCTGTGTGGAGGGTACAACTCCTTGGTCCTTCCTCACCCCTTTACTTTACCCTCTCATTGCCCGTGGCTGTGCCCTCCCTGCACAGCATGGTGCTCCTCACGGCCGCTGGGCCCACCTGTCTCTCGATGGCCAGACTGTCCCTCTTCGCCAATGCCAGTGTTCCGGCTCTGGGAGTAATTCGCTGGGGAGCGGGAGTGACTGCCTCCCCACTGGTGTCGCTGCTTCCATTCGCCTGGTCTGTCCCAGACAGTGTTGCGCAGTCATGCTGCCCATGTGAAGCTCTCAACACTCCCCCCCAACCCAACCCGGTCAACTCGTCCCCCAAAATATCCTCTACTCTTACAAATTGAAATTGTTTGTTACGTGGCAGTTGACCTTCGACATCACAGAAAATGCAATACAGGTCAGTATCTCTCACAGTCCATCAATGCGTCTCACTGCCCTTGCTTTTCCAGATTACATTTACAATGCATCTTTACATGTTCTGTAAAACTTTCGCTGGCACATACAACACGAGGGTGTTTCCCCAGTCTCCAGTCCCTCAGTACACTATGGCAGGAAGGCCTTCAACAGTTGCCATCTTAATGAACTGTAAAGCCCTTTCTAAAGACAGACTGAGGACTCGACTCTGCCACAAACCTTCCTTACTGCAGTGTTCACAAACTGAATACAGTGCAGGCTCCGATACCGAGCGTGCCCCGCTGTACAAGTGCGGCAGTCTCCACTGATATACAGAATCACAGAACTGTTACAGTGCAGAAGGAGGCCATTCGGCCCATCGTATCTGCACCGGCTCTCCAAATGAGCATTTCACTGAGTGCCATTCTCTCGCCTTCTCCTTACCATCCTGCACATGTTTCCTCATCAAATAACAGTCTCATTCCTCAAGAATACCTTAATTGACCCTGTCTCCCCCACACTCTCAGGCAGTGCCTTCCACATACTAACCACTCGATTGACCCTGCCTCCACCTCACTGTCAGGCAGCGCATTCCAGATCCTAACCACTCGATTGACCCTGTCTCCCCCACACTCTCAGACAGTGCATTCCAGATCCTAACCATTCAATTGACCCTGTCTCCACCTCACTGTCAGGCAGAGCATTCCTGATCCTGACAACTTGCTGTGTGGAAATGGCTCTCCTCATATCCCGTTTGCTTCTTTCTGTGCCCAGTAATTCTTGCTCATTTCAGGTTGGGGAACAGTTCCTCACTATCTACACTAGCACTACCACAGACTGAGCTGGCTGAATCCTAAGAGACAGAGTTGATTGACTGATTCTGTGGCAGGCGGTGAGGGAACCAACAAGAGAGAAGAACACACTGTTGTAGGGTGGCTGAGTTGTACTATCAATGATAGCGTTGATCTGCAGACACGTCTTGGGTGGTAACAAGTTTATTTACAATATACTCAGCAGCAACTACACGTGTGCTTTCAACTCCAACTCCACCCCTACACTGACTGCTGAGGTAGCCTGAGCTGCTCTCCTGTTGGTTACTACGCATCTTGTGATCTTCCTCAAACGGTACTATTCTTACAGATGCATTCCATACTAAATAAAACCATAATTACTACATTCCTCCCCCTTTAAATCAGCTGTATCTACTTTTCAAGACAACGTAATATTGCGTAATGAATTTACCAGTTCAGTCTTTCAGGTGGTTCCCTGTTACATGAGGAATGTCTCAGCTCCACAGCTTCAGATTCTTTGTCAGGAACCTCCTTTCCCGGAGTCACCTGAAAATCAGGTGCTTCGGTGGGCACTCGCCGTTCTTTATCCTCCGCTCTTACAGGAACATCAGACACGTCACTCCTGGGCTGTGTTTTCTCAACAGGAAACGCAGAGCCGGTCATGATCACCAGTGGAACCACGTCTTGGTCATTTGTCTCTCTCTCTTCCTTAAATGGTCCACATGTTTACGGATGATCCGGCCTTCCACCTGCACGTGGCAAGCTAGAGGTCCAGTCACCGCTCAGTTTTTCTAGCCTGTGGAGTTAAATGTCGACTTTTTTTTCGCAGGGAATGTGGTACCAGTCTCACCTCCATGAAGTGAGGAGTTGTTTCTGGATCCACATGAATCTTAGCCTGCAGGCCCTGGATTTTTCCCAGTTCACCCTTGAAGATGGTGGTGTACTTTCTAAGTAGCTCTGGCAGCTCACTTGCTCTCAACTGGAAAAATTCAGCACATTCTAACTTAAACTCCTTTAACTTATTTCGCTTCACCATCAAGGGCAGCTTTGCCGATTGGCTTCCACAATGGACAGTTACTCTGCTTATGCCTTTTACCTGAATGTCTTCACCCGTATATATTTTTAGCTTGTTTCTTATAAACGTAATTGACGTTCACCATTCTTCAAATATCCGCAGGTATTTTCCCAATTGTTGTAGTGGATGGTCCTGTGTCTATTTCCATTCTGACAGGTTTGTCATTTACGTTCACTGTGAAAAATATTGGTGCTGACTTTCCAACTATCAAATTAAACAATAACTGCCTGAATTTGTTATTCCAGGCTCTTCTACGTTGTAGATTTCATTGAGCTTCTTCTTTTGTTCGTAAGCCTGTTTGAATCTTTCCTTGCACTGCCTCATTACAAGTCCATTTCTGTGACTATAGTCGCATTCGATTTTTTTAAAGCTGCCAATCGCTAAAAGACTGATTGAAGAATACGTTTAATATGGGTGGAAATAATTTCACTGCTAAGCTATTTCTCTTTATTACTATCTGTTTCCTGCCTCTTGGCAGAGTCTAATTGTTTGCACATCTTTCAGCTGAGGTTGTCCACCTGATGTGGAGGACGGCACCAATTTATGCACCTTGGACTGCTTTTGAATCTCTTGCTGTGCTCTCCAAGGCTGGTGCTTTCATGAATAATCTTTCCTGAATAGAGTCCTCATTCACACCACACACTGAACGACGTCCGAACATGTCGTTCAGAGTCGTACTGAACTCACGATGTTCTGTTAGCTGCTTCAAATTTGTCATGTATCATGTAATTTTCTCACCTGGGGCTCTATTTTGCAAATTGAACCTGAACCTCAGTATTGTGGCTGAGGGCTTTGGTTGAAAGCGACCCTTTACGAGGTCCACCAATTCATCAACATTTTTCGAATCTGGGGAACTGGGTGCCATCAACTTTGAATCAAACCATATGTTTTCTTCCCACAAGTACTCAAGAGGATCGCTCGCCTCTTCTCTTCCCCGGTAATCTCCTTTGCTTGAAAATAGAATGTGAGACGTTCTATATATTGAGACCAATCGGCTGTGGCTGGATTGAAAGGATCAATCCTTCCAAATTGTGGTATTTTGAGAGGGGATAACTTCTTCAATTCTAACAGAGCTTTGCCACTTGCAATCACTGGTCGAGGTTCAGTGCCAATTTCTTTCTAACCTGATTTATTCTGTTCAATCCTGTTTTGTCCTCATTGCCAGTTTGTTGTCGGGTGGCTGAGTTGTGCTATTGATGAAAGAGCTGATCTGCAGACATTTCTTGGGTGCAAACATTAAACTTATTTATAATATACTCAGCAGAAATGACACATGTGCTTTCAACTCCAATTCTATCTCTTCACTGACTGCTGAGGGACCCCGAGGTAATCTCCTAATGGTTCCTACAGATCATATGATCTTGCTGAACAAGAATTATTCTTAAAGGTACATTACACACTAAATAAAACCATAATAATAATAAAACCATACTCTCTTTCCCTGAATCTCTGCATCTCTCCTGGCAGTCTCTCTCTCTCTCCATGCAGTATCTCTCTGCCCCAGTTTTCCTCTCTCTTCCAGTCTCTCTCCTCCTCCCCTAGTTCTTCTTTCTTTCTCCAGCTCCTACAGCCTGTCTCTCTCACCGTCTCTCTCTCTCTTTCTCTCTCTCTCTCTCCCCCAGTCCCTTTCCCCCCCCTCTCTCACCCCTAATCTCTTTATCTCTCTCTCCCTCAGTTACTTTCTCCCTCCTCCCCGCCTCTTTCTCTCTCCCAAAGCCTCTCTCCATCTCTCTCCTGTCGTCTCTCTCCCTCTGTCCACCACTCTCCATCTCTCTCTCTCTTTCGCCCAGTCTCTCTCTCTGCCCCAGTTGCTCTCTCCTTCTCAGTCTCTCTCTCTCCACCCTCGTCTTTGTCTCTTTCTACCCACCCCCGAGTCTCTCTATCCTTCGCTCTCTCTCCGATTCTCTCTCTCTCTCAGCCTGATCCTCTTTCTCTCTCCTGCAGTCAACCTAGCAATCTCTCTCACCAATCCTCTCTTTTGGTCACTCTTTCTTGCTCGCCCAGTCTCTCTCTCCCTCCCTCCAAGTCTCTCTGTTTCCATCTCTACCACCCCAATCTCTCTCTCTCTCTCGCCCAGTCTCTCTCTCTTCCACAGTCTCTCTCTCTCTTGCTCTCCCCCAGCCTCTCTTTCTCTCTCAGTCTCTCTCTCTTTCCCCAGCCTCTATCTTTCCCAGTAGCCCGTGTCTTTCTCTATAGGAAGATAGGTAATATTAAGGGGGATAGCATCCTGGAAAGTGGATAATTCACCTGGGCTGGTTGAAGCGTTCCCCAGGCCGTTAAAAGAAGCCAGTGGGGGGGAAGCTGTTGTGGGTCCAACCATCATTTTCTAGTCCTAAGATAAAAGGAAAATTCTGCAGATTCTGTAAAACTTAAATAGAAACAGAAAATGCTGGAAAACCTCAGCAGATCTGGCAGCATCTGTGGAGAGAGAAGTAGAATTAATGTTTGGAATCTGCATGACTCTTCGTCAGAGCTCCCTGAATTGATCCTACACACCCACGACTCTTGACCATGAACCTCACTGATGCCAACTGCAGCATTGTGCTTGCCCAGGCAGCCCTTGTGACCTCACTGCCTCTCTGTGAACTCACGTCCTCTCCGTGACCTCACTTCTTCCCTGTGACTACATTTCCCCCCCCCTGAGATCCAACCCGGTGCCCCCTGGGAGATGTAGTCTGCTTTCCCTCTGGTCATGAGCAACCAGACCGAGGGAGGCAGCAGGCCTGGCCATGAAATAATTTTAACAATTGCTGCCGCTGCGAATGGGAAAGGCATGCCAAAGCAGACAGAAGATTATTTCCCTCCTATAGTGTCCAGGAGATTGAAGATTAACCTTTCGGACTGACAGTCAGTATTGGTCCAGTTGCGGGATAGAAGGCTACCCTCTGTCCAAATGTTGCCAGGAGGGAGGACAAATGAGAGTTTTTAAAGGTGCTGGCTGGGGTTGGGGTAGTCTGCATCACGGGATAAATAGCAGCACTTGTGCAGCAACTCAGTGGCTGCATACAGCAGGATGGTGTGGATATTACACATGGGGATGTACTGCATGAAAGGAAACTGTTCCCGATGGACAATTGGAATGTGTCTTAATATCAGGTCAAGGATGACAACTAGTAGGTCTGCTGCTGCTTGGTCACCAGGTAACAAGTGACACATTTGGAAAGGCTACATTTTCCTTGAGACAGGATTGCAATTGTCACTAAGTTAACTGTGAGTAAGGGAAATAAACAGTGAAGTTGCAAGCTTGATTGAGGAAAGAGGCAGCTGGTGCAGGTGACCTCACTGGTTCATTGGTGCGAGGTGTCAGGATGATGGGTATGTGGGTTGGCCATGGGAAGGGAGTGATGCCCGGTGTTGAGACTTCACTTTCAGCAATTGGTTTGGGGGAGTCAAATGGCAGACAGGTGGAATGAGCTTTGGCGGGTGGGTGGGGGAGGGGGAGGGGGTTGGGGGGTTGGGGGGAACACGGTGATTCTGGGGAAGGGGCGGTGTTGGGGTTCGAAGTGGTTGTCATGTGGTGTGGAGCGGGAGTGGTGTGGAGTGGAGGGGGAGCAGAGTGTGGGGAGGTTGTGTGGTGTTGGGTGGAAGGGGAGTGGTGTGGGGTGGATGGGGAGTTGTGTGGGGGAGGGTAAAGGGTGTGTGGGGGAGTGGAGCGGTATGGAGGGAGTGGGAGTGGTGTGAGGGAGGGGGGTGGTGTATGAGGAGGGGGAGCAGTTTGTGATGGTGGGGCAGTCCTATGGGTTGAGGGGGCGTTTGGTGGGGGAGGGGGAGTGGCGTGGGAGGTTGGGGAGTGGTGCTGGGGGGGAGAGACAGTGTTGTGGGGGAAGGGGGAATTCTGCTGGTGGGGTGGGGTGGGGAGCGGTGCGGGGGGAGAGGGCGTACTGTGGAGGAGGGGGAGTGCTGCTGACGGGGCGGGGCAGGGAGAGGTGCAGGGGGAGGGAGGGTTTTGTGGAGGAGGGGGAGTGGTGCTGGGGAGGGGGAGTGGTGCTGGGGGAGGGGGAGCGGTGCTGGGGGGAGAGGAAGTGGTGCTGGGGGGAGGGGAAAGGTGTGGGAGATAGAGGGAGCAGTGGGGGAGGGGGAGTGGTGCTGGGGGAAGGGGAGTGGTGCTAGGGGGAGGGGAAGTGGTGCTGGGGGGAGGGGGATTGGAGCTGGGGCAGGGGGCTAATTGCGCTGGGGAGAAGGGGGGAGTGGTGCTGGGGGATGGAACTGTCGGAGGGGGGGGGTGTTGGGTGCAACTCATTTTTTGATTGTGCAAGAGAGGTTAAAGTTCTGATTGTCAATTGTTGAGCAGAATATATTACCAGAATGACGTGCCCTGCCTGGTTCTGCTTCCATTCTAACAACCACTGCCCACACTCTGTTACCTTCGTAAGTGGAGCCCCCACCACCACCACCCATCAGCCAGGCTGTCTCAACAGTAAGGGTGCCTGCTTTGGCTTGGGGGAATCCGAGAGCAGCAGGGGGCACTGGGCGTGATTGAGGGAGCTGGGGTTGATGAGAAAACATATGATTAAAAGGGAGCCAGGGGTGAAGCGGGAGCGATGGGTGACGGGGAGCTGGTGGTGATGGGGCACCTGCGGCTCACGGAGTTGCCATGGTGATGGGGAGATGTGGGTAATGGGGAGTCCAGGGTATTGGGAGAATCTAGGGCTGAAAGGACAACAGGAGTGGCCATTGGAGGTGGGTGGAGGGACGTTAGTTGACGTGGTGGGCATGAGTGGGCAGTGGAGGGGGTGGGTGGGTGGGTGGAGGTGTATAGGCTGGCCTGAATGATGCGAGGGGCCAATGGGCATTATTGGAGGGGCATAGTTTGGAAAGTAGAGCATTAGATGCCATTGAGGTTAGGTGGAAATGCAGAGGGTGGCATGGAGACTATGAGGGGCCATGTGAATTGGTAGAGAGGCATGACTGGCAAGGGTGGCGCATGGGGAATTTGTGGCAGGGTGAGAGGGTGCAAGGGGCAAAGTCCTGAGGGCCAAATATTAAATACAACAACTGAAACAAAGGCCAGGAGCACCAAGTGGGAGGTAAATCGGCTTGCCTAGGCAATTTATAGCTCCTGTGGCCGGCTGTTAGCTGTTTCAGAAGGCAACGGGTCCAACTTCATTCATGAAAATCTCGCCTTTGCAGGCACTTTCTCTTGAGGCTTGTAGGTTGTACAAGGAAATTTCCCGACTCCCTCTACTCCCTGTTATGATGCGACAGATAATGTGTGCCAGCCAGATCAAACCCACAAGGGATGCTTGATCACACAATCACAATGGTTTTCCAATTTGTATTTTACTTTGAGCTGTGTGCCATAAATTCCATAGTAATAAGCCCACCAAGGCTTTACAGATTTTTTAGAAAATTAAATTAAACATTTATTAACAAAAGAAAGAGAGTTCAGGCACATATATAGGTCTACAAATTACTAGTATAATAACTCCTAAAACACCTAATTAATCTGGGCTTCAGTTATACCCCTGTTAAGGCACCATTCAAAACCAAATTGATTTTAAATAAGAACAAAGAACAAAGAAAAGTACAGCACAGGAACAGGCCCTTCGGCCCTCCAAGCCTGCGCCAATCATATTGCCCATCAACTACAACATTTTGCACTTCCGGGGTCCGTATCCCTCTATTCCCATCCTATTCATGTATTTGTCAAGCTGCCTCTTAAACACCACTATCGTACCTGCTTCCACCACCTCCTCTGGCAGCAAATTCCAGACACTCACTACCCTCTGCATAAAAAACTTGCCCCGCACATCTCCTCTATAGTTTTCTCCTCTCACCTTAAATCTATGTCCCCTAGTAATGGACTCTTCCACCATGGGAAAAAGCTTCTGACTATCTACTCTGTCCATGCCACTCATAATTTTGTAAACTTCTATCAAGTCGCCCCTCAATCTCCGTCGCTCTAGTGAGAACAATCCGAGTTTCATCAACCTCTCCTCATAGCTAATAACCTCCAGGCCAGGCAGCATCCTGGTAAACCTCCTCTGCACCCTCTCCAACGCCTCCATATCCTTCTGGTAATGTGGCGACCAGAATTGCACGCAATATTCCAAGTGTGGCCTAACCAAGGTTCTATACAGCTGCAGCATGACTTCCCAGCTTTTATACTCAATACCCCTGCCGATGAAGGCAAGCATGCCATATGCATTAGCTCCAGGCAAGTCACCACAATACAATGGACAGTAGAATTCAAAGTAGCTTTTCCCAGCTTTGGTTTCTATGGACAGCAGGCTTAATGCACAAATGTTGAAGGCTTTCCACACATATTTATTCATGGGATGTGGGCGTCACTGGCTAGGCCAGCATTTCATTGCCCATCCCTAATTGCCTTTGTTTAGAGGGCATTGCTGTGGGCCTGGAGTCACATATAGGCGAGACCAGGTAAGGATGGCAGATTTCCTTCTCTGAAGGACAGTAGTGAACCAGATCGGTTTTCACAACAATTTATGGTGATCACCAGACACTTAATGAATTTAAATTTCACCATTTTCCATGGTGGGGATCGAGCCCAGGTCTCCAGAGCATTATACGAAGTCTCTGGATTACCAGTCTAATGGCAATACCAGTACGCCAACAACTCCCTAGTCGAGCTTTCGATGCCTTCTCTGATACTTAGCCTCGTTCTCCTTTATACATGTTTCTCCTTTTAAAAGTGAATCCCATTGTTCCCATGTGTCTTTGGAACTTTGCCTTCCTCATAGTACAAATCATTTCATGGTGTTAATGTTATCAGTAGCCTTTGGAAAAAATAGGCACACTGCATGGTCCAGCTGCACTGGCTGGGTGTAGCATCATTCAGCCTACCCTGATTTTTCTAAAAATGCTAATTCTCCTCACCCCACATGCTAAGACTTCAGCCATGTTTATGTATTTAACATTTCAAACCCACCTTCTTCTGATAACTCAAAAGTTCCAGACCAGTTGTCTCCAATTCAATTAAATCCCCCCACTCCTCATACGGAGGAAAACTAACCAAACACCATGATTAACCTACTTCTACAATAAACCACAATAATATTGTGAGAATTATTATACTTCCGTGTCACCCCCACCTGCTTCGCAGAAAATGAACTATCATCATTTACAAAGATGGCTTAATTTTCTTAACCTACCTTACACTATCTCCTGTATTTATCGGAGTACTCACACTAGTACATTTCCAATGCATTAATGGAGCATTAATGTACACAAAAATCCTTGGTATCAATAGGAATCATTCCAGTTCACTGCCTAGGTTTTAAATGTCCAATTTTCCTTTGAGCCTTGAATTCGATTTCAATTCGATTTTCTCATGCAGTGACATATGTAATTTTTGTGTAAAGAAATGTCAAGGAACGGTGGGCAGCCTCCCCCTGCGAGGTGGGGTAATTTGAGGACTAGTTTTGAGAGGCTGAAGGTGATGGCAAATGGGCCTTGAAGGCGTGTGGGAGGGCGGGAGGTGTGGCTGTGCCTCTATATGCCCAGTGGACCCAGAAAGCTCGTCCTACACCTCTTACCCGACACTTTCCTGCACAGTAAAAAGTGCCAGGCTACCCATCTATCATGGGACACCCCGTGCCATGGTGTTGAGATGAGGCACTCAATATGCCACAGGGATTATAGTCAGGGGTGGTGGACAGGCCCAGCATTTCATTTCATCACCAACAACCCCGTCCCCAACCTCTGCACACACACACAAAGACACAGACACATTCACACACACACGCATAAACACACACACAGTCACACACACAGTCACATGCACACACACACAGTCACACGCACACACACACACACACAGTCATACACACATAAACACACACACAGTCACGCACACATAAACACACACACACACACATAAACACACACACACATACAGTCACACAAACATAAACACACACACACACACACACAGTCACACGCACATAAACACACACACACATACAGTCACACACACATAAACACACAAACACAGTCACGCACACATAAACACACACACACACAGTCACACGCACATAAACACACACACACAATAAGTCACACAAACATAAACACACACACACACAGTCACACGCACATAAACACACACACACACACACAGTCACACGCACATGGACACACACACACATACAGTCACACAAACATAAACACACACACACAGTCACACGCACATAAACACACACACACACACAAGTGCACACTCTCACACACACAGTCACACGCACATAAACACACACACACAAGTGCACACTCTCACACACACACACAGTCACATGCACATAAACGCGCACACACAAATGCGCACAGGCACACAAACAAACACAAACACACACACACTCACACTCTCACACACAAGCACACACACGCGCAGTAGGCGGGTGACTGACTTTTCACCCGAAGCTATGACAATTAATGACCCCATTTCGGTGTGCAGGAGGCCGCGTTTATCCGGCCTTGAGAGTATACAGACGATCTTTTAATGTGACAGATCAAATCGAAAAGGCTGTTTAAAGACAAAATGTACGGTCTTTGTGGATTGTAAAACAGGGGCGCGAAGAGACAAGCGTCAGGAAGAAATGGCAATTATCTGTATAAAATTAGTTGCTTTGCGCCCTGAGGATTATGTCAAATTCTAAGCAACAATCTATGGCAAGAATTTGAATGATTTACTGAAGATGCAGGGCTGATTCATTAGAATGTTTTCATGGATCTTGCAGTTCAGTTACATGGAGAGGTTGGAAAAGCTGGGTTTGGAACTAATAAGATATAACTGGAAAGCTCTTACAAAGACACAACACTGATTCAATAGTCTTCTGTTCAATCTCTTACGTGAGGCTGTGCATGTCAGTCTCTGAAACACTTTTGCTCAGGTCAGTGTGACCGGCAGGGAGCTGGATGCTCAACAACTCCTCTGTACTTCATCTATGCCTGATTCGGTGAACAAGGGGCCTGCAGACTGAAATGGAGAAAGGGATATGGAGAGAGAGAGAGGGACAGTTTTGTGAAACCTATCAGGTGTACAGATCACGATTGCAATCCGCTCGTTGGGGCTGCGCATTGTCAACTCATTTTCATGAATTCTGCTTGATTCCCAGTACCATGCATGCTCATTGGGGGGGGAGGGGGGGTTTCAATGTATGAGAAGCTGGCACGTGTTTCAGCCAGTCTGGAACACTTACAGACTAGCGCTCTTAAAGAAAAGCCGCGCTGAATCACAAGAGGCTGCTGTTGACTGTGAATGTTGTAATTGGAATGAATGTTTGAGCCTGGGAAGTGTGTTCTGCTGTCAGCATCGCGGTGACACAGTCTGGGAAGAGTGTCCAGCAGTCTGCATCGCGGTAATGCAGTCTGGAAAGAGTGTCCAGCAGTCTGCATCGCGGTGATGCAGTCTGGGAAGAGTGTCCAGCAGTCTGCATCGCGGTGATGCAGTCTGGAAAGAGTGTCCAGCAGTCTGCATCGCGGTGACACAGTCTGGGAAGAGTGTCCAGCAGTCTGCATCGCGGTGATGCAGTCTGGAAAGAGTGTCCAGCAGTCTGCATCGCGGTGATGCAGTCTAGGAAGAGTGTCCTGCAGTCAGCATCGCGGTGAAGCAGTCTGGGAAGTGTGTTCTGCAGTCAGCATCACGGTGAGGCAGTCTGGGAAGAGTGTCCAGCAGTCCACATCGCTGTGAAGCAGTCTGGGAAGAGTGTCCAGCAGTCCGCATCGCGGTGAAGCAGTCTGGGAAGAGTGTCCAGCAGTCTGCATCGCGGTGAAGCAGTCTGGGAAGAGTGTCCAGCAGTCTGCATCGCGGTGACGCAGTCTGGGAAGAGTGTCCAGCAGTCTGCATCGCGGTGAAGCAGTCTGGGAAGAGTGTCCAGCAGTCTGCATCGCGGTGACACAGTCTGGGAAGAGTGTCCAGCAGTCTGCATCGCGGTGACGCAGTCTGGGAAGAGTGTCCAGCAGTCTGCATCGCGGTGAAGCAGTCTGGGAAGAGTGTCCAGCAGTCTGCATCGCGGTGATGCAGTCTGGGAAAAGTGTCCAGCAGTCTGCATCGCGGTGACGCAGTCTGGGAAGAGTGTCCAGCAGTCGGTTCTTGTTGAAAATAACAACAGCGACATCACAAGACACAGCGCGAGAGAGAGAGAGAGCAGCGGAGAGATCTGAATCAGCGCGAATGCGGGGTAACTTCAGAAAGTGACATCCACACAAAGGTGAGAGCCGATTGGTGAGTAGTGGATAAATGTTGCTCCCCAGTTTTTTCTCCAGTTTTTCTCCAACTTAAAATAGATTAAGCTAAGGAAAGGTAAGAGCTCTAGTTTTTATTTAATGTACATAAATACTTTAACTTTTTTTTTACTGTATTTAATTTGGAGTAAGGGTTTTGTTTTCAACTAGAGGCATGGCAGGGCAGCTCATTCCCGTGTTATGTGCAGCTTGCAACACGTGGGAAGCCCTAGATGCTCCTTGCGCTCTGCCGACCACCAGCTGCAGCTACTTGAGCTCCGAGTTTCAAAGCTTGAGCGGCAGCTGGAGCACCTGGCGAGACATCGATGTGGCCTGTTTCCCTATTGTGATGCCACTGCAGCAGCTCAGCCCATGCCACCGTGATGGAGTGCAGGTCCTGCTCACGCTTCTCAATTCTGCTGGACCAGCGTCTCTGTGGCGTTGGCCTTCCTTCTCACGGAGACTTCCATGCGTGCACAGGAGGGCACTACTTCATCAGAGCAGGTCAACGCACTTCTCTGACTTGCGAGCCACTCTGCTGAGCGTTTCCAACATCTCTGCGTGATGTCCCTGCCTTCTGCTGACTGTCCAAGATCAGTTGGACGACCAAATACAGAGGCCCGTCGTCTGACTCGAACCTCAATGATCGCTCTTCCTTAGTCCTCCGAGTGCTGGGGTGCTTGGATGAACCTGTCTCCTCCTGCTGCAGACACGTGTCAGTGCGGTGATCACCAGATTGTGAACTCAAACCTGCTCTATATCCAGCTCCCATCAAGGTGTGAGTCTCTGAGCTGGTGAAGGGTGTGGTTAAGCGCTGTGATGGGATTTGCAGGCAGCTTATTGTCCAGCTTTTCAGTGAAGGTAGTGTCTTCTTCATTGAAGGTTCGGACCTGGATGGATTTAGGGGACTGACAGGCTGACGGGTGTCCAGCAGTTGGCAGAGTTGCCTTTGAGCCAAATTAGAGAGTATTAGTGCACGGCAGCAAATTCAAAAGAAGCAGCAAGGGCACTCACAGTTCTGTTGAGAGAGGGATGATGTCGTGCAGTATCCTCAGGTGAGTATTCACCGTCGACCTCACCAGTCAGCGCAATGGTATACTCCTCAAATGGAGTGAGGTGTCCAATGGGTGCCATCTCCCCACTGTTGTGAGCCAGATTCTCCTGCGTGAAAACAGAGGAAGAGAGTGAGAGTCGGAAGCATGACACAGCTTGGAGTGTTTATACATTGAGCTGAGCTGTGTGCGGGATGAGGACCTGAGCTCCAGAGGATATGGGCCTGATGGGAATGTGAAGGTTTGTGTGAGACTTAGTGGTTTTGTCCCTTGATTTGTGAGATCCCTGTGGAAGTGCTGTGAACGTTTGTCAGTTTGAAAGTGATGAGAAGAATGACTTACCCTGGCAAAACGAATGAGACTGTCCATCCTCTTCCTGTACAGGATGGTTGTTATATTTTGCAGGGCATTGGCGCTGAGCACCATTGCGAACGGTTGCCATACTGAATTGGTGATCTTTCTTGCTGGCCTTATTCCAGAGTAGTGGTTGATGACATTGTGGTTGTCCTCCACTCTATCCAGTGCCCGCTTCAGGGAGGTGTCGCTCAATCTGGGGGCAGCATGTTTCCTCCCTTTGGCAGACATCAGTTCCAAGCAGCTTCCTATGCCTTGAAGAGTGCCAGCTCTGTGCAAGGGCACCCTTTAAATATCACGCCGGGATTACTGAATGCCTGAGGTGATGGCGGGGTGGGCGAATCAGAGACCACCACACCATAGAACGAGCGTATTTCCCGGGAATGCCAAATAAATGAGGCTGGAGTGGGGCGATATGATGTGAAATCTCACCATTGCGGCCAACTGATGTAACATCTCTTCCCCACCCACTACAGTTGGAGGTTATGTATTGATTGGTTGGTGTGTGTTGGTTCCGGTTCTGTACCATGTGGATTGCCTGTGTCAGTTGGAGGTTTTGTAACGCGTTTGAGTGTCTGTAACAGTCGAACGTTATATATCAATTAGATGGTTTAAATCCATCGGGAGCTCTGGATCTGTTGGAGTATCTGATGCACTGGATAGAGTGGAGGACAACCACAATGTCATCAACCACTACCCTGGAATAAGGCCAGCAAGCAAGTTCACCAATTCAGCATGGCAACCGTTGGCAATGGTGGTCAGCGCCAACGCCCTGCAAAATGTAACAATCATCCTGTACAGGAAGAGTGGGTCTGCATTGGTTCTAGAATCTTTATCAGTTGGAATTTCTCTGTGTATTCGAGTATCTGCAATGCTTTGAGTTTCTGTATCATTTGAAAGTTACAAAACAATTGAATGCCCTGTATACGTCTGAAGGTATGCGTTGGAGGATCTGTATGAGTTTGATAGTCTCTGTCAATCAGAATGTCTGTCTCGGTTGAAGTTTCTGTGTCAATTAGACTGTCTGTGTCGGTTGCAGGGTTTGTATCAGTTGGAGGGTCTGCATCAGTAGCAAGTTTTTTTTGGTTGGAGGGTTTGCATCACTTGGAGGGTCTGTGTAAGATGGAGTTTCTACGTCAGTTAGAGAGTCTGTAATGGTTAGGGAGGGTCTGTATATGTTGGAGGGTCCAATTGGTTGGTGGGTCTGTATCAGTTGGAAGGTCTGTATAGGTTGGATTTTCCCTGTGGGTGAGAGGGTCTGGATGAGTCACAGTTTCTGTATCAGTTGCACTCTATCTGTTGGAGGGCCTGAGGCAAGTGGAGGATCTGTTTCATGTGTGAGATCTCAGTGCCTTGTGGTCTGTATGATGTGTATGGCTTGGGTCAATTTTCAAGTGTGTATCAGTTGGAGGGTAACAGTCAGATGCAGTGTCCTTATCTGTTGGAGGATCGCATTACGTTGGGCTGTCTGTATCTGTTGGAGGACCTGTGTACGCGGGAGGGTCTGTGTCTATTGAAATTTCGCTATCGGTTGGAGGGTATGTGTCTGTTGGAGGGCCTGTATCTGTTGTGGGGTTGTTGTCTGCATCGATTGGAATGCCTGTATCAGTTGGAGGGTCCGTTTGGCTTGGTGGGCCTTTATCAATTGGATGTAATGTATCAGTTGGAGGGTCTGCATCATTGCAGTGTCCCTATCAGTTGGACGGTCTGTAGCAGCTGGGAGGCCTGACGATGTTTGAGGATGTTTCTCAGTTTGAGGGCCTGTATCCCTTGAGCCAGCTGTATCATTTCGAATGGCTGCATCAGTCAGAGCGTCTGTATCAGTTGGGCCATGTGTTTAAATTGGAATAGATGTATCAGATGGAGGGTCTGTCTCAGTTTCTGTGTCAGTTGTAGACTAAAGGGGGTAGATCAATCGAGAAGCAGTGGCATACATTTCAGGTGATATTTCAGAATACTCAGAATAAGTATATTCCTACCATAACGTGAAATCATAAAGCGGGGACCCGCTTTAGTCTGTGGTTAACTAATGAAGTTAAGAGAAGCATCAAAGTTAAGGAAAAAACATATAAGTGCATGAAGATGATTGGCAGATCAGGTGATTGGTCAGAATGTAAATAATGGCAGAAAATGACTGAAAGGTTAATCTTCAGTAAGAAATTGAAGTATGACAGGAAGCTAGCTAGAAATGTGAAAATGGATAATAAGAGTTTCTACAGGAATTTGAAAAGGAAAATAGTGAATAAAGTGACTGTTGGTCCTCGATAGAGTGACAGAGGGGTGTTAATAGTGGATAATAAGGGATAGTGGATGAAATGAATCAATAATTTGCTTTTGTCTTCACTATAGAGGACACAAAAAAATATATTCCAGCAATAGTTGTAAAACAGGAGGTGGAAGGGGGAGAGTAACTTGGCGAAATTACAATGACTTGGGGAGTGGTACTGAGGAAACTGATTGAGCTTCGGACTGACGAGTTTTGGGTCTTGGCGGACTTCATCCTAGGGGCTAAGAAGAGATGGCTGATGAGGTATTAGATACATTGGTGTTAATTTTTCAAAATTCTCTGGATCCTAGGAAGCTTCCATTAGGCTGGAAAGTAGCAAATATAAACCCTCTATTCAAGAAGGAACGGATGCAGAAAACAGAAAACCATAGGCCAGTTAGCCTGACACATTTCGTGGGGAACGTGTTAAAATAGATGATTATGGAGCTTATAGCTGGGGACTTTGAGAAACTCAATCGGGCTGAGTCGACATGGTTTTGTGAAAGGGGAACCATGTTTAACCAATTCATTTTGAGTTTGTTGAAGGAATTATGAGCACTGTTGTTGAAGGGGAGTCTGTGAATGTGTTGTAATTGGATTTCTAGAATGTATTTTGCAGAAAGTAAAAGCTTAGGTTGTCAGGCGTAATGTATGAGGATGGATAGAAGATTGGCTGGTGGGCAGTAAACAGAGAATATGCAGAAGCGATTCTTATTTCTGATTTGCAGGATCTGACGTTTAGAGACCCCCAGGGGCCTGTGCTGGGGCCTGAAGGTTTTACAACTTATATGAATGACTTATTATAGGGGAATGAAGGCATGATAGCCAAATTTGCAGGTGACACAAAGATAGTTAGGAGTGTATGTTGTGAAGAGGAAATAAGGAAGTTGCAGAGGGATATAGAGAGGTAGGGCAAAAATCTGCAGCTGGAATGTAACGTGGGAAGATGTGAAGTTGTTCACTTTGGCAGGAAGAATAAAAAAAAAGCAGGGTATTACTTAACAGAGAATGGCTGCAGAAATTTGAGCTGCCGGGAGATCTAGATGTTCTTGTGCATGAGTGGCAAGAATGAAGTATGCATGCACAGCAAGTAATTTAGAAGGCTAATGAAATGCTAACCTTTATTACGAAAGGAATTTATATAAAAAGTAAGGACTGTGTGCTTCAGCTATACAGGGAATCAGTGAGGCCATATCTCGAATATTGTTTGCAGTTTTGTTCTCATTCCTAAGGAAGGATGTCAACGCATTGGAGGCGGTTCACAGGAGGTTTACTAGACTAATACGAGGAATGAGTAGGTTTCCTTATGGGGAAAGGTTAGGCTGACTAGGCCTGCTTCCACTGGAGCTTAGAAGAGTGAGAGGTGACTTGATGGAAGTATGTAAGATCCAGAACAGTATTGACAGGGTAGACTTGGAAAGAGCGCAGAACTAAGGGGCACTGTTTTAAAATTAGAGTTTGCCCTTTGTGGTAGAGATGAGGAGAATTTTTGTTCTTCACTCAGTGTTGTGCAATTTGAAGCTGTCTGAATCAGAAGGTGGTGAGGGTCGGGTGATTAAATATTTTTTAAGGCGGAGGTGGATACATTCTTGTTAGGCAAGGAGAACAAAGGTTATTGGGGTTAGATGGGAATGTGGAATTATAAACACAAACAGATCAGTCATGATCTTACAGAATGGCGGAATAGGAACGGCCTACTTCAGCTCCTATTTCGTTTTTTTTTCTATGTTCATACGCCTGTATCATTTAGAGAATCCATATCAATTGATGGGCCAGTATTGGTGTAAGAATCTGTGCCAGTGTGAGAGTCTCAATTGGTTTGGGGGCCTGTATCGGGTTTGAGGGTCTGTATCAGTTGGATGGTCTGAATCAGTTGGAGTCTGTATCCATTTGAGGACCTGTATCAGATGGAGGGTCTGTATCTGTTGTAGCATGTGCATTCGGTGTCACAGAGTGTTCATTTCTTGCTGCACTGTCAGTTGATGTTTTTGCATCTGTTTCTGGTCTGAAATTTCTGAGGGGTTTTATTGTTTCAAAACGTTTTCTTAGCTTGTGGTGCTGCCTTTGATCGAGGCGTGGAATCAATGTTATGTACGTTAAATCGTTCCAGGTATTTTATTCGCTGATTTTTTTATGGAATAGGCAACCATAACCCATTTAAATCACATAACTGAATGTCCACAGTCCAGGAAAGCAGCTACATCCCAGGGTATAATGAAACAGCTGGGAGAGAAGCACGCTAACATCTGGAATTTAATTCCTGGCTGGGAGCAATCAAGTGAAGGATATCACAGAAACATGGTGAGATCTAGAGATGGGTGATGATGTTTGAGTGGACTGCATCTTTTCCAGGTGAATACAGCTTCTGATTTTATGAGTTAATTAATGAGATCAGTATAGTGCTGTCTTTGGAATATGGCTGCTATTGAGCCATAAAAATTATTGAGCTATAAAAATAAACATATTCTTCCTCTGAACTCGTTGTCATAATCTGTTTCATCATAAATATATTAAAAAAACAAGTTGAACAATTTTGCAACTTCAATACCCCTGAGGTGAACTTTCAGGGTATAAATTAAATGCTTTGGGAATGTAACACCTCCGTGTTTAAGACGGAGAGATTGGCAGCAGCACAAAGGGGCACGTCACTTCACACTGAGAATGCAAAGTGCAATTCGAATGGTTGAGAGAATATTCTACACAGCCCTTGCTGTTATTGGTGTTCCTGGTAAGCGAATATAACCATTGAAGTTGTCTAAATCTGTGTGTGAGCGTCTCTCTCATTTTAAACTTTGACTGAAAATATCACGTGCTGATCCATTGCTCACTGTTATAGACACATCTAATCCGCGGTTTAATTTGCTAAATCCAAATGCCTGGAAACCTCTCTGCCTAACTTCTTTTCCTAACTGAAAATCAACATTTGTTTGCAACCCACAGGTTCCCTGATAAATTAAGTCCTGTTATTGAGTTGAATGTCATGTAATGTTAAATTAGGCCTCAGTGACGGCAAATTCTCTGAACGAAGGCTCAGTGGGAGTCAGGGAAAATCACAGTGTGTGGGTCACTAACCAGAGTGTAATACCTGACCCGAGTGACCATATATTTCTGGGTGTATCTGTCAGTGTAGAATTGAGCTGAGTGTGGGTCACTAACCAGAGTGGAATACCTGACCCAAGTGACCATATATTTCTGGCTATATCTGTCAGTGTAGAATTGAGCTGAGGGTGGGTCACTAACCAGAGTGGAATACCTGACCCGAGTGACCATGTATTACTGAGATTATCTGTGAGTGTAGAATTGTACTGAGTGTGGGTCTCTAATCAGTGTGGACGACCTGACCCTTGTCACCATTTTTTTGCTGAGAGTAGCTGCCAGTGTCAATTTGTACTAAGTGTGGGCCGTTAACCAGGGTGGAATAGTTGACCCCAGTCATCATTTATTACTGGATATAACTGTCAGTGTAGAATGGCGTTCAGTGTATGTCACTAAGCAGAGTGCAATACATGAGTGGAATACATGGAATACATGACCCCAGTCAATATTTATTACAGGGTCAGCGTGGAATTGCATTGTGTAGGTCAATAAGCAGATTAGAATGCGTGACCCCAGTCACAATTTATTGCTTGGTATAACTGTCAGTGTAGAATTGTTTTTGGAGTGCAGGAAACTAATCAGAGCGGAATGCCTGATCCAACCGGCAATGTATTAATGGGAGATACTGTCAGTATAGAATTAAACTGATTGTGGGTCAGTAAATGGAATTAACTAGCTTGGTTCTGTTTTGAAATCAGGCTTTTTTTTTATCGGCGAGTGATCTCTCCATTCCATGGTGCTGCCTCTGTGTTTTACCATTGGAAGAGGTTGAAAACAGGAAGCGATTTGATGTTGGTTGAAGAAATTTGGTAATGAGTGTGTGAAGTTAAATGTCTGGATATAGCTCCATTTTCTATTGAACTGCTCCAGCAGAAATAGATGTCAACCCGTTCCTAACATTTAAGCAATCTGGCAGCACTCTTACACTATTCCAATGTTCTTTGCGATTTTTTCCCACTTTAAATCATTTAGAAATGACTTCCAATGCTTTGTTTGAATTTTTACGGAGCTAGTTAATCTGTGTTGCAAATGGAACTGAATATTGAATCTAAACTCTTGAAAACCTAAACTCCTCGAACCGTTCAGATACTTATACTCCAAAGAACATTTGGGGGAACTTATTGTTCTGATCAAAATGTAGCACCTGAAACTTAGCTATTGTGAAATTAATTTACCATTGAAATGTCCACTGTGCAAGTTTGTTGATAATTATTAATGCGTTCAGGTGTTTTGCTTTATTCTTCATCTGGATTGATTGGGTTTTCAATGTGGATTTGCCTGTACATATTGAAATTGCCTACCAGCTTCAGAATTCCACATTTTTTTTCATGGAAATAGTGAGGGACAGTGATGGCAGCGCTGATCCTTGTGGAACACCACTTCCCACCAATCTGAGCAGTTCCCTTTAACCCCTACTCCCTGTTTTTCTGTTTTTGTAGCCAGGTTGCTCTCCATACCGCTGCTTGGTCCCTAACTGCGCTTGCTCTGAGAATGGTCCTGAGTCTATTCTGTTGTAGCTGAGCGAACGCCTTTAGAAAATCAAAGTGCTTGGCATCTATCTAATCCAATCTATAATTTATGATACTTATTGAAAAAAAAAATAAAATCGGCCAAGAATGACATTGGGTTTGGAATATGTGCTGACCACTATTTATTACATTCTCTGTTTCTATGATATTTTCTATGATCCCTTTGTTATCACTTTTTTCCCTACCATTGGACATTGTATTAATCGGGATATCGATTTTTTGACTTATTTTATTTTCTGTTTTAAATACATGATTAACATAAACTGAAAGCTGCCTTACTGTTATTTGATGATCTGATTATTATTAAAGAACAGATAATAGTGCCTCAGATATCTCTATATTTTTTTTCATTAACATGTTTGGATGCCATGCACACAATATCAAATGGTTAACTCTATCTTTGATCAATTTATCAGATATCTGCATTAAATATATTGACGCTTTTGATTTGAATCTATTCACGAACACCTGACAGTTTAGTCCCCTCCTCTCAGAGATCTCTTCCCTTTCTTCAGGCTCTGAATCTTCATCCACTGGTTCATTCTGCTCCTGCTGTCCCACAACACGAGGGACTTCCTTCCTTCTGAGCTCGGGGCTGTGCTCCAGAAGTCAATTTCCATCTCTGTCCATGTCAGTCTGCCCCTCACTGCTCCAAATTCCTGTATACCCGAACTGTCCTTCACCGCAGAGTGGAAGGAATATGGCCTGACAGGCACCATGAGCCCACTGTCCAGTCAGTTTACATCCAGAACCTCCGGACTATCGGAGGAGGCCTTTTCGAAATGCCTGGTTTAGCTTCATGGAAAGTAGTCAACACATATTCTAAACATCAATGTGATGCTATGCTGAATTCTTTGAATAACTATGAAAATTGTAGATGTGATTATTGTGCTAAATGCCAAGAGCTTTGATTTTCTAAAGCCTTTTGGTAAGTTGAAAAGGAATCATGACTAATCACAGAGTAAGTGCGGTGAGGGGACAGTAAGCGGGTTTCATTTACTATAGGTTCCCACTGGAACTCCTCTCTTCTTCACTGGCTCTGGCCTGGGAACCAAAACGCTTACAATTTTTTCCATCCTGATTGATGTACAGTTATCCTGTTGAAAAGTGTAGGCATATGAGCTTGGGGTCGTTGGGATATTCCACCCTTAAATTGTCCCGCTGAGAGAGCCTGTATGTGTGCCAGCTATGCAGCCATTGTTAGAATGCGTGGGCCATTCATTGTTCCAATCCTGTTTAGGTCCCGGGTACTTTCATGATTGTGTTGGTGCAACTCCTCTCTTATGTTTATGACTGATTCTGCCATTTCCTTCTTTTGTTTTATTTTGGAAAATTTGATCAACTTTTCTTCTAATTTCCACCACCCTTCCTCTTCGCAGGGTCTGTCTCTGACACTACCCTTCGGTTCCTGAAGTCCTGTACCTCTATTTCTGAGAATTGGTTATACACCAATAACTATTATAACCTCAATGACCCCCACAGCTCACTTGACAATTCTTCCTCCTCCCCACCCCCCAAATTGCTGGAAAGACTGTTCCAATATCTCCCAATTTCTGCACCTTTGGTCCATCTGCTCTGACGATGCTCGCTTCCATACCAGTGCTCCTGAAATTTCTCCATTATTCCTCAGTCCAGATTCACCTCCACTGTGGTTAATAGGACACTCAGGTGTGTTCGTCCCAGCTTCCCTGTTACTGCTTTCACTCCTTCTCCTTTGAGGGAAGTAAAATGATAAGGTTACCGTTTTCTCACCTTGGATCCTCCCAGCCTCCACATTTAACGCATCATCCTCCAAACATCTGCCCCATTCAGTTAAGCTCACCAACTCCCCACCTGTTCCAGCCCCCATCCTGATACCCCTGATAGGCTCCTGGGAATTCCAAATGTGGATTAAATCATAATGTAGGCTCAATTCATTGAGTTGGCAACATATTTCAAAACGTCACCTCAGCAAACTCTCCAATGGTCAAATGATCCTCAGCCACTTTAACTACTTGATTCATTTCGTTTTATGCATTGAATAGCTGAGCTTTAACATATATAATTTAATTATCGAATGCCACCTGTTTACTAACTTAAAAATAGAAGGGTTACTGTACTTCATGAGATGGTGCACTATATAACTGGCAGCAATATTTTTATTTCAGTGTTAGGACATTCTTTACATTCGCAGCTAACTACAGTGAATACAATGTAGAGAAACCTCACACCTAATGTCCCAGGTAAAGCTATAGTTCTTTAGCGTAAATGCTAATGCATGAAAACTTGTTACCTCGCCCTGCTTACACTCCTCAATCACACCCAGCATCTGCTCCTCTCCACCTTCCCGTGATGAAAGGCTTACAGGAGATGTAGGCCTTGACCCTTTACCTCGCACCATTCCACTTACCAACATCCTAAACAAACTTTGCAGGTTGAGCAGTGCTTTGGTTGAGATTCTCACAATTCAGTCTCTGAATTCGCTGGTCACAATGGACTGTGGAAGAGAAAGAGAGAGGTGATCCAATCCCAGGAATTGATATAAAACTGAGGAGTGACAGGTTACCGGAAGGGAGAGGGGGAGAGGACAGCTCATGGTCCTGTTGGCACTGGGGAGACAGATCTGGAGGAAGTCTGATCGTCTTCGGCGGGTGGTTGGGGTGCGGTGGGTGGTGTAGGGGCAGAGGTTCTGAATTTGAAGGGGGGTGATCTGATCCTGAGGGGGGTTCTGATCCTGAACATGGTCTGAATCCGAGTCGGATCTGACCCTGGGTGTTTGGGGGAGGAGGTCGCATTCTGGTCCTGAGGGGTGAGTGACCTATGGGGATCTGATGCTGACGGTGAATCTGATCCCAGACAGGGGGCCTGATCCTGATGGGGCGTCTGAGCCTGAGGGTGGGGTGCACTCTCTGATCGTGAGTGGGGCCTAATCCTGAGGATTTATGATTCTGAGGGGTTTCATCCTGCGGACTGTGGTCTGATCCTGAAGGTTGTCTAATTCTAAGAGCGGCAAATTGTTCTGGTCCGGAAGAGGTGCTCCTGAGGGTGTCTGATTCTGAAAGGGAGTCTGACCCTCATGGCTGTCTGATTGTAGTGGGGAAATGTTTCTGAGGGAGTAATATCCATAGAGTCGTAGAGTGAGGGGGTCTGACCCTGAGAGGGTATATGAGGCCGAGTGGTATTTGATCCTGAGGGTGTCTGTTCCTGAGTGGGGGACTGAGGCTGTGGGGTATATGATACTGTGAAGGGGTCTGATCTGGATGGGAGGCTGATCCTGGGGTGGCCTGATGCTGAGGGGGGTCCGATACCTGTGGATGGTATTATCCTGCGACTGTCTCAACCTGAGAAGGGGTAATATCCTGACTAGGTGGTCTAATCCTGAGGGGAGCATGACTCCTGAGGGGGTTCTGATCTTACAGGGCCCGGATGTGGAGGCGGCCTGATCTTGTGGTTGTCTGATCATCTTCGGGTTATGAACTTGAGAGGGTCTGAGGCTGAAGCGGGTTTGAGCCCAGGGGGTGGTGGTTTGATTCTGATTGGGTGTCTGATGTTGAGGAGTGAGGTGATCGTGAGGTGGGGGCGCTTTGATCCTCAGAGTGGGCCTAATTCTGGGAAAGGCTGTCGGATCCTGAGTGTGGGCCGCCTGTGACCTGTGAAGTGTCCAAAGCTGTAGAGGGTGTATTCCTGGGAATTGCCTGCCCTGGGGTTTGTCCGCAGCTGGAGTAGGCCTATTTCTAGGAAGTGTGTGCCCTCTGGAGCATCAGCAACCGGAGAAGATCGATTCCTGGGAAATGTGAGCTGGGCATGTTGTAATCCTGGAGATGGTCTACTCCTGGGAGGAGTGTGAAGAAGGCAGTCTCTGAGGATGTGGAGGGTGTATCCCTGAGATGAGTCTAGTCTGGGGAAGGTCCGAATCTGAGGAGCGTGTTTCCAATACAGAATGTGCCCTGGGGATTGACCGAACCTTTAGAGGATCATTTCCTGAGAGGAGTGTGATCTGGGGAGGTTGTGAACCTGGAGGAGGACTATTAGTGAAAAGAGTGTGACGGGGAGAGTTTTAAAAATGGGTGAGGGTCAATTCCACAGAAGAGCATAACCTGGTGAGCGATGTGTGGCTTCAGGTGGTTCTGAGTATGGAGAGGGGAACTATTCCTGACACACACATTCCCCAGATAATGCTTGAATCTGGAGAGTGGCCAGTCCTGAGAAGAGTGCGATCCAGAGATTGTCCGAACCTGGGGGTTTCTAATCCTGGGATATCTGTGACCTGGGAGGTGTCTGAAACCGTAGACTGTCTATTCCTGGGAAGAACACGAGTTAGCTAGTTTCTGAATTTGGAGCATGTGCACTCCAGCGAAGGCTGTCCCCTGGTGCGGGTGAGCGAGGGGTGTGGGAGGAGGGGTGGAGCTGAAACTCTACAGGGTTTATTCCTGGCAAGTGTGCGCTCTGGGGAGGCTCCAAGCTTGGAGGAGGACTACTACTGAAAATAGTGTGACCAGGAGATTTCTGACTTTGAGACAAAGTCTATTCCACGGAAGTGCGGTGACTTCGGAGCGACCCAAACCTGGAGGGGGTCAATTCCCGGGAACAATCTGACCAGGGGAGTGTGTGAAACTGGAATGGGCCCACTTCAGGGCAGAGTGTGCCCTGGGGAGGCTCTGAACCTGCAGAAATCCTATTCCTGGGAAGAGAGAGTCATGGGAGTGTTCTGATCTGGAGAGGGTCAATTCCTGGGGGAATGTGACCTGGGGAGGATCTTATTTTTCTATGGTGTGGGGGGGTGGGGGGGATGTTCTAACTCCAGGTTGAGGTTGCCAATCACAGTGGATTCCAATAATAAAATTGTGGCGGCAAACCCCATTGAGACTCTAATCCCGGGTGGTGTCTGATAGTTGGTTTGGAGGAGGGAAGATGGTTCTGATCAGCGATCGTAGATATTCCTTGTGTGAGCTCTGATTGTGAAACCCAGCCAGTCATAGTTAATCCTGGAAAACAGGTGGAATCAGAGATTTCCAGTCTCACGAAAATATTCAAATTAACAACATTCTCCTGCCACTCCGGCCAAACTAACAAGCCTGTAGTTCACATTTTCTCTACCCTCTCCCCACAAAACCCCCTCCCCCACCACCAATTCTTACACGTTGTGATTATATTTGCTGCATCCCTGTCTGCAATTTAAATCTCTAACACCACCACCCCTCTGGCATATTTCCTCACACCCTTGTTTGGTGCTGAAATGATGTCTTTACTGTCTGGGTCAGGCACCGAGAATGTTTAATCATTAATTTCCAGGCTCTGCTCCCTTCTCTCTCTGACAGTTAATTTACTGGGGATTGTGATCCTGTCCCAGGGAAAGTGTGGCCTCTCCACCTGCACCACTCGCTACCTGGTGGCCATGGGAACGGCAGATCTACTGGTCATTATCACAGATGTCATACTGACCGAGATGAATGGTTATTATTTCCCAGTGTGTTTTCTGGACATCACCCCTGTGTGTTGTGTTCGCAATGTACTGATGGTTGCAGCCATGGACTGTTCTGTCTGGTTCACCGTCACTTTCTCCTTTGATCGTTTTGTGGCCATTCGTTGCCAGAAGCTGAGAACAAAATATTGCTCCGGGAAAACTGCGGCTGTTGTTCTAGTGACAACCGGCATCCTGCTCTGTTTAAAAAACATCCCCTTGTACTTTCTATATGAGCCTGGAAGGATCATCAACAACGTACCGTGGTTCTGTAAGACAAAGCCAATCTCCTATACTGATCCCGGATGGCTTGGATTTTTCTGGTTTTATACGATTTTAACCCCATTGCTCCCATTCGGTTTAATTCTGCTGATCAACGCTCTGACAGTCAGACACATTTTAGTGACCAGTCGAGTCCAGAAGGGACTGAGGGCTCAGAGTAAGGGAGAGAATCGCAGTGACCCAGAGATGGAGAGCAGGAGGAAGTCTATGATTTTACTCTTCACTATATCCGGCACCTTCATCCTCCTCTGGTCGGTGTATGTAATAGAATTCCTCTATAGTGATGTGAGAGGATTAATTTACCTCACCGATCCCGAAGCTATATAAGAACAAGTTGAATTTATGCTGCGGTATTTAAGTTGCTGCACAAACACATTTATTTATGGGGTGACTCAGTCCAAGTTCCGAGGGCAGATCAAGAACGCAGTGAAATATCCGGTTACATCAATTATTCTAATAATGAATAACAAAAACTGACTGACAGCCTCCTCAGCCAATCAGCAAGCTCCGACACAAAAACAAAAACAAAATTACCTGGAAAAACTCAGCAGGTCTGGCAGCATCGGCGGAGGAGAAAAGAGTTGACATTTCGAGTCCTCATGACCCTTCAGCAGAACTGAGTGAAGTTAGGAGAGGGGTGAAATATAAGCTGGTTTAAGGTCGGGGGTGGGGGTGGGGGGGGGGGGGGGGGGTGGTGGGAAGGGGGGGAGAGAAGTTAGTGGGGGGGTGTTGGTTGTAGGGACAAGCAAGCAGTGGCGAACAAGGCAGAAGAGACAGGCGGAAATCCTGTCGGAGAACAGAGCAATACTTCTTCAAGGAAGGCATTTCTTGACGAGGAGTGGCAGTCAATTAAACACAGATAAAAACAACAAACTACTGCGGATGCTGGAAATCCAAAACAAAAACAAAAACAAAATTACCTGGAAAAACTCAGCAGGTCTGGCAGCATCGGCGGAGAAGAAAAGAGTCGATGTTTCGAGTCCTCATGACCCTTTCACAGAACTGAGTGAAGTTAGGAGAGGGGTGCAATATAAGCTGGTTCAAGGTCGGAGGGGGGGGTGGGGGTAGAGAAGTTGGGGGGCTCTGACCCCTGACTGAATGGATTTCAACCAATCAGCTTTCTCAATCCAATTCCCACCCTCTAGCACGCATTGTCGATCAGTCGGAGCTGATTGGGTGTCAGAGTAGATTTTCTCCAGGTTTGGGATCTCCCTCGTCCTCAGTCTTCACAGAACTCGATCCACTTCAGATTCGGACACTCCCCATGGCACCACCGACAGTTCCTGAGACACATGGAGATGTTCGAAACTGTGACAGACACGTGCTGTGTCCGATTGGAGCGTTTCAGTGTCAGAGCGATAGCTATAATATCCAATCGGAGAGATGGGGCCAGCCTGAAGTTTCCTGGAGCAAACAAAATTACGCTTTAAAATCCGACCAATAGCCCAGCGCCTTGCTTAGCTCAGCAAAGCCCATCCCTGCCCACATTGTGATTGACAGTGGCCTTAAGCAATCAGTGAGTGGCTTCTGAATAATTCGGCCCTATTGTTCGATTCCCGCTGCCCAGCGTCATGTCGCTCGATCCTAGCATGGGACTGGCCAATGACCCTTAAAGCCGAGCGGCACTGAGAATTACGGCAGCACAACTATAAAGAACAAAGAAAAGTACAGCACAGGAAGAGGGCCTTCGGCCCTCCAAGCCTGCGCCAATCATATTGCCCGTCAACTAAAACATTTTGCACTTCCGGGGTCCGTATCCCTCTATTCCCATCCTATTCATGTATTTGTCAAGCTGCCTCTTAAACACCACTATCGTACCTGCTTCCACCACCTCCTCTGGCAGCGAATTCCACACACTCACTACCCTCTGCATAAAAAACTTGCCCCGCACATCTCCTCTATAGTTTTCTCCTCTCACCTTAAATCTATGTCCCCTAGTAATTGACTCTTCCACTCTGGGAAAAAGCTTCTGACTATCTATTCTGTCCATGCCACTCATAATTTTGTAAACTTCTATCAAGTCACCCCTCAATCTCTGTCGCTCCAGTGAGAACAATCCGAGTTTCTCCAACTTCTCCTCAAAGCTAATAACCTCCAGACCAGGCAGCATCCTGTTAAACCTCCTCTGCACCCTCTCCAACGCCTCCATATCCTTCTGGTAATGTGGTGACCAGAATTGTACGCAGTATTCCAAGTGTAGCCTAACCAAGGTTCTATACAGCTGCAGCATGACTTCCCAGTTTTTATACTCAATACCCCTGCCAATGAAGGCAAGCATGCCATATGCCTTCCTGACTATCTTATCCACGTGCGTTGCCATTTTCAGTTACCTGTGGAGCTGTACACCCAGATCCCTCTGCCCGTCGATGCACTTAAGGGTTCTGCCATTTGCTGTATAATTCCTGCCTGTATTAGACCTTCCAAAATGCATTACCTCACATTTGTCCGGATTAAACTCCATCTGCCATTTCTCTGCCCAAGTCTCCAACCGATCTATATCCCGTTGTATCCTTTGACAATCCTCTTCACTATCTGCAACTCCTCCAACCTTAGTGTCGTCTGCAAACTTACTAATTAGCCCAGTTACATTTTCCTCCAAATCAATTATATATACTACAAAGAGCAAAGGTCCCAGCTCTGATCCCTGCGGAACACCACTAGTCACAGCTTTCCATTCAGAAAAGCACCCTTCCACTGCTACCCTCTGTCTTCTATGACCAAGCCAATTCTGTATCCATCTTGACATCTCACCTCTGATCCCGTGCGGATTTACCTTCTGTACCAGTCTGCCATGAGGGACCTTGTCAAAGGCCTTACTGGAATCCATGTATATAACATCCACTGCCCTTCCATCGTTGATCATCTTTGTCACTTCCTCGAAAAACTCCATCAAGTTATTGAGACACGACCTCGTATATTTCACTGATGCTAATTAAAGCAGCAACCGGATGGAAGAAATTCTGAGACCGAAATCAGAGGGTCAAGGGAAGAGGAAGGATGAAAATAATCACTGAACCATAGAACTGTAATAAAGTAGGAGAAGGCCATTTGGCCCATCGTGCCTGCCCCGACTCTCCGAATGAGCAACTCACCGAGTTCTGTTCTCCCTCCTTCTCCCCGTAACTCTGCACTTCCTTCATTTTCAGATGAATCCCTAATGAAAGTTTCATTTGAAACTGACTCCACCACATTCCAGTCCGCTCATTCCCGACCCGAACAACTCGCTGTCTGAAAAAAGAAGTGTAAGTGATGTAATTATTGCTTCTGTTCCTATTTAGCTTAAACCTGAGAGATAGAGAGAGTGAGAAACCGCACAGAGAGAGAGAGAGAGAGAAAGGAGGGGGAGGAATGAGAGAGAGAGGGAAATGAGAAAGATGGAGAGAGAGAGAAAGGAGAGTCGGGGGAAAAAGAGAGTGAGAAGGAAAGGACAGAGAGAGACAGAGGGGAACGGCTGAGAGAGGGAAAGGGAGAGAGAAGAGGGAGAGAGAGAGAGAGAAGGGGAGAGAGAGTGAAGAGGGGAGAGACACAGTAAAGGGAGAGAGAGAGGGAGGGAGAGATAGAGAGAGAGAGATTATTTTTCGAGCACATACTGCTTTTATTTAGGAAATACCTTGTAATTGTTCTGTGCTGCCATCAATCTGATCTCTGTGTTACAAAGTACCAGGCACTGCTTGGTATGGAATGAAAATAATAAACCTACCAGTTTGTAAGGACATCAAAGAACCCAGAGTCATACATACCGTGTCAAACAGATTAAACCTTAATACAATTTATGTGAAAGTGGTTATTTTCATGGATGCGTGGGACAGCTGGTGGACCCAGGGAATGATGGAGCCCTCCAGAAATGGTGGTTTCTAGAGCATCCCATCGTCCATCAACAGCTGAGTCCAGGGGTTGAGAAGTGAGGGAATTGGTGAATGAGGGGAAAGTGAGGAATAAAGGGGCCAGTGGGAGACTGTGGGCTGTGGGGGGATGAGGAGGGTGAGTGTCCTGCGATGATGGTTGAAAGGGGCACTGAAGGCTGCGAACAGAAGCGACGAAATAAGTGGATTCTGGGGTTAACAGGGTGAAGTGGAACCTCTACATTCACAATGGGAGCTCTTCCTGAAGGGAGGAGATTTGGATGTTCACCTGCGCAGGACGAATGCTGATGGGGGTTCAAGGCTGTGTTTGTGTGTGTGAAAGGGAGAGACAGAGGGACTGAGAGCGAGACAGAGTAAGAGAGAGACAGAGCTAAAGAGGTAGAGAGACAGGAGCAGAGAGAGAGAGACAGAGATAGCTGGAGCTGTCTGGATCATGGTCCTAGAGGAGATATTTTACCCCCTCCCCATCGCACATACTGCAAAGGTCCATGCCCTCGGCCTCTCCCCGATGAGGGCGAGTCCATCGAGTGAAAATAGACCATGTGTAATGTTGATGTGAACCTCTTTAATATATTTCCCTGTCTTTCGCAGCCTCAGGTCTGTGTTTCACTCTTTGTCTGATTCTACCTCTCTCTCTCTCCCTGTCTCCCTGACTTTTGTATCTCTCAGATGAAATATCTCTTTCTCTGCTTGATTTTCCTCTCTCTCTCCCTTCCTCTCTCCATCTGTCTGTGTCTCTGTCCATTTTACTTCTTCTTCTCATTCTGTCACCTTCCTCTTTATCTACATCTTTCATTCAGACTCTCGCCACCTGTCATCCCACACTGTCCAATCACACCCCCACCCACCCCGCCCAGACCACCCCATACCTGCCCACCAATGTGGAATCGCGCCAGTCTGGAATATGTCTGGACCAACTGTTCAGACACTTTTCGGGACTTAACAGGATGGATGCCTGGGAAAGCTGGTAGACCCTGGGAATGATGGAGAACACTGGAGTTGTTGGTTTCTTGAGCATCCAGTGGTCCATTAGTTAACTGGGCCATTGCACATGTGGACCCATCAGCAGTACTCACATTGGTCAGATGAACCCCCTGGAGAAACGTTCGCATTGGTCTGGCAGATTCTCCAGCAGGCGCATCATGGTGCATGCGGTACAGGTGGGGGGCAGCATGAGGTTTTGGGGTGTGGCGATGGTCTTCGTGTCAGGGGCACCAGAAGATGGGGGGAGAGGGAAGAATGTGTGGAGCTTGTGTCGAGGCCTAGAGGGAGACATGGGACTCTGGGGGGTCGTAAGTGTGGAAAAAAATGAGAAGCTGCGGGGGTTTGGGATGGATGAGGTGCTTTACTGAGTGGAAGAGTGGGAAGGGCCGTGGTGGAGTCTGGGTGTTAGTGGTTTGCAGGTGCTTACAGACAATGGGGGTGTGTAGGTGTGAACGGGCATTGGGGAGGGGGGAGTGTGCTCGGGAATTGGAGTATGTAGGTCTGTATGGGCGCTGGGGTGCATACAGGTGTGCACGGGAATTGGGGGGTATAGCTGTGTATGGGACATGATGGGAGAGGTTCCGTGGGAGGGGTCGGTGGTGTCACCAACTGAGTCCAAGGCTGAGATCAGAGGGAATGGGTGATATGAAGGGAAAGTGAGGAATAAAGGGGCCAGTGGGAGCCTGTAGGCTGTGGGAGGGCGGGGGCGTTGAGGGTGCTGCGATGATGGTTGAGAGGGGCGCTGAAGGCTGTGAAGAGAAGCAACGATAAAAGTGGATTCAGGGGTCCACAGGGTGTGGCGGCACCTCCACATTCACAGTGTTAGGTCCTCGTGAAGGGAGGAGACACGGATGGTCGCCTGTGTGGGACGAAGGCTGATGGAGGGGTTCAAGGGTGTGTGTGTGTGTATGAAAGAGAGAGAGAGAGAGAGGGAGAGAAACAGAGATAGAGAGGCATAGAGACAGGAGCAGAGACAGAGACTGAGATAGCTGGTGTTTTCTGGATCACGTTCCTAGTTCAGATATTTTACCCCCTCCCCATCGCACATATTGCAAAACCCCAATGAGGGCGAGTCCATCGAGTGAAAACAGAACATTTGTAACGTTGACATGAACCTCTTTAATGTTTTTCCCTGCCTTTCTCAGCCTCAGGTCTGTATTTCACTGTTTGTCTGATTCTACCTCTCTCTCCCTGTCTCTCTGACTTTTGTGTCTCTCAGATGAAATATCTGTTTCTCTGCTTGATTCTTCTCTCTCTCCCTTTCTCTCTCCATCTGTCTGTGTCTCTGTCCTTTTTCCTTTTTTCTGCCTTCCAGTCTCCTTTCTCTTTATCTACATTTTTCACTCAGACTCTCCCCACCTCTCCCTCCACACTGTCCAATCACGTCGCCGCCCACCCCGCCCAGACCACCCCATTCCTGCCCACCAATGTGGAATTGCGCCAGTCTGGAATATGTCTGGACCAACTGTTCAGACACTTTTCGGGACTTAACAGGATGGATGCCTGGGACAGCTGGTAGACCCTGGGAACGATGGAGAACACTGGAGTTGCTGATTTCTTGAGCATCCAGTGGTCCATTGGTTATCTGGGCCATCGCGCATGTGGACCCATCAGCAGTACTCACATCGCTCAGTTTGACCCACGGAGAAACGTTCACATTGGTCTGGCTGATTCTCCAGCAGGCGCATCATGGTGCATGCGGTACAGGTGGGGGGCAGCATGAGGTTTTGGGGTCTTTGTGTCAGGGGCACCAGAAGATGGGGGAAGAGGGAAGAGGAAGAGGCTTGTGTCGAGACCTAGAGGGAGACATGGGACTTTGGTGGATCGTAAGTGCGGGAAAGAATGAGAAGCTGCGGGGGTTTGGGATGGATGGGGTGCTTTAGTGAGTGGAAGAGTGGGAAGGGCCGTGGTGGAGTCTGGGTGTTAGTGGTTTGCAGGTGCTTATAGACATTGGGGGTGTGTCAGTGTGAACGGGCATTGTGGGGGGGTAGGATGTGCTCGGGAATTGTGGTATTTAGGTCCGTATGGGCGCTGGGGTGCATACAGGTGTGCATGGGAATTGGGGGGTATATCTGTGTATGGGATATGATGGGAGAGGGTGGGACGCGGTCCCGTGGGTCGGTGGTGTCAACAACTGAGTCCAAGGGTGCGACCTGAGGGAATCGGTGATATGAAGGGAAAGTGAGGAATAAAGGGGCCAGTGGGAGCATGTAGGCTGTGGGAGGGCGGGGGGGGGGGGGGGGGGGGGGGGTGGGGGGGGGGGGGGTGGGGGTGTTGGTTGGGGGGGAGGTGTTGAGGTTCCTGCGATGATGGTTGGAAGGGGCGCAGATGGTTGTGGAGAGAAGTGACAATATAAGTGGTTTCTTGGGTCAACAGGATGAGGCGGAACCTCCACATTCACAGTGGTAGCTCCTCGTGAGGGAAGGAAATGTGGATGGTCCCCTGCGCTGGATGAGGGCTATTGGGGAGGTGGGGTGTTCAAGGGTGACTGTGGGGAGGTAGAAGACTATGGGACAGAGGGCCACGTTGGGGGGTGAATGGCAGTACATTCAATGTCAAATTCACTCGCACCATGGCCGTTCACAGCTGCCCAGATTCTCCCGGTGGACATAGCGAAATGCTGGATGGGAGTTGGATCATCGGAGGTAGGCGGGGCTGCAGGTCAACTCAGCTGGACACCTGAAGGGGAACTCCAGCATGTTGTTCCACCAAAACAAAAGCTTTAGAGTGGATGAGGATGTGAAGTGCAAAGGACAAGCGTCCAGGGGAGGCTTCTCGCACAAGGCTCACAAGTGCCCTGGCAAAGGTTGGTGATTCCCGGTGCGCACAAGCTTCTGGCTGTCATCGAGCCGGCCTGAGTTGTTCTCCATAATATTGGGAGCGTGTTCTTGGTTAACGACCAGGAAAAGAAAAGTCTGCGCTCGGACCTCGAGTGGAAAATCCAGGCTTCTCTCTCACACACACGCACAAACTCACAGATACACCAGCACACACTCATACACACAGGGACTCACACACACACTCACAGATACACAAGCACACACTCACACACACAGGGACTCACACACACTCACACACACAGGGACTCACACAAACACACACAGATACACCAGCACACACTCACACACAGAGGGACTCACACAAACACACACAGATACACAAGCACACACTCACACACACTGAGACTCACACAAACACACACAAACACACACAGAAACACAAACACACACACACACTCAGAAAAACACACAAAGGCACACACACGCATACCGGCACACACACACACACATACACCATCATAGACTGACATAGACTCATTCACATACAATCACACTCAAACACACATTCTCACTCACACAGTCTCACGCTATCACATTCTCAATCTTATATTGTCCAAATATCTCTCTCTCTCTCCCTCTCTCTCTCACAAACACACACTGTAAACCACATTCTCTCTCTCTCACAGACAGACCTTCACTTACTCCCACAAACCCATTCACAAAACCACTCATACACACACTCTCACACAGGTTTGCACAGAAACCCACACACACACACACACACACAGCCATGCACAAACTCAGCCACAGAAACATTCACACTCACGCACTCACACAAACTTTCACTCACACACGCAAACAATCCCACAATCAAATAATCATTCAGTATCACATTGTAACAATGCCACACATTCTCTCCCTCTCTCTCTCTCTCTCACTCTCTCTCTTATTTCTATCACACACACACACACACACACACACAGAAACTACACACGTGCAGACAGGCACGCACACAGAGGGGCAGACAGTCACAAACGCACGCACACAGACACACACACACAACACTAAGACACTCACAGCAGCACACAATGAGTTCCCAACTGGAACCCATGAGAAACAGTCCCTGCAGGAAAAGGGGCGGAAATGTTGAACAAAGGTAAAAGTCAAACCCCCCCTCCCTCGGGCACAGAGACAAAGTATTGCACCAGCACGACTTTGGCACACGTTTTGCCAAAACGGAGAGTGAGTATCCACTGATCATCAATCCCCCAGCTCAAGAGGAATGTGGGAAATCCCAATCACCCACGGCACTCTGATACACACGCTGCATTCCCGATGACAGCGCAGGATTGTCAGTGCCTGTAAGATATAGCAGATGAGGCAGTAATGTACCCGAAGGCCTGGGCACATCCTGGCGTGGGAATGAAGTGACAAGAAGAATGTGTGGCAAAGGTGAAGCCAGGCTCGACCGTTTTGTTGGTGCTGTTGGGCGGCCGAGGGTGATGGGGTTGGGAGCGGAGGGGGTGTGTTGGTGGTGGTGGGTGGGGGCGACTGGCGGTGGGCGGAGAGTGGTGGATATGGCAGCAGCCAAGCTGGGAGCATCCAATCCCGGGCCTCGACAGTGGGATGCCTACTAGTTTGGCGCCTGTAGCCCTGGACATTACTGGATGCTGCATTCACTCAATCCTAAATGAACCACATAATTTAAAAAAAAACACTTGGATTTGTACTTGTGGTACCATAGCCCACAGAGCAAGGGGCCATGAGCTGGCCGTATTCGGCTGGATAGCATAAATATGTAAGGTAGCCATCCTGCAACAAATGGTTCAAACACCCCAGGTCATCCTGTGCACCTGCTGTGCTTGTAGATGCATATAATTTATAAGCAGCGAGGCAGTGAACTTCAGGACAGGTCTCAAACATATTTGCTTTACAGGAGGTTGAATTGGAGTCTGTTCCTCACCAGGAGCTGAAAGGTTGAGTTCTACATTGTATGACTATTTTGCCCTCAGACACCACAACAGCAGTTGTGTTCCTTTCCTGTCCATACCCCATCCCTTCATGTTCATCAGGGACAAGTGAAAATCAGTGGCCAAGGGACAGAGACTATGCAGTGAGTACATTGAAGCAGCTGGTTGGAAAATAGGCTGATCCGTCCATGAGGAGTGCTTACCCACTGCATCCCTGGCAATGAGCTGAATGAAGTGAATTGAACCCGAGTTGGCAGAGTCGTTCATTACATTCAACCCGCTAATATTCAGCACACGATTTATTTCTCGCATTAACGTTGTTAATTTCTCTCTGCATACTGATACTGAATTGCAGAAACAGAGTTTGAAACACTTCCACGTAGGGCTTTGTGTGAGAACTCGACATAATCACTGAGGCTGCTGAAGGATGAGCTAAATGTCAGGACTGGTATAAGTGAGTTATGTTGTAAACTTTCTCTTTCATGTTAAGTAAAAATGAATCCCTGGAATGGAGGATAGTGTGAAGTTGTACTGACTTTTTTACAGGAGACAGGACCTTTTGATCTGGTTGACACGGATACAGGGGCCCAGGTTCAATCCTACTGAATGTCCGGGGTGACCTTTCACACCATGACACAAAGGAAAAGTATCATGTGCTTTGATGCGTACAGACTTCAAGAATCCCAGAATCAGTCAGACCGTAAGTGTCAGGGGAAGAGGATCCACAACAGGTTTTGCTATGCTACGCAGATGAGAAGGGCTGCTTTTGAGATAATTACCAACACGAGAGCTGGCCCGAACATAACCCATTTTCGAAGAAACAATAGTTGGGTAAAGGACTGTGGAATCACCAGAGGGAAACTTGCAAAGGGAAGTTCATTCGATCATGCTCAAAGACTTGAATGAGAGAGACTTTTTTTCACCTCGGTGAAGAAGGGAAAAGGGTTCCTGTTAGAGCCGGAATGCGCCAGACGTTAAGATCAGGACTACGTGACTATGGAGAGTGTGGTATAATGTATGAACTTGGAGTGAGTTTTTTTTTGAGCTATGAAGTTAAAGCTGGATATATTCCCTGTAATTTAATGTATTAGTGGCCTGCTCAGCAATATTTAGGTTGATTTCAGTGAGCTTTGTACAGCAAAAGTCTTAAAACATGAAATCTCATTGTGCATATGTTTCAAAGGTCACTTGTTCTTCATATCTCTTTCTGAAGGTCAGCAGGCTTTCTGAGGATTGTAGCAACACACACAAAGATATTGTTAAACAAATGGAGGATGGTAAGGATTGACAAATTCACCAATTGAGCTCTCCTGCCGACCAGGACAATGACGGAACATGCAGCCTACAGGCTGCCCTGTAATATTCATCAAGTGGCTTATCAGATCCTTGGAGCTCAAGATGCTCAGGCAGTTACTATGGTCTCCTTCTTTTCTGGGCTGGTTTACATGCTGCAGTTCAAAGACATGGTGGTGAAATGTTTATTGAGAGATTTGCGGAATGCCTGTCCTGTTACCCAGTTGCTGTGTTAGGGCCCTGGAAAACATTCACTTTGCCTTGAAAAGCTGGCCTTCTAGAGTGAAAGACACGTTGATTGTCTGACTGGAGAATGAGCAGAACCCAGATGTAATAACACATATGTTATTGTCTTGCCGGGATATCAGTCCAGTTAGTTTTAGATTCCCCAACATGGTGAAGTCTGAAGCAACGGATGGCGAGTTATTCAATAATGAGCAACAGCAGCTCCGAGATCGCACAGCGGAATTTTCACCCTTACCCCTGGAACAGCCGGTATGTTTCCAACTCGCCCGACATGACAACTGGGACAGAATTGCTGGGTCAACTGCTGCTGTCCAAGCCCTGGATGAACCCGAAATCATCAGGAAAAAAAACCTTCTGCACCACCTCCTCCTGTTCACAGCAATTCCTTCATAGAGTTGATGTATATAAACAGACTGCTCTAATATAAATAACTATTGTTTGTTCTGACAATAAATATTTTCCTGTTTGTGTAAATACTGGAGGGCCCGACACTGCCTGAACCAGAGGGTTCGACACATGCCGAACCAAGGGATAAGACACTGGTTGAAACATGGGACCAGGCACTTGCTGAAACAGTGGATCAGACACTGCATGAACCAGGGTATCTGATACAGTCTCTAACAGAGTGTGTGACACTCGCTGAACCAGGGGATCTGACCCTTGGCTGAATCAGGGGATCAGACATCGGCTAAATCAAGGGACCAGCAAGTGGTTGAACCAGGGAACCAGACACTCACTGAACCAGGGGATCCAACACTGGCTGAAAAATTGTCATAGGGTCATACTCATAGAGTTATGCAACACAGAAGCAGATCCTTTGGCCCATCGTCTCCATGCCGACCATCATGCACCTACCTATTCTAATCCCATTTGCCAGCACTTGGCCCGTAGCCCTGTTTGCTATGGCATTTCAAGTGTTCATCTAAATCCTTCTTAATTATTGTGGTAGTTCCTGCCTCTACCACCCCCTCTGGCAGATTCTAACCACCCTCCAGGTGAAAATATTTTCTTCACATCCCCTCTAGACCTCCTCCCTTTTACCTTAAACGTATGGCCTCTGGTTATTGGCACCTTAGCTCAGGACAAACGTTTCTTCCTATCCACACCAACTATGCCCCTCATAATTTTGTATACCTCTATCAGGTCCCCCTCAGCCTTCGCTGCTCTAAGGAAATAAACCTTACATTATTCAGTCTCTCTTCATAGCTGAAACTCTCCAGCCCTGGAAAGATACCGGTGAATCTCCTCTGCACCCTCTCCAGTGCAAACACATCCTTCCTATAGTGTAGCAAACAGAAGTGCACACATTACTCCAGCTGTGGCCCAATTAGTGTTTTTTTTACAGTTGCAGTATAACCTCCCTGCTTCTATGTTCCATGCCTCGGCTTAAATAGGCAGGTATCCCATATGCCTTCTTTACAAACTTAGCTTACTCTGCTGCTGCTTTCAGGGTTCCATGGATATTTACATCAATATCCCTCTGGTCCTCTGCACCACCTAGGGTCCTACCGTTCATTGTGTACTCCCTTGCCATGTCAGTCCTCCCAAAATGCACCACTTCGCACTTCTCAGGATTCAATTCGATTTACCACCGCTCTGCCCATCTTACCAGCCCACCTCCATTGTCCTGGAGCCTGAGGCTTTCCTCCTATCTAATTATGGCACCACCAATTTTGGTGTGATCAATGGACTTACTGTTCATTGCCTATATTCATGTCTACATCATTAATGCACACAACAAACATCAAGTGTCCCAACACCAATCTGTACGGTACACCAATTGTCCAATTGGTCTCCAATTGGAAAAAAAAAACAACATTCGGACATCACCCTCTGCCTCCTGGCACTAAGGCAATCTTGTATCCAATTTGCCAAATTGCCCTGGAACCCATGGGCTCTTATCTTCTTGACCATTCACCCATGCGGGACCTTGTTAGAAGCCTTGCTGAAGCACATGTAGACTACATCAACTGCATTACCCTCAACAACACAACTAGTCACCTTCCAATCAAATTTGTTAGACATGATGTCCCGATAAGAAAGCCTTGCTGACTATCCCTGAATAATCCCTGCCAGTCCATACTCCTGTCCCTCAGTTTTTGTTTCCAACAGTTCCCCTACCACTGATGTAAGGCTCACTGGCCTGTAATTACCTGATTTATACCAACTACACTTGCTGAAAAAGGGTACCGCATTCGCTGTCCTCCATCCCTCTGGCACCTCTCCTGCGGCCAGAGGGGATTTGAAAATTAGTGTCAGAGGCAATCTCCTCCCTTGCCTCACATAGAATCTTGGGATAAATATCTTCTGGGCCTGGAATTTAGCAGCTTTTAATTCCGCTAAAACGCTATCACACCTTCCCTTAGTGTCATAGAGGTCTACAGCACAGAAAAGGGCCCTTCAGCCTATCGAATCTGCGCCGGTCAAACAAGTACCTAACTATTCTAATCCCATTTTCCAGCACTAGGCCCATAGCCTTGTACGCCATGGCATTGCAAGTGAACATCCAAATACTTCTTAAATATTATTAGGTTTTCTGCCTCTACCACCCTTTCAGGCAGACAGTTCCAGATTCCCATCACCCTCTGGGTGAAACAAATCTTCCTCACATCCCCTCTAAACCTCCTGCCCTTTACCATAAATCTATGCCCCATGGCTATTGATCCATCCCCCAAAGGGAATAGCTCCTTCCTATCTACCCTATCTCTACCCCTCATAATTTTATACACCTCAATCATATCCCCCCTCAATCACCTCTTCTCCAGGGGAAATACCCCCTGTCTATCCAAACTCTCCTCATTAGAAAAACTCTCCAGCCCAGGCAACATCCTGGCAAATCTCCTCTGCACTCTCTCTAGTGCAATCGCATCCTTCATATATTGCAGATTTCTGAACTGCACACAATACTCTAGCTGTGGCCTAACCAGCGTTTTATAGAGTTCCAGCATAACCTCCCTGCTCTTATATTCTATGCCTCGGCTAATAAAGGTAAGTATCCCATATACCTTCTTAACCACCTTATCTACCTGAGCCGCTACCTTAAGGGACCAGAGGACATGTACACCAAGGCCCCCGATCCTCGGTACACCCCAGGGCCCTACCATTCACCATGTATTCCCGTGCCTTGTTTATTCTGCCCAAGTGCATCACTTCACAATTATCTGGATTAAATTCCATTTGTCACCGATCAGTCCAGCTGACCAGCCCGACTATATCCTCCTGTATACTAAGGCTATCCTTCTCACACTTTACCAACCCACCAATTTTCGTGTCATCTGCGAACTGACTGATCAACCCCCCCTACACTCACGTCTAAATCGTTTAGATATACCACAAACAGAAAGGCACTCAACACCGATCCCTGTGGAACCCCACCGGACACAGGCATCTAGTCACAAAAACACCCCTCGACCATCACCCTCTGCTTCCTGCCACTCAGCCAATTCTGGATCCAATTTGCCAAATTGCCTTGGATCCCATGGGCTCTTACATTCGTTATCAGTCTCCCTTGCGGGACCTTATCAAAAGCCTTGCTGAGGTTCAAGTAGACTACGTCAAAGTCATTGCCCTGACCTACACACCTGGTCACCTCTTCGAAAAATTCAATCAAATTGGTCAGACATGGCATAATGTAAACAAAACCACGCTGACTGTGCTTGATTAATCCCTGCCTCTCCAAGTGCAGATTAATTCTGTCCCTTAGAATTCATTCCAATAGTTTCTCCACCACTGAGGTTAGACTGACTGACCTGTAGTTCCCTGATTTATCCCCTGCTCGTATCTTGAATAACGGTACCACACTGGCTGTCCTCCAGTACTCTGGCACCTCTCCTGGTGCCAGAGAGCAATTGAAAATTATTGCCAGCGCCCTTGCTATCTCCTCTCTTGCCTCGCTCAACAGCCTGGGGGTACATTTCATCCGGGGCTGGAGATTTATCTGCTTTTAAGCCTGCCAGACCACTAAGAACCTCCTCCCTTTTTATGCTAAATTATTTAATTATATCCCAGTCCTTCTGCCTGATTTCCATTCCAACGTCGTCCCTCTCAGTTGGGAACACCGACACAAAGTAGTCATTTACAATCCTACCAAAGTTTTCCAGCTCCACACAAAAACTACCACAATCGCCCATAACGGGCCCTACTATTTCCCTAGTTATCATCTTACTCGTAATGTACTTGTAAAATAACTTTGGATTTTCATTTATTTTACCTGAACGATGTTTCTCCACACTCCCTCTTTGCTCTCCTAATTTCCTTTTTAATTTCCCCCTTACCCATTGTATACTCGTTTCGGGATTCCGCTGTTTTGAGCTGTCAGTATCTGCCATCAGCCTCCCTTTGCTCTTTGTTCAATCCTGTATATCCCTCGACACCCACGGTTCACTGGACTTGCTGCTCCCACCCTTTGTGTTTGCTGGAAGATGCTGGCCCTGTACTCTCCCTGTTTCTTTCTTCAATGGTTCCTATTGGTCTGATGCAGATTTAAATATAAGTAGCTGTTCCCAGTCCTCTCTGGCCAAATCATATCTGTTCTTATTGAAATCGTCCTTTCCAATTTAGAACACCGGTTTCTGACCCATCCTTGCCCTGATCCATAACAGACTTGAATCTAGCTGAGTTATGATCACTATCTGCAAAATGTTCCCCCATTGTTACCTCTACAACTTGCCCAGCTTCATTCCCTAAAATTAAGTCGAGGACAGCCCCTTGGAGAACTGTCCACTGCTTATGCGACACATCAGAGAGGCGGGGTGGGGCGGAGTTACCTGGATGCTGTGTTTCAGGACACAGTCAGACCTCTTAGATTAACTACCTTAAATCCGGTCAGTGGTCAGGGGCAGGTGGGTGCGACTATGAGTGAACCAGGTAAGGGGAGCCAGGAAGTAGCGCTGCAGGAGCTTCAGCCCTTGTCCTTATCCAACAGATTCAAGATTCTTGCTCCCTGTGTGGACGAGAGCTGGGTCTGTAGGGAGGATGAGCAAACTGACCATAGCACCATGGTACAGAGATCCAGTCAACTGGGGGGAGAAAAGAGAAATGTAACATAATCGGGGATGGTATATTTAAGAGAATTGATGCTGTTCTCTGTAGCCAGGATCGAGAGTCCCTAAGGCTGTGTGTCCTACCTAGTGACTAGGTTAAGGATATCTCCTCTGGGCTGCAGCGGGATTTGGAATGGGAGGGGAAAGATCCAGTTGTCGTTGTCCATGTAGTTACCAACGATATAGGTAGATTGAGGAAAGAGGTTCTGCTGAGGGAATATGAGCTGCTCGGGACTACATTAAAAAGCAGAACCAAAGCGTTAATAATCTCCAGACTACAGCCTGAGCCATGAACTAACTAGCACAGGGTCAATAAGAGGAAAGCGGTAAACGCGTGGCTCAAAGATTGGGGTGGGAGAAATGGCCTCGAATTCATGGATCATTCGCACCAGTACTCGGGAAAGAGGGAGCTATTCCTATCGGAGGGGCACCACATGAATCAGGCTGGGACCAGCGTCCTGGCGAATCATATAATTAGGGTTGTAGATAGGGCTTTAAACCAAATAGTGGGGTGGGATGGGGGGTTGGTGGGTGGGTTCAGTTGCATGGAAATATAAATAATCAAAGCATAAGGAGAGGTAAGAGTGAAGGATAGTGACGAGGCTGATTGTTACCAAAAAGTGAAAGGAAGAGTGTGTGAGCGCCATATTTCACCAAAGAATCATATAAGAGTAGGGAAAATTGACAATATGGCAAACTTAAAGGCTTTGTATCTGAACACGCATAGCATTCAGAATGAAACTAATGATTTAACAGCTCAAATAGAGATAAGTAGGTATGAATTGTTGGCATTTACTGAGACGTGGTTACAGGGAGAACAGGATTGGGAATTGAATATCCAAGGATTCTCAGTGTTTCGGAAGGAAAGGCAGGAAGGAAAAGGAGGTGGTGTAGCTTTGTTAGTAAAGGAAGAGATCAGTGCTATAGTGAGGAATGATATAGCCACTGGAGAGCAAGGCGTAGAGTCAGTCTGGGTAGAAATAAGAAATAGCAAGGGAAAGAAGTCCCTGGTGAGTGTAATCTATAGGTTCCCAAACATTAGTTCAGCAGGTCAGGCACAATATAAAGCAGGAAACACTGGGAGCATGTAAGAAAGGCACAGCAATAATCATGGGTGATTTTCATATGCATATAGACTGGACTAATCAAAATGACAAGGGTAGCCTCGAGGGACAGTTCATAGGGTGTATTAGAGATTGTTTCTTGGAGCAATATGTTCTGGAACCAACCAGGGAGCAGGTTATTCTGGATTTGTTTTTGTGTAACGAGATGGGATTAATTAATGATCTCATAGTAAAGGATCCTCTCGGGAAGAGTGATCATAGCTAGTATTCCAAGTCCAGTTTGAGAGCGAGAAACTTGAGTCCCACACTAGCCTTCTGGAGTTAAACAAAGGTAACTGCATAGGCACGAGGGCAAATTTGGCCCTAGTGGACTGGGCAGGAAGACTACATTATAGGACAGTTGATGAGCAGTGACAGATATTTAAGGAGTTATGGAATTCCTCCCAAGTAAAATATATTCTTAAGAGGAAGAAATATGGTAAGAAGGGGGAAAACCATCCATGGCTAAGCAAGGAATTAAAATATAACAGAAAGACGAAAACTAAGACATACCAAATTGCAAAGTTCAGTGGCCGGCTGGAAGATTGGGAAACTTTTAAAGATCAACAAAGGGCTACTAAATAAATAATAAAAAGAACAAAGGTAAATTATGAAAGAAAACTAGCATAAAATGTTAAAACTGATAGCAAAAGCTTATACAAGCATATAAAAGGAAAGAGAGTAGCTGAAGTGAATGTTGGCACTTTGGAGGATGAGACTGGGGGGTTAATAGCGGGGTACGCAGAAATGGCAGAGATGCTTAATCAATACTTTGCTTCAGTTTTCACAGTGGATGCCACTAGTACAACCCCAATGGTAACAGGTAGTGCAGAGAGTATAGCGAAGGAGGAATTTAGAACAATCACCATCACTAGAGAAGAAGTACTTAGCAAAGTATTGGGTTTAAGGTTGACAAGCCCCCAGGGACCTGATGGCCTACATCCCAGGGTATTAAAGTATGTGATAGCGGAGATAGTGGATGAATTGGCTATGATATTCCAAATTTCCCTGGATTCTTGAAAGGTTCCAGTGGATTTGAAAAATGCTAACATACCACCCTTATTGGAGGCAGAAAATCGGAATCTATACACCAGTTGGTTTAACGTCTATCATTGGGAAATTGTTGGAATCCGTTATTACGGAAGTAGTAATGGGGCATTTGGAAAGTCAAAATGCAATCCATCAGAGTCAGCATGGTATTATGAAGAGTAAATCATGTTTGACTAATATGCTAGAGTTCTTTGAAGATGCGACAAGCAAAGTGGATAATGCGAATCCTGTAGATGTAGTATATCTGGACTTCCAGAAGGCCTTTGATAAGGTGCTGCACAAAACATTAATCCATAGGATCAGATCACACGGAGTTAGGGGTAATATATTATCTTGGATAGAGGATTGGACAACCAACAGAAATCAGAGAGTCGGGATAAATGGTTCTTTTCTGGATGGCAAGCTGTAACTAGTGGGGTGTCACAGGGTTCGGTCCTTGGGCCCCAACTATTTCCAATCTATATAATGCTTGGATTCAGGGATAGAATGTATCATAGCTCAATTTGCAGATGACACCAAAATAGGTGGGAAAGTCAGTTTCAATGAAGAAATAAGAAATTTAAAAATGGATATGGAAAGATTAGGTGAATGGGCCAAAATTTGGCAGATGGAGTTTAACGTGGATATGTGTGAGGTTATCCATTTTGGTCGGAAGAATAAAAAGGAGACTTATTATTTAAATGGAGAGAAACTTCAGAATTATTCAGTGCAGAGGGATCTTGGTGTCCTCGTGCATGAATCACTGAAAGCTAGTATGCAGGAACAGCAGGTAATAAGGAAGGCAAATGGGATTTTGGCATTTATTGTTAAAGGGATGGAATATAAAACTAGGGAAGTGTTGTTGCAACTATACAAGGCATTGGTGAGACCGCATTTCGAATACTGTTTTAGTCCCCTTACTTGAGGAAGGATGTAGTTGCATTGGGGGCGGTTCAGAGGAGGTTCACTAGATTGATTCCAGAGATGCGGGGCTTGCCTTATGAGGAGAGATTGAACAGTTTAGGCCTATAATCGCTAGAGGTTAGAGGGATGAGAGGAGATCTAACTGAGGTATATAAGATGCTAAAGGGGATAGACAAATTAGATATGGAGCTAATGTTTCCCCTTGTGGGGCATTCTAGAACGAGAGGCCATAGTTTTAGGTTAAGGGGCGGTAGATTTAAATCAAAGATGAGGAGGAATTACTTTTCTCAAAGGGCCCTGAATCAATGGAATTCACTACCTCAGAGTGCAGTGGATGCCGGGACGCTGAATAACTTTAAGGAGGATATAGACAGGTTATCAATTAGCAATGGGTTGAAAGGTTAGGGGGAGAGGGCGGGAAATTGGAGTTGAGGCCGAAATGAGATCAGCCATGATCGCATTGAATGGGAGGCAGGCTTGAGGCTCTGAATTGCCCACTCCAGCGCCTAGTTCTTATGTTCTCATGTTCTGAAATGGGAAATATCGCTAGTGCTGCATCAAGGAGTCATCTCATCCAGAAAGACGCCAGAATTTTGTGTTCAGTCATGGTTCAAGTACCAAAATATGGCATCTGTGGATGAGAGTCTGGAAAAGCAGGAAAAAAGTGGCATTTTTACAAAGCTGGATACAAAAAGTGACTTCCAGCAACTACCTATGGACAGGGAATTCAAACTACGAACTGCATTTATCACAACTTTCTGTACCCTTTGGAATCAGAGATTTTTCAGAGGAGAACCATTGGCATTTTGGAGGGATTTAGAACTGTTCATCTGGCTCATGGAGGATATCCTGATGCACGGGTCCACCTCACTGAAGTATGACACCAGAATGAGGTCGGTGTTGCAATGCTTGGAAGAAGCAGCGCTGACTCTGAACAGTATGTGTGAATTCACACAAGCAAGTTTTACATTTCTGGGACACGCAGCAGGCCTGATACACCCCGCCCCGCAGAAAAACAAGGCAATCCAATGTTTCCCACCACCCCTCAATATCAGGGAGGCCCAATGCTTCTTGGGCATCGTCAATTAAACAGGGAAGGACCTACCTAATCTGTGATATGTTAATGAACCACTAAGAACATCAACACATCTCATTGCTAAATATAAAATAGCTGTTCATTTCACTCGACATATTGGCATACTATGACCGGAACACCCACAATCCTTGGTGCAGACGTAGCAGTAACTGGTTTAGGAGTTGTACTCTTTCAAAGCCAGAAAGATGGATCATGCAGGTCAGTTTATTATACATCTAGGTTATCCACTGAAATGGAGCCAAGGAACGCTGTAATCGAGACAGAGGGCGGAGCAGCCACAGAGGCCTGAGAGAAGTTTGCTGGCTCATTCTTAAGCATAAGGTTTACCATTGAGACAGACTACAAATCATTCGTCACCTTACTAAATAGTAAAGAATGATCATGCGACAGTGAAAAATTCAGCCTGCTGGTCAGGAGTCCCAAAATCACTAGAGGAAATGATTTCAATCTGCATCACCTTGCGTAATGCAGAGCCAGGAGCAAAAAGAACCCGGGATGCTCTCCCCATTCCCATCCAAAATGTCTAGAGGCCTTGGAAGGGACCTACCGAGTTCAAGGTGAAGCCACTACTCCTATTGTCGACTGTAACTACAGATAAGTTGAAATTGAGCATCTTCATTGTCCCACCTCGGAAACTGTTTATTAAATCACTGCAATATGTTTCGGCCACACATGGCATTCTGGATCGCATCATTTCACCTAACTGCCAACTGTTTGCAAACAACCCTTTGAAACAGTTCACAGAAGAACATAGAGTGGTCCACTAACTATCTCACACCAGACAGCCACGAGGTAATGGAGAGGTCGAAATCCGGGGAGAATGGTGAACACTTTGTTGAGGAAAATAACGATATCTACTGAACGCTGCTGAGCTATGATTCCACAGCAGTCCAGAACGGTTTGGCTTCATCAGAGCTTCTGATGGAAGAAGATTATGAACTCAATTTCCTATTCTCCAGCATATGTTTAAATATGTCTCAAAGCCAATGATTTACAGAGAGTAAGGAGGGAGAAGGGGAATTAGTATCATGCAAATCAAACCAAACATTGCCTTCAACGCCATAGAGAGTATTAGTTAACAGAACTCTAACTAGCTGAATCAGTCTGGATTAGAGAAAAGATTCGAGAAGGACAAATACTGGAAACACAGAAAATCTGCCATCTTACATTATAGAGACTATGAATGGAATCGTGAGTAGAAAGAGAAGTGCAATTGTCTCTACAAGAAGAAGACGCTCAATGGCGTGTGCCCGCTACCCATACGATCAGGAAGGCAACTTAAATTGGAAGCTCATATTCCCTGGTGATTCATTTTCTACACTACAGAGTTCTAGAGCGAACATGGATAACTTTAATCCGAAACAACCTATGCGATAAATGACAACAAAGTCCGGGATTTGCTAAAAACGCTACAAATTTCACCAGAGATGAATGCAGAGACATTTGGGCGAGATGTAAAATAATGCTAACAGTGGATTTAATAGTGTCATTCTTCGCGGAAAGTGTTAATGTTAAAAATGTAAACGGACAATCTACACCATCACTGATATAAGAATTCATGGCAACAGAGTGTGCGGAGAGATCGTCCAATGTGGAACCTCATGGTAAGCTAAGCTTTGCACTGTAAGTGGTTAATAGGGTGTTCAATAATAGTTAATTTTAACATAACATCTAGCTTTCTGCTGGCTCTAACAATCCTGTCTAATGGCAATTGCACCCAAAACCCACAGCGATGATAACAGAGGCATCACTACTGGATCTCAGGAGGGTTGGATGTTATGGTCACTCCCCTAACTATTTCCACAACTCCTTCCTCCAGTAGCCTTCATACATCCCATTCAGAAGGAATAAATGTGACAAAATTGATTGTGACCAAATGAGAACTGAACCTGTTTGTTCAGTGGCTGTAATTAAAGCCAGTCTCAATGAACCTAATTGTATCAGTGGAGCGTTTCCCTCCTCTATCAATAAGGGACTCTTTTCTACGTATTATCCGAAAGTGTCAGTGTGGGCATCACGCCCGGAACTAAGAGGGATCAGCAGCTCTAGGGAGAGGGAGAGAAGACAGATGCGATTCTGAAAACAATGGATTGGAACATTGCAGCAATGGACAGGAGTTTATCCATGACACTTTTCATACTGTCACAGATTGGACACCATTGACACTGCGGATCAGAGCTGTGTTTATGATTATTCAAGTGGGTTACTATCACATCCTCGCTATTGTTGGTGTCCCTGGTAAGTCATCGTATTCTGTTATTAATTCTGTAAACCATGCTGAACTGCAATACAGTTCTAGTCAGTTATATGTGGTAGAATGAAGACATTCTCTTCAGTTTCAGACTCGAGCTCAATTCCCTTTCCAAGGACTGCACTCCCCTCTGTGGCTGATATCCGAGACTCTTCACAACCTCCACACTCCCTTTGATATTAAGCCGATTGCTGCTCCCCTAATTCTCCCAATCCTGCCCAATTCCAACCCCATAATAGCACCCAACACAACATCTGCCTCAGTCCAGATGCTGAATAAACCCTAGTCTGCGTCTTTCTTGAAGACAGCCTCGCCTAATCCAATGTAATAAAGACCACCTACTTCCTGTTACAAACCTTTGTTAACTTCACCTGATGTGTGTGTGTGTGTGTGCACGTGTGTGTGAATGTATGAGTGTGTGTGTGCCTGAGAGGGAGAGTGTATTTACTGTGTTTCTGTGTGTGTCTCTGTCTGTGTGTGCTTCAATGTGTGCATGCGTTTCTCTATGTCTCTGTTCATGTTTGTGTGCGCGTGTGTGTGTGTGCTTGTTTCTGTGATTGTGTGTACGTTTCTTTGTGTGTGTGCATTTGTTTCCTCTGTGTGTGTGTGTGTGTGTGTGTGTGTTTGTTTCTGTGGTTGTGTGTACGTTTCTTTGTGTGTGTGCGTTTGTTTCCTCTGTGTGTGTGTGTTTCCCTGTGCCTGTGTGTGTGTGTGTTTCCCTGTGCCTGTGTGTGTGCGTGTTTCCCTGTGCCTGTGTGTGTGTGTGTTTCCCTGTGCCTGTGTGTGTGCGTGTTTCCCTGTGCCTGTGTGTGTGTGTGTTTCCCTGTGCCTGTGTGTGTGCGTGTTTCCCTGTGCCTGTGTGTGTGTGTGTTTCCCTGTGCCTGTGTGTGTGCGTGTTTCCCTGTGCCTGTGTGTGTGTGTGTTTCCCTGTGCCTGTGTGTGTGCGTGTTTCCCTGTGCCTGTGTGTGTGCGTGTTTCCCTGTGCCTGTGTGTGTGCGTGTTTCCCTGTGCCTGTGTGTGTGCGTGTTTCCCTGTGCCTGTGTGTGTGCGTGTTTCCCTGTGCCTGTGTGTGTGCGTGTTTCCCTGTGCCTGTGTGTGTGCGTGTTTCCCTGTGCCTGTGTGTGTGCGTGTTTCCCTGTGCCTGTGTGTGTGCGTGTTTCCCTGTGCCTGTGTGTGTCTGTGTGCGTGCGTGTGACAGTCCCACATGAGCGGAGCACTCCTCTTTCCTGTCACTCCTCTGTGACAGTGGAAACGTGACAAGAGTCAGGTATTGTGTGTCTATGTGCACGTCGGGAGATAGTGATGATTTGGCTTCCCCTTGCCACCCCTAGCTCCCCCAGCACTCGCGGTCACCCCCTCTGCCCCACAAGCCTGCTACCGTCACGTCATATCCCAGGGAACTATTTGGGAAGATGGAGGAGAAGTTCAGATGTGGTTCATAACGGGAATGTTAATGTGTGTTGAAAGGGAATCCGGCACCATTGTCAGAGGACAGGGAGACTGTTTACGGTTAAGGCAAAAAGAAAACAGGTCATAACTGACATTTTTTAAAGCATTCGATAACTGACATTTAAAAAAAAACATTCTATAACTGATTTCATATTTTTTTGAATGTCCGGGAGCCAGTTAACTGTGCAAAAGGAAATCAGCACCAAGGGAAGAGACCCCAGTTCAACAAACAAAATAACGCTGTTTGATAACTCATAAAATATATTGAATCCTTGCTCTGCCTGAAGTGAATTCCATATTTCTTCACTACAGAGGCTCAAGTACACATTTGTTTACAATCCAGAAACTTACAGCTTCCAACTATCATCAAAAAGCGAGCAGAAAGGCCTTCAGGCCTGCAACATTTCCAATCATCAACTTAGAGTGTGTAAAGCAGTGACATGTTTCTCTTCTAACCCTTGTAGTTATCAAGGTGCATGTTACTTTTCTGCGTGTGTCCGTGTGTTTGAGGAGTAAATGTTTCTTCCTTTGAAATGCTGGGTTTCATAATACAATTAATTACCTCTTCATTTGATTTTTAAATTGACCTCATGGCCTACAATGTGATTGTTCTTTAAAACATAAAGCACTGGAGGGGCTAAAGCATTCCATCTCAGAAATCCATGTTGTCTCTGACAGTAGCGAAGTGTGGAAAAAGGAAAAAAAAACAATCCCACATCTCTCCCTCATCAGTAAGACAACCGCCAAATCTTGGTCCTCACAGTCCACCCCGTCATTGCTAACCTGACCCATCGCACCTGGGTGACCCCGTTTTTCTTTGGCTCCTCCGTCACTTCCGGGTAGCCCCATCACCTCTGGTTGCCCAATCATTCCTTCCTCCACCACTCTAGTGTGGCAGGAGCTCGCCAAGTCTGCACAGAGGGCACCTTCCAAACACGCGGACACTACTACCTTGAAGGACAAGGGCAGCAGGCACATAGGAACACCACCACCTGGAAGTTCCACTCCCAGCTACTCCCCATCCAGACATGGAAATATACCACCGTTTTCTCACTGTCGCTTGGTCGAAACCATGGAACTCCCTCCCTAACAGCACTGAGGGTGCACCTGCACCACATGGACTACAGTAGTTCAAGAAGGAATTTCACAACATCTTTCTCAATAGCAGTAGGAATGGGAAATACACGCTGGCCTAGCAAACAAGCCCCACATCCCAGGATAAAATATTAAAACAAACATTTATTCGCTGCTTAATTCCACTGTATCACAGACTATCCAATTTCTTCTTTCTGGTCCATTTAATTCAAAACATCAGAGGATGTACCAGCACGTCTCAATAACACTCACAATCAAACCGGTAACTTTGCTCTGAAACTAATTTATATATTTATTGTTTATTCCCCCTCCCTACAGTGAAATTAATCACGATTGTGATTCTCAGGGGCAAAAACTGTGGTCTCTCCAAATGTATCACACGTTATCTGGTAGCCATGGCAGTAGTGGATCTACTGGTCGTTTTCCTCGACCTGATACTGAGACATATAACGATTGTTTATCAGGAAGAGTTTGGGTTCCTTTATGACATCCCCATGTGTAACATCCACGCTGTCCTGGTTTATGCAGCCACTGATTGTTCTGTCTGGTTCACAGTCACTTTCACCTTTGACCGATTTGTGGCCATTTGTTGCCAGAAGATGAAAAGTAATTATTGCAGTGAGAAAACAGCGGCTGTGGTTCTGGGAACGGTGACTGTGCTGAGTTGTTTAAAGAACGTTTTCTGGTACTTTATGTTAACGGATGAATATCAGCTGATCAACTCTCCCTGGTTTTGTGGGGTTGCAACGTATGTTTTGTTATCTCCAGTTTGGACCACAATCGAGATCCTCCACAACATTCTAACCCCGGGGGTCCCATTTGTCCTGATTCTGTTGCTCAATGTTTTCACCATCAGACACACTTTAGTGACCAGCAGAGGCCGCAGGAGATTCCGGGATCACAGCAGCGGTAAGAGCCCCAGGGACCCAGAGATGGAGAGTCGAAAGAAATCCATAGTTTCACTGTTTGTTATCTCAGCCAATTTCATCCTGTTATGGTCAGTGTTAACGATTTATTCTACATGGTGGAGGATGTATAATTTGGGGTTTTCATCTTTAGCTCTAGATCTTTCACTTCAGGATTTGGGCTTCATGTTTCAGCTCCTGAGTTGCTGCACAAACACTGGTATTTATGCCGTGACCCAGACTAAGTTCAGAGAGCATTTGAAGAATGCACTGGCATATCCCTTCACTCCAATTATTCAATTAATTAAGTGCTGAAATGAACTGATTCACTGTACAGCTCCAGAATTGTATTATTTATTTCACATTTCTAAAGGGTGTCATGGAGGTGAAGATACACACCGGTGCTCTAAATGGCCGATCCAACTGTTCATCATCAAGCTACCTGACACTGATTGGACAGAAGAAAAACACTGGGACAAAGAAAGAGACAGAGAAGGCGAAAGATAGATAGGCAGGCAGAGAGAGACAAAGACAGAGAGAGAGATAGAGAGAGAGACAGAGGGGGGCAAAAGATATAATAAACACACAGAGGGAGACAAAAAAAAGACACAGAGGGAGAGAAAAAGGATGAGGCAGATACATAGGGGGAGAGTAAGAGAGACAGATCGAGAGATGGAGAGAGAGCGAGATGGTGAAAGGGGCAGAGGGAGAATGAGGGGTTGACTGAGACAGAGATGAACAGAGCATGATTTACAGGTAGCTATCAACATAGAGAGGGGCTGCTGAGGCAAATAAAGATTGAGGGAGGAAGATAAAGTGAGAGAGACCGAGGGTAAGAGAGAGCGAGTTGGAGAGAGAGAGAGGAACAGCGGCAGTGAGAGAATGGTACGTAGAAAAGGAGAGACGGGATCATGAATGGAGACTAAAGGAGTGTGTGAGATATTAAGAGTGACAGAAAGAAAGAGGTAGAGTTGAAAAGATACATAAATAGTGACAACGAGATGCAGGCACAGAGATAGAGAGACAGAGAGAGAAAGAGTGTTGTAAGAGTTGGTGAGATGTGAGGAGAGCGAGGGATGGTCAGAGAGACAAAGAGAGAGAGGGAGAGAGAGAGATAGAGAGTTTGGGAGGTCAAGAAGGAAAGAGAAAGACAGAGAAATTGAAAAAAAGGGAAAATAGTGACAAGGAGAAAATGTCAAAGAGAGGCAGAGAGAGAGAGAGGAAGTAAGAGAGAGAGAGAGAGAGCAATAGAGTGAGATACAGTCGGCTTACAGAACACACAGACACACGCAGATAGAGAGAGAGACAGGGAGAGAGAGAGCGAGTGACAGAGGTGGAAAGAGAGCATGATTAACGAAGATAGACAGAGAGAGAGACAGACAGTGAGACAGACAGAGGGAGAAATGCATTGGGATGCTCCGAGAGAAATAGAATTAGAGTGATAGAGAGTGAGAGATGAAGGAAGCGTCAGGTAGAGAGAAAATGGGTTAGAGGTGGAGAGAGGTAGAGGGACATAGGGAATTGGGCACAAAGAGAGCCACAGGGGGCATAAGGTCAAGAAGGAGTGGGGGCAATGAGGGGGAGAGTGACAGGGAGGTAAATAGACAGAGAGAGAGGAATTCAGAAAGAAGAAGCTAGGTGTAGAGAGAGGGGGAGTTAAAAGAGAGAGGAGTAGATAGACACATTGATATAGAAACACAAAATACAGGCGGTGAGAGAGATAAATGGAGAGTGTTGGAAATGAAGAAAGACCGTCAGACAGAGAGACGAAGAGGTTGATTAAGGGAGAGAGACACACTTAGCGAGAAACAAAGTGATGTCACTCTCTCACACAAACAAACACAGGCTCACACACACACAGTCATACAAACACACAGTCACACAAACACACAGTAAGATAGTGAGAGTAAGGGGGATATAGAGAGGGAGACATTGAGCGTCAGATGAAGTGAGAGAGAGTGAAAAATTCAGTTAGACATACAGAGACAGGGAGGCACAGAGAGTGTCAAATGAAGATAGATAGTGAGAGCGAGAGGGAGAAGAGAGAGTCAGTCAGAGAGGCAGAGGGATAGAGAGAGAGATCGACGGGTCCAAAGCGATCGGGGGACACTAATTTGGAGAGAGCAATAAAGGGAGACAAGCAGAGAGGGTGATAGACAGAGAACGAGAGACAGGAGGTCAAACGACAGAGAGAAATGGAGAGCAAGAGAGAAAGACATACAGGGAACAACAGAGAGAGAGGAAGAGTTGGTATGGACACATAGTGATATTCCGTCAATACCTCCTGATTCGCCGGTGCGTTCTACAGCCACAGGGACTCAGGTCGATTCGGTCTCACAGAAGCAACAGGTCACGCCTTACAAGATGCTAACTATTCCTTCCTCTCCTCACTCTCCTCCGCACAGAAAACCTTTAGCCATTTCCACTGCAGCACAATGTGTTGTCACCAGTCAGCTCCTAACACCCGCTTCTGCAGTTGGGTCCACTTCACCAACAGACTTTTCCATTTAGTTTTCAAGGGCCCTATCCTGATTACTAATCATTTAAATACCGACCCAGACACCGAGTCACTGCAAATCCCTCTGCTTCCAATGGGGTCCCACTAGACATGAGACGATTAAGGTATTCACCAAACTCCTGTATCAACGAGAAAACCCCCAGTTTCCCCGTGAACACCAACATCCCCCCATGGACACACTAATCGTCATACTTGATTGGACACAGTGCTTGGGCTGGGTGGGACCCCGTCAGCATTGGCATCCACCTGTGGCCGCCTGGGCTGCGAGAAGCTTCTGCTGTGTTGTTTCAGCTGTTTTACTCGCTTTGTCACGCCTTGTACCTGCTACTGTTCGCCCCCCTTGAGGTGCCTGTTCGGTGCTTCCCTCCCCCCTGAGGGGATTTCTGCAGCCAGGTCAAAACTCGCCCTTTCTTCCACCCTTGTAACACTCCACAGTTCTTCGCCATTTGAACCCTCCTCCATGCTGCCATTTTTTAAAGGGCTGCTGTATTCGTTTCACAGGCCTTCCCTTTCGCTTTGCTAATGACCCCAGCCGTGGACTTTGCTTCCTGCCTTTCGTCAAATTGGACTGCCAACTTTTTCAAAACTCCTGCTTCTATATTGTGTGTTATCTCTTGCTCAATGTCTGCAAAGGTCGATAGTGAGAGGACGATTCTCATTCACAGCCTCAGCTTTACGGCTGCCCCTCGGAGTTCGGCTCGGTCACGTTCTGGACCATCGTGAAATCTGTTATACGCTGACCACAGTCTCTCAGCCTCAACGTTCAGGGCACCCGTGGGTTCCAGTCTCACTGACTTCAACAATTTAAAAAGTATCCCCCTTCATAAGCCCATCGCAATTAAAACAATTTATTTCAGTGTGCCCCATGTTCCCCGCCTCATCATCCCTTCGCGTGGGAGTGCAGCATGAAGCGTTAGTTCCAAACGTCAAAAGCAAATATTCGCTTCTGTCTCCCTCACCGAGGCCATGCAGCCCCGCCAGCTGATCTATCTCTGGGGATTGTCCGGAAGGGTAATTCCCTCACTGTAACTTTGACACATCCACTGCCATTTTCCACAATGAATCACCAGTGCAGGGAATTACAAACTCATGGTACAGCAAGCCACGTCCCTGCTGACCCTATGAGATGTTTGGAATGCTAATTGCCGCAAAGCGACCACGGGAGGCGGGCAAATCATTCGCTGTTGTTGGTCCTGCCCATTCCGTGTCCTTGGGTCAATCTGATCGGTGTCAGGATGCTCCTTCTCCTCCATCAATTCTGTAATTGTCAGTTTTCCAATACCCACTACACCTACAACTCCCCTGTGTACCAGGAAACTACGGTCTCAAACTCTGCAACCCTCAGCACTCATTTTGATCTGTTTTCATACTTCTCTGTCTTCTTAATGTTGTGCTGGGCACACGGTGGGCAACTTTAAGATCATCAGCCTCCGTGTCTGCTCTATCTGCCCAATGAATCAGCTCTGTTCCTCACTCAGCCCACTCATCGCACAAGTGCTGATGGTTCACAGAGCGACTTTCCAGGTATTGAGTCTTACTTAACTCCTGTTCCCTTTCCAGTTCAAACCGTTCCCTGTCTTTCATATTCGTTTCTCTCCCCCTCTGCCTTGTTCATTAAGGCATTACTATTTGCAATTGCTCACTGATCTTCTGATCTCTCTGCTCCAGCTCCTGCTTAAATTTATTTTTCTCAGATTCACCATCCATAAGATGTCGCTATTGTTTCCTCAGCCAACTTCCTCTGATGAACCCCTCATTAGAAGTGGACCGCTGTGCCCAACTCCTCTGCCTCACAAACTGGGCCATCCCCCTCCAGGATAATCGAGCCCACCTCTGCTTGAGAGGTAATTTCCCTGCACCAATTCCATGACAAACCCACCCATAGTATGTTCTGCAAAGGCTTTATCTTCAAGTCTCCTGGCCCTCGCTTCCCAAATTCTGTCGGACACTCTTCCTGGAATAATAATTATTGCCGCTAATCTGATATAAGCAGCACACAACAACTTGGATGCGGTTCCACTAAATATAATGCACCTTTACTGAAGCACTAACCAGTAGCACATATTCAAGATAATACCAATTGCTTAGATTCACTGCACGCCAGAGTCAGTCTTGGTAGTCAATCGTTTGATAAATTCTCCACGCGAGACATCTGACTGAATAAAGCTCTCTGACCTACTGCACCAAATAGGTTTCTTTGGGCTGCTTCTTTGTGCCACGTGTTTGCTATGATCTGTGCCATATAAGGCAGAGCCTCCTTACATCACTGTTCATCTCCATGCTTTCTCCAGATGTCTTCTGGTTAGAAACCCTTTGCAGGTCTACTTGAGGTGCAATGCTCAGCTTGTCTCTGGTTTGTTATTTGCAACAAACTTTTTAATATCCAAAGCTGAGTGAAAGGAGGCTCATTTATTGCTCCTCAAACAAAGCAACGTCTGTTTATCTCCCCTGGCATGAACACTCCGACAGCATTGCAGAACGTTCTGATTCTATCCAGGCTTTGTCTTCACTGAATTAACCAACATGCTTTGTGTTTTGAATCCACTGCGCTGTTCTTGTTTTAAATTCATTTATGGGGTGTAGGCATCGTTGGTTAGGCCAGCATTTATTGCCCATCCATAAGGCCCTTGAAAAGTTGAGGATGAGCTGCCTTCTTGAAGCGCTGCGGTCTCTGTCATGCTGTTATGGAGAGAGTTCGAGCATTTTGACCAATGTTATGACTCGGCGGAGCAACGCGATCCTGGCGAAGCAAATCCACAAGGGAAACTTGGTCGCGCTATCACAACTATTTTACAATTCGTTATTAGGACGAGAAGATATGTGCACTGAATTCAGAATTGAGGTGCCCATCAAGATATTTAGAGATTTTTTCCATGAAATGAAAGTATTTATTAACGAAGTATAGATTTCAAACACATCCATAAGACTACAATTATTTACTAATAAATAATTACTAAACTTCCTAATTCACCTGAGCCCCACTTACACCCCTTTAAGGAAACAGTCCAAAATAGATTTTACATTTGAAACATAGCCAGCAAGTAAACACAATACCCACATTACAGTGGAATTCTAAATGGCCTTTTCCCCAACATCACTTTTGTTATGTAACAGGCTTATGCACTAATGGTTGGAGGCTTCGTTAAGGAAATTTCACACACTCATGCTAGATGTTACATGACCTTCTTCACTCTCCCTTGTATGTGTTTCTCTAATTTTAATTTGCAAATTCTATTGTTCCATTAGCCTTTGAAAGTGTATCTTCTTCATAGACTACAACAACTTCCATCTTGCCAATGTTGTCAGTAACCTTTGAGAAACAAATATGCACAATCCTTAACCTTGTTGATCTGGCCAGTTGTGAACAGACTAAGACCCCCTTGAGATCCGTAAATCCCTTCACACATTGCATCCTAAGGCAGAATCCATTTTTGCTTATCACCATGTCAAGCACATGGCTTCATTTGATGATTTAATGCTTGCAGTTTACCTGACTCCAAATACAATTAAATCACACAGACTGACCCAAATTACCCCCACAAATGTTCTTCACAACAAACAAGACAAATAATGTGAAAATTATTGTCATTTCCTCACCCCTCCATCCTTATGGTAAAATGTACCGTCATCATTTAGAAAGACAGCTTCATTTTCTTAACTTACCTTACTATAGTTATCAAGAAACGTGAACTATTACATTACGAGAAGAATGTATTTCTAGAATTAGATCTTTTTGTCCAGCCGCAAGTATAATTTGTAAATTAAATGGTTACAGCAATAAACTTAATCTGAAGAACATTGCAATTCGGTGTCTAAATTTCTCCATGTGATTTTAATGATTGTGTTTTGTGTAAACAGTTGCCTCTGATGAACTGTTTGCAACATAAACCTCGAAATTTTGCAATGTGAACACAAGATCCACAGTCTCAATATGGATCCTTGGATATGTTATATGTTGTATATTAAGCTTGCGTGAAAAATCCCCTTTCAGTTTCTCAATTCCATTTGCATCTTCTTGCAACCGTACATCCCCAATGACTACATCACTTGTGTCAATGGCCAATGTTAATTGATGGGGTTAGGCTACTAATTGGATATTGCTATTGTAGTCAGCATGGTTTGAAATTGCCAAATGCCTTCTGACACTTCCATGTCCAGTGATACTTGATCTTTTTTAATAGTTTAGCACATGGAGGATCCGCATTGCCAAAATTTGGTACAATTTCCCAATAAAATTCGCTCATGTCCAGACACCTCAAAACTGCTCGTTTTGTTGTAGACATGGGGAACCCACGACGAATTTGACTTTCACATCCTTCGAAGCCACCTTATGATGGCCAGTGGTCAGGCCAAGATATACAGCTTGCACATTTGCAAACCCACTTTTATCCAAGTTAGCTTTTTGCAGTCGATTAAATAATTCATCCAGATATTATAAATGCTCCTCGCACATATGACGGAAAAGTATCAATTCGTAAATACAAGTTGCTCAGTGCTGAGTTTGCATTGTTTGTTAGTCTTTGAAACGTTGCTGGTGCAATTCTTCATACCAAATGCCATGAACTTAGCCTCATGCAGTCCCTCTGGCGTCACAAAAGCCAATGTCTCATTTGCTATTTGCTGTAATGGTATCTGGCATTGCGTCTGCTTAGCTATTTCCTAAAACTTATTAAAAAGCAACTCTGCGTCCCTTTATTCAAACTTCGGAAGAGTTTGAACGAATTCAAACAGCTCCCCACTTGTTTTAAGGTTGAAGGTGTTTTTTTTCCCTTTCATCATCAGAACATTCCTCAGCGTCTGAGATTTTTTTTAAAGTCCAGCTTTTTTAAGATGGTATTCCCTTTCTCTCTCCTTCTCTCTCTCCCCCATTGCTAACTTTTCCTTCTGGAGATCGAGTTTTTACATTTCCATTTTTCTTTAAGATACCCTTTGTATTTTCTGTTTTTTTTTAAATTCTCTGGCTCATGTTTCATTTTACATTGCCATTGTTTGTTCAAATGCAAGCGTCTGTTTTGTAACTGAAGTCTCAATACCTCCAGCTGTGGCTCACTGTAGTCAAGTGTCATTTCAAATTTACAATTATGCACTATCACATCAAATATGTCTGCTTTCTTTGACACTACAGGCAATCTCAGCTGAAACTTACCTGTCAATTCCATTAAGTAACCTTGAGACACTTTTTGTAACTCAATCAAAGTTATATATTCTACTTCCAGAAAAGTTTACATCATGGATGTCACCATTTTTTCAGTCTCACCACTTTAAAATCCCTCACACTAACTCTTGAATTCAATGTGCTTCTCAAACTCGTAGACTTAAGGTATAACGACTCCAAACAAATTGAGGAGTTTAAAATATCCCACACAAGCTCGTAATTTTGTTTTCAAATGCCAGATGGTGTGTGCCAGCTGGGCCAATTCAGAAGGGAAATTTGGTCACGCTATCTCAACAGTTCTGCAATTTTAATTTATTGCAAGTAATTTGCACTGAATTCAGAAGTAATGAGTTCGCGAATACATATATTAATTCTTAAATTTTTTTTACAGTATTTATTAACAAATTAAAAGATTTCAAGCACATTAATAACTCTACAATTAATTCAAATATAATGGCTCCTAAAATTTCCAATTAACCTGGCACCCAGTAACACCCCTTTTAAGGCAACATTCCGAAATTGATTTTAGAGTTATAACAGAATCAACAATTTAATATGATATCCACTTGACAATGGAGTCCCAAATGGCGTTTCCCCAACTTCACTTTGGCTACTCATCAGAATCATGCACACAATGCTGGAGGGTTCAAAAGCCTATTTCACACAAAACTATTAGCTTTAATTGGCCTTCGTTTTCTTAACATAGCATTTCATTATCATTTATATGTTTCTATCTTTTTAACATCTAGATTCAATTTTGCCATATGCTATTGAAATTGTATCTTCCTCATTATATAATAAAATTCATGTTGTAAAAAGTGTCATTGAAATGTTCCCCCTGAGATTACCTTTTTTTCTCAATGGCCTTGATTCTGCGTCCTTTGGTTATTGAACTCTCAGCGAATAAGAGAGATTCTATCCATTAAATTTATCTTACCCATCATAATTCTAAATACCTCCATCCAGTTTCCCCTTAATAACCTCTGCTATATGAAGAACAAGCCCAGCCTCTCCAGATTATTCACGTACCAGTAAAGCCCCTCATATCGGGAATAATTCTAGTTCATCTCATCTGTGCCCCCTCAAAGTTTTCACATCCTTCCTGAAGTGCGGAACCCAGCATTGCATTCAAAACACAAGGTGGAAACAAACTAGGCCTTGATTCAGGTTCTCCATAACTTCCCATATTTAGTAGTCTGTGTCTTTATTTATAAAGCCCAGGATCCTACACATGTCATTAGCAGTTTTCCTCACCTGCCCTGTCAACCTCAGAGTTTTGTTCACAAACACTGCGGGCCTCATTGTTCTTGCACACACCATAAATGTTCACAATTTACTTTGTACTATATCTCCATGTTCACCCTCCCAACATGGAATATATCAAACATCTGTCACTGAAATTAAATATTGGAAAGTCTGGAGAGTTGTTTTCAATCACTGCCCCAAACCCTGTTCCCAACTCTCAACTCCATCCTTCTGCCTGTAACTGTCTCCTGCTGAACCAGACTGATCCCAAATTGGTAACATACATTCACTTTATAACAAAGACCGCCAATTACATATTCCGTAGACATCGCCCAACTGTTCTTAAAACAATACAGCACTGGAGGGGTTAAAATATTCCTTCTCAGAAAACGTCAATAGAGATCTGGGAAATATGGGGAAATGTTCCCACATTTCTCCTCTATCCGTAACACATCCCAACACGCCTGGCTCCTGTCAACCGCTGTTCTCTCATCACTACTGACTTTACCCATCACCCTTGTTCCCCCGCTACCCCGTCCATCCACCCTCAATCCCCGTGGCGTCATCACATCTGTCGCCCCCGTCATCCCTGCATCGCCTCTCTGCGAACTGCAATTTTTGCTATTTAATCATCGCTTCCTTCCAATGTACCAAGGTCCAACATATTAGAACTTTAAGGCACATTTGTTTCCATGCATCACCTCTAAATCAGTTATGAATCAAGCTGGTAACCTTTCCACCAGCCAGATGCATAATTCCAGCGATGTATTTCCCTTCCTTACAGTTAACCCCGCCACGATTGTGATCCTCCTGTGCAAACGTTGTGGTCATTCCAAATGTTTCTCTTGTTAACTGGTGGCCATGTTCGTGGTCGATCTTTTGGTTCTTATAGTTGATGCGATATTGAGAGAAATTCCGAATGTTTATTGAGATTGTTTTTTATTTCCTGAAGTGCATCCCCATGTTTAACATCCACGCCATCGCATTTAATGCAGCCACTGAATGTTCTGTCTGGTTCACCATCACTTTCACCTTTGACTAATTTGTGCCCATCTCTGGCCAGAAGCTGAAAGATAAATCTGGCAATGACAAAACCGCAGCTTTGATGCTGGAAACAGTGACTTTGCTGACCTGTTTAAAGAACATTTTCTGGCCTAATATGTTAACGGGTGGGTATCAGATATTGAGAACATTTTGGCTTTGTGGGGTAACAGTTCATGTTCTGGAATTTCCACTTTCGACCACAGCCGATGACGTCCGCAACATTCTAACCCTGTGGGCCCCATTTTCCTGATTCTGCTGCGCAATGTTTTCACCATCAGACACATTTTAGTGACCAACGGAGCCCACAGGAGACTCCGGGCTCACAGCAGTGGCGAAAGTTGCAGAGATGGGGAGTCAAGGGTAATCCATCATTTTACTGTTTGTTATCTCGACCAATTTCCTCCTGTTATGGTCCATGTTAATGGTTTATTCTATATGGTGGAGGATAAAAAAATTGGCATATTATTCTGCACCTCTGCATTCTTTTGTTCAGCATATGGCCTTTATCCTGAAGCTCCTGTGCTCCTGCACAGGCAATGCTATTTATCCCGTGACCCCCGACTAAGGTCAGTGAGCAAGAGTGTGCTGAATTATACCGTCACTGCAATTCTTTATTTCATGAAATGATACGAAGAGCTGAATCACTGAGATTTCCCAGGCTTTTCCCATTTTAATTGACATTTGCAGCAGGTGGAGCGAGTCTCACTGAGGGGAATGAATCACTCAAAGTTTCCAGACATTTCTCATTTACTATCATATTTACAGAGGTATAGGCGGGTGGGCGTCGAAGGAAAGAAAGGCACCACTGACATTTTTCCCCTCCGGGTGGCCGGTTGCAACGGACCACGACCATGCTACATCATGGTACATCATGCCATTTGACCGTGAAACAACACATAGGGAAGAGGGAGAGAGACAGAGGGAAGAGGCAGGCAGAGAGAGACAGAAAACCATGCATATAGAGACACGCCTATAGAGACATGGGCGGGGGACAGAGGGAGAGGGACAGATAGGGAGATAGGGAAAAGGGGGAATAACTGGTGGGGCTGTGAGAAACATGTACAAGGACGGAGACATGTGGAGAGAGAGAGATAGAGATAAAGGGAGAGAGTGACAAAGGGAAACATATCGTCAGAGAGGGATAGTCAGAGAGATGAATAGGCAGAGAAAAAGAGAAACAGAGTTACAGATAAAGTTAGTTAGATTGCGAGAGTGAGGAAGAGAGGGAGAGGGAGAGAAAGAGAGATACAGAATTATATATAAGTTCAGAAAATTTGGGAGAGTGAGACACAGAGGCCGACATGGAGGGAGGAATAACGAGAGAAGGAATATAGTCAGAGAGAGTTAAACGGAGAGACAGAGAGAGAGGGTGTGGGGGAGAGAGAGGAGAGAGAGAGACAGGATGGAGAGGGAGAAAGGCCCAGGAAAAGAAATAGAGGGAGAGAGAAATCGAGAGACACAAAAAAGCATCAGAGTGAGAGGGAGCGAGAGGTAGATGAGAGAGAGAGAGAGAGAGAGAGATAAAGAGAGAGACAGTGAGAGCAGGGGGAAGAGACAGAGTGGAGAGAGAGACACAGAGAGAGAGGCAGTGCAGGTAGGGGAGGGAGAGGAGTAGAGATTGAGAGAGAAAGAGAGAGAGAGATTGAGAGAGGGGAGAGAGACATGGAAGTATGGGATCGAATTTTCCATGCCCGCTGATGTTGGGTGTCTAAGTAGATGTGAGCGGACAAAATGGCCGGAAGGTCAAAAGTCACTTTCATGCCGCTGTGAAACCAAATTGCAAACACCCGTGGCACCTACCAAAGCCGGGCCACATTTCCCACCGCCGGGGGTCTGGAAATTCATTTCAATTACCCTGCAAATAATTATAAGCCATGCTCGTCAGAAACATCTCAGGACGTAGGACCGTCCGGACTATCACGCCGACGTGTTTCACAACAGTACATAAGTGACGAGCCCCTGGTATCTGTACTGGGCTGGGTGCTTCGAGGTTTGTTTGCATCGCCTATTTTGAGCGGATCTCGCGGTCATCAGCGCCAGGCTTCGCAGGCAGCGCCATCTCACTTTGAGGGGGGCTCACAGGTTCGTCGCTATCTCCAAGACAAGCGTAAAGAAGGGGTGTCTTTTCAATGGCTGCCGGGCTAGGGCTTGCTTGGGGAAGGGGGAGAAGTGAGCTCAGGTAAGGGAAGAGGCTGCATGGCGAGGTGAGTACGGGGAAGGGGGCTGTCAAAAAGGGGGTATGAGAAAACTTGCTGTCTGTGCACTTGACCTCAAGATGATCAGGGCTATGGAGGCATTCGCTGGAAGCATTGAGGCATGCTGGAGATGAGAGGGTGAATGTGACATTGTTAGTGGTGATGTCACCAAAAGGGCAGTGAGTGAGGTGCCAGTGAATGTGTGATGGACTTGTGAGCGTGTAAAGATCGAGTGATAAGATTGCTGTCCTACCCTGGCGGCACTGATAAGATCACTCATCACCCTTCTGTCACTGGGTGGGCAATATTTTCTGTGCAGCATTGGCACTGACCACCACTGTCAGCTCCTCACAAGGCGGAGTGATGATAATTCTGCACCTCCTGCGGGCAGAGTGGGGGTGGAGGACATCACGGTGGGCCACCTAAATTATTCCAGTAATGGCTCACCGAACTCTTCTTGTCTTTCAGGGCCATGTCTTCAATGGCACAGTCCTAGGCTGCTAGCATTGAGAACTCTGTGCGCAGCTGCAGCTTAGATATGTCATCCAGAGTGAGGAAACGGTGTGTTAAGAGCATGGCGGGCAATTCAGAGGCTGCCCACAAGCGAGTGGACGTGATTCCCAAAGCTGCGGATGATATGGTGTAAAAAGCTGCCACTGTGGCCGGGGGGTAAAACATCTGTTTCCCACGAGGTACTTCACTTAGCGCAAACCTGGAGCGATTCTACCCATAGAACCAGAGTGGGAGTGACAAACCGAGAGACATGCACAGAGAGAGAAATAGAGTGAGAGAGAGAGAGAGCACGAAAGAGAGCGTGAAACAGAGAAAGATAGAGGGAGACAGATTGAGAGTAAAAAAAAAACAAAGCGATATTTAGAGAGACAGAGGGAGGTAAGAGACAGACTGAGGAAGATGTAAAGGGAGATTTAGAGAGAGGGGGGTCAAATATTGCAGGATATAGAGACAGAGAGGGACACATATACACAGGCGCAAACACCATACGCAAGAGAGAGGGGGGCGCGGGTGTCTGGAGGAAGTGTGGGCAAAGTATAAGAGAGAAAGAAGGAGAAGATCAATGGGCAAAAGAGAGGGAGGGCGGATGACAATAGAGAGAGGGAGAGACAGTGGGGGGGATTGGGGGGGGGGGTGCAGAGAGAGGCAGAGATAGAGGTAGAGTGACAGAGAGAGAGAGAAACAGGGAGTATGGGATAGATAGGGGGGGTGGGAGAGAAGATATAGATAGAGAGAGCGCAAAAGAAGCGAGAGCGATGGAGCTACGTACAGATGGAGAGAAAGTTCGAGAGATCTACACGCATACACACACATGTAAACACACGCACAGAGGGAGAGAAACAAAGGGATAGGAGAGAGAGAGAGGGAGAGGTAGGCTTAGAGGTAGAGAGTGAAAGAGTCGGGGAGAAAGGGAAATAAAGAGAGGCAGAGACAGAAGGGCAGAGAAGGAGAGAGGGAAGGTGAGACGCTGAGAGAGAGCGAGAGTGAGACGGGGAGAGAAAGGGATAGAAACAGAAAGATGCAGAGAGATTCACAAGCAGAGAAAAAGAGACAGAGAGGGTATAGAGAGAAAGAAAGATAAAAAAAAAACACGCTCACACACACAGGGAGAGAGAGAGAGAGAGAGAGAGCCTGAGAGAGAAAGGGTCAGACAAAGAGAGACGAAGACAGATAAGGAGAGAACAAGGGGTTTGGGAGAGGTAGATGGACAAGGACAGAGAGGGACTGAGAGATAGAGAGGGAGCAAATATATAAGCAGAGAGTGAGAGACAGAGAGACAGGGGAAAAAAAGGACAGATGCAGAAAGTTACATAGATGGAGAGACTGAGTGAGAGACAGGCAGGCAGGCAGAGAGACGGAGAGAAGAATAGGCAGAGGAAGATCTACAGTGATAAGGAAAAAGGGAGAGAGGGAGAGATGAGAGAACAGGGGGAGGGACGGAGGTGCATTGAGGGAGAGGCGCGGAAAAGGACCGAGAGAGGGAAACAGATGGATAAGGAGAGAGGGAGAGTAAGAGACACAGCGAGAGGGGCACGGAGAGATAGAGAGAGAGAGAGAGAGAGAGAGAAAGAGGCAGGTGAGAGAAAAGAGAGAGGGAGGCAGTTCGAGAGAAAGAGTTAGACAAAAACTGTGAGAGAAAGACAGAGAGAGAATGAGGCAGAGAGACAGAATGAGAGACAGACGAAAAGAGAGAGAGAAAGAGAGAGCTATAAATGGAGACAAAGAGACAAATGGAATTTTAGTTTATGAGAGGCAGAGACAGAAAGAGGGAAACAAATGCGCACACACGTAGACACCCGCAGTGGAAGAGAGAGAGAGGGTGATCGAACGGGAGAAAAATAGAGAGTTGCTGGGTAAGAAAGAGAGTGTGAGGCAGACAGAGAAAGAGAGAGAGAGAGACATCGAGGCAGGCAAATAGATTGATAGTGTGAAAGAGGGTGAAGGAGAGAGACTGGGTGCATGACATAGCGCGAGAGAGAAAGTTAAGAGAGAGAGGGAGAGAGAGAATAGAGAGAGTGGAGGAATCACACCTAAATAGGGAGACAGCGGGAGGAGGGGAGAGCGAGAGTTAGAGAAACAGTGAGAGAGACGGAGAGAGAGATTGATAAAGAGAGACGGGGAGGTAAGAGAGAGAAGGGGGAGTCAAAGAGAGAGAGCCGTAATAAAGCACACAGTGTGAGAGAGGGACTGAGAGAGACTGAGGCAGGGAGACAGCGAGAGAGTTAGAGAGAGAGAGAGAGAGAAAGTGACAGAGAAAGTGAGTGAGAAAATTGAAAGGATAGAGAGTGTGAGAGACAAACAAACAGGCAGAGACATAGAAGAATAGGCAGAGACAGATCGAGAGAGACACCATGAAACAGACAAAGGGAAGTTTAGCAAGCGAGAAAGGGAGAGAAACCGAGAGTGAAAGAGGGAAAGAGAGCAACTTGACAAAGAGAGAGAGACCGAGAAGGAGGTCGAGAGAGTGAGGCGGAGAGAGACAGAGATAGACATACAGCTGGAGTGATAGAGAGAAAGGGAGGGAGAGATAGACATAAGGAGAGTAAAGAGGAAGAGAAAGAGACAGCGAGAACCATACAGCGAGATGGAAAATGTGAGAGATAGAGATACAGAGAGAGAGAGGCACAGCCAGAGAAGGAGAGAGACAGGCAAACAGACAGAGAGATAAACAGAGAGGTTGCACAAGAGGGGCCGAGACAGAGGTAGAGAGAGGGAGAGAGAGGAGGTGGAGAGAGAGAGAGAGAGAGACAGACAGACAGACAGACAGACAAAGATACACAAAGACAGATATCGATCATTAAATAGGTAGATAGGTAGACAGACAGATGGATCGATCGGTCGAGCGATATTTAGATAGATAGTTAGAGAGATCGATCGATAGATAGATAGATTGATAGATAGACAGAGAGGCAGGCAAGCAGGCAGGAAGAAGGAGAGGGGGAGGGACTGAGGAGGCGAACAGGTGAGGCAGTAAAACAGACAGAGATACAGAACACAGATTGAAAGAGACAGAGAAACGTGAGAGAGAGAGATAGAGACTTACCTACACACATACAGACGAATACACAAATACACACACAGATGGACACACCCATAGTCACAGAGAGAGAGAGAGAGAGAGAGAGAGAGAGAGAGAGAAAGATGGAGAGAAAGGGACAAAATGAATTTTAGAATGTGAGAGGCAGAAGAGACAGTGAGAGAAATACGTACACACCCACACCTGGACACCTAAAAAGGAGAGGGAGAAGGCTGAGAGAGAGGGCGATCGAAAGGGAGAAAAACAGAGAGATGATGGGAGAGAAAGAGAACTTGAGGCAGAGAGAGAGAGAGAGAGAGAGAGAAGCAGAGAGAATGAGAGATTGAAAGAGGGAGAAGGAGAGAGACCGAGTGTGTGGCATAGGGTGAGGGCAAAAGAGAGAGAGAGAGAGAGAGAGACAGTGAGTGAGAGAGAGAGAGAATAGGGAGAAAGTAGTGGAAGTGCAGTGATAGATGAAGACAGAGGAAGAATGAGGGTGTCAGATTGAGAGACAAGGCGAGACAGACACAGAGAGAGAGCGAACGAGAGGGAAAGATCGCTAGAGAGAGAGAGAGAGAGAGAAAGAAAGTGAAAGAGAGAAATAAAGTGAAAGAGAGGGACAGACAAACAGTCGGTTAGAGGCAGAGAAGAATAGGCAGCGAAAGAGAGAGAGAGCGAATGAAATTGGAAAAGGGAAGTTTAGGAAGTGAGAAAGAGAGAAACAGCGAGAGTGAAAGAGGGAAAGAGAACAGAGAGAAAGAGAGACTGAGAAGGAGGGCGAGAGAGTGAGCCAGAGAGAGATAGACAGAGTTTGGCCCACATTGGGGTGATAGACAGAAAGGGAGGGAGGGCGAGTAAAGGGGAAGAAAAGAGACAACGAGAACGATAAAGCGAGAAGAAAAGAGTAATCGATATGGATACAGCGAGAGAGGCACAGAGAGAGAGATATAATGTCAGAGATACACACATAGATTGAAGGAGACAGAGAAACGCGAGAGATAGAGATAGATAACCAGCAACACACACACACACACAAACACACACAAAATCACACTCACAGAGAGAGGGAGAGAGAGACAGAGAGAGAGAGAGAGAGATAGAGGGAGGGAGAGAGAGAGGGAGAGAGAAGAGAGAGAGTGTAAGAGAGAGGAAGAGAAACAGAGAGGGAGGTCGAGTGAAAACGAAAGAGAAGCGAAGAGACTCAGATAGAGAAGGAAAGAGGCAGAGAGAGTGTGAGAGGGAAACAGATGGATAGAGGCAGAGACAGAACAAAGAGATTGAGAGAAAGAGAGAGGATGAGAAACATAAAGGGCGACCGTGTGAGAAGCAAGGAGAAACAAAGAGTGTCAGGCAGAGAAAGAAAGAGGCAGAGGGAGTGAGAGAGGGAAACAGTTGGATAGAGACAGAGAGAGAAAAGAGAGAGAGACAGAGACTGGGACAGAAACATTGAGTGGGGAAGTGAGAGACAGAGAGGGAGAGAAAGAGACACGGGGAGAGAGATATCCAGAGAGGGAGAGCGAGAGAGGAAGAACGAGAGAATGGGAGAGGCAGTGAGCGAAAGAACTAAAGGGAGATATAGAGTGTGCAAGAGCAACAGAGGACGAAAGAGAGAGACACAGAAAGAGGGAGAGAGAGAAAGGCGCACACGGAGAGAATGAGAGAGACAGAGAGAGGGGGAGGGAGAGAGACAGAGGAAGAAAAATAGTGAGACAGCGCCGCAGTTTATTGAGGTGTGGAATCAATTTTGGGGGATTTTAAATATTTCCTGATATTTTCTTCGTTGAACTTAGAAAGAAATTGTCACCCCTAAATCATTTTAATCGAACAACTGAATGTCCACAGTTAAATAGGACAGCTACATCGCAGAGTAGAATGGAACAGCGTGGAAAGAGGCAGTCTAACATCTGGAATTTAATCAATAAGTGGTAACAGTCAAGTGACGGATATCACAAAAATAATACGAGATCTGGAGATGGAACTGATGATGTTTCAGTGGACAGTATCTTTTACGGGTGAATACAGCTCATGTTTTTATTAGTTAATTAACGTGATTTATAGAGTTCAGTCTTTGGAACCTCGCAGCTCCATTTAAAAATAAACATATTGCATCACTAAACTCAATGTCATCATCTGTTTGTTCATATATTTCAAAATAATTTGAAGAATGTTGCAATTGCAACATCCCTGAGGTGATCCCACAGGGTATAAATTATAGGCTTTTGCGAATTTATCACCTCAGTGTTTAAGGCACAGAGATTACCAGCAGCACAAAGGGGCACATCACTTCGCACTGAAACGATGAAATCAGTTGATGAGGCTGAGAAAATATTCTACACAATCCTTGCTGTTATAGGTGTTCCTGGTGAGTGACCATAACTACTGAAGTTGTGTAAATTTGTGTGTGAGCTGCTCTCTCAATTTAAACTGTGACAGAAAATATTACGTGCTGATCTAGTGCTCACTGTTATAGACACAGCGAATCAGCAATATAATTTGGTTAATTTAAAGGACTCGAAATATCTCTGCGGCTTTATTTACTTTTCTCAAATGAAAATGAACCTTTGTTTGTTACTCAGAGGTTCTCTGATGAATTAAGTCCTAGCATTGAGTGGAATATCGTGTAATGTTAAATTAGTCCTCAGTGAAAGCAAATTCTCTGAAGGAAGGTTAGCGGAAGTCAGATGAAAATCACCCTGGGTGTGGGTCAGTAACCAGAGTGGAATTCCTGGCCCCAGTCACCACTCTTTCACTGAATGTACCTGTTAGTGTCAAATTGTACAAAGTGTGGTTTAGTAACCAGAGTGGAATAGCTGACCCCAGTCAACATTTATTATTTTTTATATCTGGCAGTGCAGAGTTGCATTGAGCGTAGGTCAGTGTCCAGAGTGGAATACATGCTCCAAGTGATAATGTTTGACTGGGAGCATTTGTCGGTTTAGAATTGCACTGAATTCGAGTCAGTAACTGGAATGAAAGAAATCGGCTCGATTTGGAAATCATATTTGTTTTTATTGATGACCAACCTTTCCATTCCATGGATATGTCCCTGTGTTTTACCATATGAATGATTTGACAACAGGAAGCGTTTTGATGTTGGTTGAAGATATTTGGTAATGAGTGTATGAAGTTAAATGTAAGGAGATAGCTCATTTTTCTATTCAACTGCTCCAACAGAAATAGATGTTAACCCGTTCCTGATATTTCAGCAATCCGACAGCGCTCTTACAGTGTTCCAATGTTCTTTTTGATTGTTTTATAAGGCCTTAAGACATCGGACAGAAGTAGGTCATTCCGCACATGCACTCTCCTGAGCCATTCAGAGAAATCATTGCTGATCTGATAATCATCAAGTCAACAATTCTACCTTTTCCCCATAGTCTTTGATAATCTTACGGATTAAAAATCCGTCTATCTCAGCCTTGAATATACTTAACGACACAACATCTACAGACCTTTAAGGGAACTAATTCCACCGACTCACGATTCACTGAGAGAATAAATTACTCCTCATCGTGCATTAAATTAGTGAACACTTGCTTTGAGATTATGCCCGCTCGTCCTAGACCCGCCCTGAAAGGGAATCAACTTTTCAGCGCCTACCTTGTCGAGGCTCCTCGGAATCGTTTCTAATTCAATAAGGTCGCTTTCATTTTACTAATCTCAAATGAGTACAGGCCAAATTTAATCAATCTGTCCACCTGAATAATTCCCTCCATATCGGGAACCAGCCTATTGAACCTTCTGTTGAGTGCGTCCACTTCAAGCATATCTGCCCTTAAATAAGCGGACCAACATTATTGATGGTATTCGAAGTAAATGCCTTGTATAGTTTTAGCAAGATTTCCCGATGTTTATAATCCATTCCCTTTGACATAAAAAACAACATTACATTTGCCTTCCTTATAACCTGCAGAACTGAACGTTTTCATATGCATGTATGCGGGCTCCCAAATTCCTCTGTGCTGCAGCTTTCTGCAGTCTTTCTCCATTTAAATATTATTGAGCTCCTCTATTCTTCCTTTCAACGTGCATAAGCCCACATTTTCCAGCAATGCATGCCATCTGCCAAGTTTTGCCCACTCACTTCACATTTCTATATTCCCCTATAGACTCTTTGAGTCATCTTCACCACTTGCACCAATTTTTGTGATATCTGGAAATATGACGATAGCACATTTACTTCCCTCATATAATTCAGTAATATATATTGTAAATAATTGTGGCCCCAGCACTACTCCCTGTGGCATTCCACTAGTTAAAGGTTACGATTCTGGAAATGCCCCCCTTACCTCAACTATCTGCCTTCTATTAGTTAGCAAATCCTCTATCCATACTAGTATACTACCCCTAACACCATGGGCTCTTACCTTAATAAGCAGCCATATGTGCGATACCACATTGAATGCTTTTTTGGAAATCCAAGTATATTATATCTCATGGCTCCCCTTTATCCATTCTGTTCTTTTCTTTTCAAAGAATTCTAATACATTTGCCAGGCACGATTTCCCCTTCATGAAGCCATGTTCACTCTCCTTGATTATGTTATGCATTTTAAATGCTCAGTTATCACATCCTGTACAATCGGCTTTAACATTTTCCCAATGGCAGATATTATGCTAACTGGCCTATAGTTACCTGAGATTTTTTCTCCCTCCCTTATTAAATAAGGGCTTTACATCGGCAGATTTCCAACCTTCTGGACTTTTTCCAGACTCAAAGGATTCTTCGAAAATTACTGTCTGTGCATTCACTATTTGTGCAGCTCCTTCCTTTAATATCCTAGGATGCAATCCATTACGGACTTAGCGGCTTTTAGCCCCGTTAGTTTCTTTATCACTTTTTCTCTCGTGATATTTATTGCTTTATTCCCTCCCCCCATTTTGCCCCTTGATTTTTTTGGTGTTTTTTGGAATGTTATTAGTGTCTCCTACCGCGAAGACATGAATTGAACTCTACTGCGAATTCCTGGTTCCCCATTAATATTTCCACAGCCCCGTTCTCTATAGGTCATGAGCTTACTTAAGCCTCTCTCTACAATTTTATATATTTACAGAAGCTGCTACTGAACGTTTTTATATTACCTGCTAGTTTACACAATGTTTATTTTCCCAAACTTTTATATATTTTTGGTAATCATTCCGTGGTTTTAAAAAATATCATAATCCTATGATTTAGCAGTAACATGTGCCACATTGTATGTATTTTCTTTGTATTTTAATTTGATTCTATACTCCATTTCTTTGGTAAACAATGATTCATGAACTATTTTCTTAAGCATCGGCCATTAATTTCATCAACCGTCTTTTCTGTTAAACTCCTTTCCCAGTTTAACATGTGCCACATTGTATGTATATTCTTTGTATTTCAATTTGATTCTATCCTCAACTTCTTCGGTAAACAATGATTCATGAACTATTTTCTTAAACGTCGGCCATTGATTTTATCAACCGTCTTTTCTGTTGAACTCCTTTCTTAGTCTACTCCAGCCAACTCTGCCCTCATTCCTTTGTAATTATCCTTTTGTAAGTTTAGCACAGTTGCTTCGGACCCATTTTCCCTCTCAAACTGAATGCTAAATTATACCATGTTATGGTACTTTAATCCGGGGGATCTTTTACATTGAGATCATTTACTCAACCTGCCTCATTACACATTAACAGATGCAAAGTATCCAGGTCCCTGATTGGGTCCACAGCAATTTTTTCCAGGAAACTCTCCCGGATACACTCTACGATTTCTTGCTCGTGTCTACCTCTGGCAATGTGATTTTACCAACCTACATGAAGATTAAATTCACCCATATTTAATGTAGTGCCATTTTTACCTCCCATAATTATTTACTGACTTATTCTCTTTCCTACAGTTTAGCTACTGCTGGGGGCCTTATAGTCTACTCCGACCTCTGTCTTCACTCTCTTCTTATTTCTTAGCTCCACCCAAGTGGATTCTACATGTTCCGATCAAAAATAATTTTTTGCTGACTTACGTTTTTTACCTCGTCTAAAAATACTATCCCACCAATCTCTTCTTCCTGCTTGTTCTTTCGAAAATCACATAACCCTGAATCTTTAGTTCACAGCTTTGACCTCTTCCTATCCACGTCTCCGTAATGGCCATTAGATCATCAACATTAATCTCCTGTTGTGCCTTTACGTTATTTGTTTGTTTCTGAATACTACCAGCTATAAAGTAGTGAGGCAGCAATTTTGACTTTTTATCCTTTTCCCCTTTTGACTCAAGTTGCTGTTGTGTTTTTTAATGTTTTCACACACTGTCCCTTTCTGTCACATTCTGGGTATCGTTACCTAACTAGCTGCCCCGCAAAGTTCCAATACCGGTTTGCAGCTTAAGCCAGAAACCTCTCCAGAACCCCCGCCCACCTATTTTTTCTTAAAACCCTCTCTCCAGCCCGAGTTATTCAATTCACCAGGACGCTGGCCTCTGCAATTTTAATGTGAAACCCGTTCCACCGGAATAGCTCCCGTCTAACCCAGTACTGGTGCCAGTGACCCTTGAACTGAAACCCATTTTTCCAACACCCAACTTTGAGCACACATTTAACTCCATGACTTGAATTATCCAATGGCGATTTGCCTGTGTTTCAGGTCGTAATCGCAAGATTTTTATCACAGAGGTTCTGCTTTTTTTAATTTAGCTCCTAACCGTTCGAATTATTTCAGCAGAATTTCGTTTTCAGTCCTGTCAATGTCGCTGGCACCAACGTGGACGAGGACAAGTAGATTCCTCCCCTCCACTCCAAGTTCCTCTCCAGCTCTGACGAGATGCCTTTGCAGCGGGCAGACAACAGAGCCTTCGGAACTCTCGCGCAAGGCTGCAGAGAAAAGGGCCCATCCGCCAATATACTGTACCCTAACACAACTGCATTCCTAATTTCCTCCCCCAACTAGAATCGCTCTCTGTACCACGGTGCTGTGCTCACTTCGCTCATCATCCCTGCAGTCCTCGCACTCGTCCACTCAGCTTGCAAGAACCTCGTAACTGTTGGATAGTTGCAGGTGCCGAGGATCCTCCAACGCGACCCCCTTGGTCCCCAGACCTACGTCACCTGTGGTCAGATCTTCCTGTCCCTGATCCCAGACGAAATTTGAATTTCCTGATCTGAGGAGTGTGAGCTGCTCCTGGAGCAAAGTGTCCAGGTAACTTTCCCCTCCCTGATGTGGCGCAATGTCTGCAGCTCGGACACCAGCTCCGTAACTCGGATCCGAATGTTCTCGAGCTGCAAACTCTTGCTACTGATGTGCTCACACTGGATCAACTTGGTGTCCAACAGGCCCACATGCTGCTGCAGCTACACATTAGCTGTCCTGCCATCGAGATCGTTTTCTAATTAGTTAAATAATAAATTACATTAGCATTCCTGCTCTTTACACTTGAAGAATCCCCCGCTTGATGCTGTTGATTGTAATGATTTTTTTATACACCAGTACCGATGTTATACTTAAGAAGATATTTTAAAGAGAAAAAACACCTGCAGTTCTCAACACAAACTAAAGCCTTTACTTTTACTTAGATGACTACAGCTGCCCACCAATCAGCTCTTCTCGCGCTCTTTTCCCTCTCTTGCTCTTTCAAGTCCTGCCGCCTCTCTCTCCGCATTCTTTAATGGTCTTTCTTTAATTGGTGACACAGCATTCAACGGGAAGGCAAGTGGTGAAGGTGACACAAAGTGTCTACAAAGGGGTAGTGATAGGTTAAGTGAGTGGCAAACACTTGTCAGATGTAATACAACTTGGGAAAATGTGATGTTATGCACATTGGGACGAAGAATAGAGGAGATGAATATTATTTAAATGGAGAAATACTGCAGAAATCTGCAGCACGGAGGGATTTCAGAGTCCGCCTGTATGAATCACCCCCAAATAGCTAACATATTAATTCAGCAGGTAATAGGGAAGGCAACTGGAATGTTGGACATTAATGAAAGGGAATGGAATATGAAAATTGGGAAATCTTGCTAATACTTTGCAGAGCATTATTAAGACCACACCTAGAATTCTGTAAACAGTTTTGCCCCTTATCAAATAAATATATACTGACTTTAGAAGCAGCCTAGAAAAGTTTCATTAGATTGAGCCTTGATATGGAGTGATCTTGTTCTGTGGAGACGGTGAGTATTTGAGACCTGTGCTTACTGGAATCTGGAAGAATGAGGGTAACTTTATTGAAACAAATTAGATTATTGGGGGGCTTGAGAGTGTAGATGCTGAGAGGTTGATTTCCGTGGCACAGGGCCCAGGACAAGATGGAATCATCTCAGAGTTAGGGCTCACCTATTTAAAACAAAGATGAGGAGGCATTTCTTCGCTCAGATGGTAGTGAATCTGTGGATTATTTACTGCTGATGGCGTTGAAGGCTGGGCCGTTAGATATATTCAAGGCTGAGATAGGCAGATTTCTAATCAGCAAGGTAACCAACTGTGATGGGAAAAGGAAGGAAAGTGGAGTTGAGAATTCTGAGATTGGCCATGATCTCATTGAATGGCGAACAGGCTCGATGTCCGAATGCCCGACTCCTTGTAACCTTGTGGTTTTATGTTCTCTCCTCTCTCCCTGCTCATTTGTGCTCTGTTGCATCTCTGAGCGCTCTCCAATGTTCGCGCACTCTTCTCGCACTGTCTCACTGGTTATGGCCCGGCTTCTCTTCTCGCACTTTCTCTTTGTTAATGGACTTACTGCTCCTCTCGCACTCTCTCAGACTAAATGGCCCTGCTGCTTTTCTATCAAACTATTAATATTCCCGCTGCTTTTCACACTCTGTAACTGTTAATGTCCCCGCTACTTCTCTCACTCTCTCACTGTTAGTGGCCCCGCTGCTTCTCGCACTCTCTCACTGTTAATGTCCCCGCTACTTCTCTCACTCTCTCACTGTTAGTGGCCCCGCTGCTTCTCGCACTCTCTCACTGTTAATGGCCCCGCTACTTCTCGCACTCTCTCACTGTTAATGGACCCGCTGCTTCTCGCATTCTCTCACTGTTAGTGTCCCCGCTGCTTCTCGCACTCTCTCACTGTTAGTGGCCCCGCTGCTTCTCGCACTCTCTCACTGTTAGTGTCCCCGCTGCTTCTCGCACTCTCTCACTGTTAATGGCCCCGCTGCTTCTCGCACTCTGTCAATGTTAATGGCCCCGCTGCTTCTTGCACTCACTCACTGTTAATGGCCCCGCTGCTTCTCGCACTCTCTCACTGTTAGTGTCCCCGCTGCTTCTCGCACTCTCTCACTGTTAGTGTCCCCGCTGCTTCTCCCACTCTCTCACTGTTAGTGGCCCCGCTGCTTCTCCCACTCTCTCACTGTTAGTGGCCGCGCTGCTTCTCACACTCTCTCACTGTTAGTGGCCCCGCTGCTTCTAGCACTCTCTCACTGTTAGTGGCCCCGCTGCTTCTCTCACTCTCTCACTGTTAATGGCCCCGCTGCTTCCCGCACCCTCTCACTTTTAATGCACCCGCTGCTTCTCGCACTCTCTCACTGTTAATGGCCCCGCTGCTTCTCTCACTCTCTCACTGTTAATGGCCCCGCTGCTTCTCTCACTCTCTCACTTTTAATGCACCCGCTGCTTCTCTCACTCTCTCACTTTTAATGCACCCGCTGCTTCTCGCACTCTCTCACTGTTAATGGCCCCGCTGCTTCTCTCACTCTCTCACTGTTAGTGTCCCCGCTGCTTCTCTCACTCTCTCACTGTTAGTGTCCCCGCTGCTTCTCGCACTCTCTCACTGTTAGTGGCCCCGCTGCTTCTCGCACTCTCTCACTTTTAATGCACCCGCTGCTTCTCTCACTCTCTCACTGTTAGTGGCCCCGCTGCTTCTCGCACTCTCTCACTTTTAATGCACCCGCTGCTTCTCTCACTCTCTCACTGTTAGTGGCCCCGCTGCTTCTCGCACTCTCTCACTGTTAGTGGCCTCGCTGCTTCTCGCACTCTCTCACTGTTAGTGTCCCCGCTGCTTCTCGCACTCTCTCACTGTTAGTGTCCCCGCTGCTTCTCACACTCTATCACTGTTAGTGTCCCCGCTGCTTCTCACACTCTCTCACTGTTAGTGGCCCGGCTGCTTCTCTCACTCTCTCACTGTTAGTGTCCCCGCTGCTTCTCTCACTCTCTCACTGTTAGTGTCCCGGCTGCTTCTCCCACTCTCTCACTGTTAGTGGCCCCGCTGCTTCTCACACTCTCTCACTGTTAGTGGCCCCGCTGCTTCTCGCACTCTCTCACTGTTAATGTCCCCGCTACTTCTCTCACTCTCTCACTGTTAGTGTCCCCGCTGCTTCTCACACTCTCTCACTGTTAATGGCCCCGCTACTTCTCACACTCTCTCACTGTTAGTGTCCCCGCTGCTTCTCTCACTCTCTCACTGTTAGTGTCCCCGCTGCTTCTCCCACTCTCTCACTGTTAGTGGCCCCGCTGCTTCTCACACTCTCTCACTGTTAGTGGCCCCGCTGCTTCTCACACTCTCTCACTGTTAGTGGCCCCGCTGCTTCTCGCACTCTCTCACTGTTATTGTCCCCGCTGCTTCTCGCACTCTCTCGCTGTTAGTGTCCCCGCTGCTTCTCGCACTCTCTCACTGTTAGTGTCCCCGCTGCTTCTCCCACTCTCTCACTGTTAGTGGCCCCGCTGCTTCTCGCACTCTCTCACTGTTAGTGGCCTCGCTGCTTCTCACACTCTCTCACTGTTAGTGTCCCCGCTGCTTCTCGCACTCTCTCACTATTAGTGGCCCCGCTGCTTCTCACACTCTCTCACTGTTAGTGGCCCCGCTGCTTCTCCCACTCTCTCACTGTTAGTGTCCCCGCTGCTTCTCGCACTCTCTCACTGTTAGTGGCCCCGCTGCTTCTCCCACTCTCTCACTGTTAGTGGCCCCGCTGCTTCTCCCACTCTCTCACTGTTAGTGTCCCCGCTGCTTCTCCCACTCTCTCACTGTTAATGGCCCCGTTACTTCTCATAATCCATCACTGGTAATTGTACCGCTGCTTCTCACACTCTCTAAATGTTAATGGCCCCGCTATTCCTCTCTCACTTTCTCAGTCTTAATGGCCCCGCTGCTACTTTCTCTCTCTCGCTGTTAACAGCCCTACTACTGCTCGCAACTTCTCACTGCTAATGGCCCCGCTGCTCCTCTCTCACTTTCTCCCTCTTAATGGCCTCGCTGTTACTCTCGCTCTCCGTTCTCTTACTGTTAAAGGTTCTACCGCTTCTCGAAATCTCTCACTGCCAATGGCCCCGCTTCTCCACTCGCACACATAGAGTCATGGGGCCACAGAGTAATCGAGTTATACAGCACTGAAACAGGCCAATCCGCCCATCATGACTTGCCAGGAGTAACCTATCTATTCTAATCACATTTACCAGCACTTGCTATGCCGTTTCTAGTGCTTATCTAGATATTGCTTAAATGCTGTGAGGTTTCCTGCCTCTGCCACCCCCTCAGACAGTGTGTTGCAGATTTAAAACACCTTCTTGGTGATTTTATTATCCCCCAAATCCCCTCTGAACCTTGTGCCCTTTATTTTAATGTCCCCTGGTTTATGACACCTCTGGTAAGGGGAAAACGTTTCTTCCTATCTACCATATCTAGGCCTGTCATAATTTTCCTTACCTCTATCAGGTATCCCCTTAGCCTTCTCTGCTCTAAGAAAAGGAACAAAATGCTATCCAGTCGTCTCTTTTCATAGCTGAAACGCTCCAGCCCAGGCAAAATCCTGGCTAATCTCCTCTGCACCCTCTCCAATGCGATCACATCCCACATGTGACGGTCATTACTGCAAACAGAACTCCAGCTGTGGCCTAAATAGCATTTTATACAGCTCCAACATAACCTCCCTGTTTTTATATTATATGCCTTGGCTAAATAAGGGCATGTATCCCATATGCCTTCTTAACCAACTTACGTTCCTGTGCTGCTGCCTTCAGGGCTCGATGGACTTTTACACCAAGTTCCATCTGATCCTTTCTACTTCCTGGGCTCCTACCATTCATTGTGTATTCCCTTGCCGTCTTGGTCCTCCAAAATTACATCACTTCACACTTTCCAGTATGAAATTGAATTTGCCACTGCTCTGCCCACCTTACCAGCCCACCTATATCGCCCTGTAATATAAGGCTTTCCGCCACATTATTTACGACTCCACCAATTTTCGTGTCACCTGCAAGCTTACTGATCATATCTCCTAAATGCACGTCTTAATCTTTACCGTGGACTACAAACAGCAAGGGTCTCAGCACCGATCCCGTCGATATACCACTTGTTACAGACTTCCAGTCGCAAACACAAATTTTGACCATCGCCCTCTGCTTCATACCACTCAGCCATTTATGAATCAAATTTGCCGAATTGCCCTGGATCCCATGGGCTCTTAACTTTTTGACCATTCTCCCATGCGGGACTTTGTGAAAACCTTTACTGAAGTCCATGTTGGCTGTTTCAACTGCACTGCTCTCATCTATTCATCTAGGCACCTCGTCGAAAAATTGAATCAAATGTGTTAGACATGATCGCCCCCTGACGATGTCACACTGACAAACCCTGATAATGCTTGCTTCTTCAAGTGAAGATTAATCCTGCCCTCAGAATTTTTTTCAGTAGTTTTTCTATCACTGACGTCAGTCTCACTGGCCTGTATTTGTCTGCTTTATCGCTATAACCCCTCTTGATTAATCTTTCCACATTCGCAGTCCTCCAGTCCACTGGCACCCCTCGTGTGCTCAGAGAATATGAAAATAAGTGTCAGAGCAATTGCAGCCTCCTCCGTTAACTCATGTAGCAGCCTAGAATACATCTCATCTGGGCCTGTGAATCTATCCACTTTTAAGCTAAAACCACTAATACCTCCACCCATTCAATGCTAATTTTTTTCAAGTATAACACAGTCCCACTCCCTGGTTTCAACACCTACATTGTCCTTCTCCAGAGTCATCACAGATGAAAAGTAATCATTGATAAGCACACCTAAGCCCATTGTCTAGGGGATAAGCTGCCACTTTGATCCCTACTGGGTCCTACTATTTCCCTGTTGTTCTCTTGCCCTTAAAATATTAATAAAATGCCTTCGTATTTTCCATTATCTGTCCCCTGTTTGCTCTCCTAACTAATTGTTAAGTACCACTCCACGTCCTCCACCAGGCAATTTTTATTCCCCTCTAGGGCTTCCGATGTTTTAAGCCCCCTGTATCTGCCATAAGTCACTTTTGTTTTTCCTTCTGCAATCCTCTATATCCCTTGACATCCAGTGTCCCCTGAAATTGTTTGTCCTACCCTTCACGTCTACGGGAACATGTTGGCCCTGAACTCTCACTATTTCCTTTCTGAATGACTCCCGCAGGCCTGTTGTAGACTTTCCTACAATTAGCTGCTGCCAGTCAACCTTGGCCACATCCTGTCATAAAATATTGAAGTCGGCTTTCCCCGAATTCGGGACCATTATTTCTAACCCACCCTTTCCTTTCCAATAGCTTCCTTAAATTTTCAAGAACTATATTCACTATCCCCGAAATGCTTCCCCACTGACACTTACACCACTTTCCTGGCTTCATTCCCTAAGATTAGTTCCAGTGCCGCCCCTTCTCTTGTAGGAATTTAGGGTTGGCTCAAAAAGCTCTCTATCATACACTTTAAGAATTCCACCACATCGGAGCCTTTCACACTAAGACTATCCAAGTTAACATTGCAGAATTGAAATTCCCTACTCTTATTGCCCTATCATTTGTACACTTCTCTGAGATTTGCCTACAAATCTGCTCCTCTATCCCCGCTCACTCTTTGGACGCATGTAATACACCCCCAGCAAAATGATTGACTCCTCTTTTGAAGTTCTCTCTATATGGCCACATTTGAGGAATCTTGTAAAATAGCATCACTCCTTCTGGCAGTAATTGACATTTTATCAATCGTGCGATGCAACCTTCTCTTTCACACATCCCACCACCCCCTCCGCTCCCGACCCCGCCACCTGTCACGTTGACGATTCTATAGCCTGGAACATTGGACTACCAGTACAGCTACCATCAACTATGTCTCTGTGATAGCAACAACATCATATTCCCATCTGTTCATCAACACCCTCAATTCATCTTTTCTTTTATTACCTTTTCCCTGGCAGGTCCATATTTGATCTGCCTTCCAGATTGACTTATTTCCTCTTCTATGTTTGGCAATGCATCACCACCTACTGTACCTTCACTCAGTATCACATACCCATGCACCTACCGCCCCGCACAACCCCACTCCAACATCGCTATCAAACCTCCCCTGAATGATGTTGTTCCTGTGCCAGTTTAGGTGCAACCTATCTGACGTGTGCAGGTGCCACCTTCGCCAGAAACATACCAGTGATCCACGAAACTGAAGCCCTCCCCCCGAAACATTTCTTCAGCCACGCATTAATCTTCTCCATCCTCTTATCCCTATACTCAGGAGCACATTACACGGAGTAATCCAGAGATTGCAAACTTTGAGTTCCTACTTTTCAATCTGCTGCCTAGCTCCCTAAATTATTTTTGCACGACCTCATCCCTCTTGCTACCTATGTCGTTGGTACCAAAGTGAAGCATGACCTCTGACTGTTTTCACTCCCCCTCACCGCCCCTCAAGCCCCCTCCCCGCATCCCCCCACCCCCCACGCCAATCTGATTATCCAGCAGCTGCTCTGTGATATCATTGATCCTGGTACAAGGGAGGCAACACACCATCCTGGAGTCTAGTCTACGTCAGCAGAAGCTCCTGTCTGCACCGTTCACTATTGATTCTCCTACCACTATTGCTCTTGCACTCTTACCCCTCCACAATTGTGCACCTGAGACGCCCACTGTACCTGGAACTTGGCTCTGGCTACAATCTCCAAAGGAAAATTCACCCTTATCCTTTTGAAAGACAGAAAACGGGGGCTTTCCTGACTACCTGCCTGGGTCTGTCCTCATTACCTGCCTGGGGCTTTGCTCAGTACCTGCCTGCCTCCCTTCATCTAAGTGGCGGTCACTCATTCTCTCTAGGACTGCAGTTCCTTAAGCGGCAGAGGGACCAGATCTATAAGTGTACTATCCACGTGACCCGCAGCCCCGGGGATGCACCGCTGTGTCTCCAGCTGACGCCCAAGCTCCGAAACCCCTTCCACAAGCTGGTCAAGCCAGCGGCACATCCTGCACATGTGGTCATCCAGGCTGCAAGGCGTATCTAGGAATCCCCATACAACGCACGGGGCTGAGCTCCTGTGTCCTCTATTTTGTTTATTTTTCAATTAAAAGTACTATTTGCTTAAAATTAAGCCAATTGGAAAACATTATTTTTCTCAGAAAAACGCAAACGCTCAGTCCCTTACCTTCTGTTACACGTTTTAAAATGGGGAAAAATAAAACTTACCCCCTAACGTACAATCAGCAATCTCAACTGACCTGACGTCACTTCTTTCAAATTCCAGCACCGCCCAGTGCCTGGGGGAGAACCGACTCCCTCACAGGTAAACTTCACTCCGCTCTTTATACAGCCGCTCCGCTCCCTCACAGGTAAACTCCGCTCCCTCACAGGTAAACTCCACTCCGCTCTTTATACAGCAGCTCCGCTCCCTCACAGGTAAACTCCGCTCCCTCACAGGTAAACTCCGCTCCGCTCTTTATACAGCCCCTCCGCTCCCTCACAGGTAAACTCCGCTCCGCACTTTATACAGTAACTCCGCTCCCTCAGAGGTAAATTCCGCTCCGCTCTTTATACAGCCGCTCCGCTTCCTCACAGGGAAACTCCGCTCTGCTCTTTATACAGCCGCTCCGCTCCCACACAGGTTACATGCCACTAATTTTCCAGTGGCTCCGCTCTTTATACAGCTGCTCCGTGCCCTCACAGGTTACATGCCACTCTTTTTCCAGTGGCTCCGCTCCCTCACCAGTAAACGCTGCTCCGCTCTTTCTACAGCCGCTCAGCTCCCTCACAGGTAAACTCTTGCCCTTTACACGAGTGCACCGGGTCGCTCTTCATTGTTTTTTAAAAATATATATTATTTATTTATTTTCCCTCTATCCTTAAATTGCTATTTTATTATTCATCAGCAATTGGTAGTTAATTTCAACTGCTAATTTCAAACTCAAAACAAAGCTAAAAGCTAAAATAATTACCAACCAATCACCTCCCTGGTCTCCAGCGACCAAACTCTTTGTTTCGGTTGAATGGCTGTTTGGGGGGCTCTGTCTGTCACCCCCGCTAGTTATTCACTCTCTCTCCGCACTCTTTTCACCCAGGGCCATTCTCTCTCCTGCGTCTTATACAGGGGGCCCTGTCTCTGTCACCGCTCTTTAATCACTCTCTCCCCGCTCATTTCACCAAGGGCTACTCTCGCTCCTGCCGCTTATAGTGGAGCCCCCGCCCCCCTCTCTCTCTCTCTCTTTCTCCCGCTCTTTATTCACTCTCTCTCCACACTCTTTTCACCCAGGGCCGCTCTCGCTCCTGCCGTTGATCTCGGCCTCTCTCAATGTAAAAGGCTCCGCTGCTTCTCGCACTCTCTCAATGCTAATGGCCGCGCTTCTCCTCTACCACTCTCCCCATTCATCTCATATTTTCGTTTACATTCTTCCAGAAATAAATTGCAAATCTTCATTTTGCATTTATATGGATCTAGTTAATCTGTGTTTCAGCTGGAATTCATTTTTCAATCTGTTCACTGAACCCATGAATTCCAAGATCCATTCAGACTCTTATTTTCCGAGGAGTATTTGGGAAAATTATTGTTCCATCTTCTTACAGCACCTGAAACTTAGATACAGTGAAATTAATTTTCCATTGTAACGTCCAATCTACATGTTTGTTAATTATTATTAATGTTTCCGGGTATTTTGTTGAATTCTTCTGCTGGATTCACTATTCTCTTATTTTGGATTTGACTTCACATTTTGAAATTGAATATGTAAATGGTGAAGGGCATTGATCCCAGCGCTGATCCTTGTGTAACACCCAGTTCCCTCTATCCAGCAATCTGAATAAATCTCTTTAACCTCTGCTCCCTGTGTCCTGTTATTGTATCCAGCTTGCTGCCCATTCTGCTGCTTGTCCCCTAACTGCACTTTTTTCCGGAGAATAGCCATGAGTCTGTTCTGTTTTAGCTTCCCGAAGACCTTTTGAAAAACAAAGGTGTTTAGCAGCTATCTAGTCAAATCGACAATTCTGAATGCTATTGAAAAAAAAATCAATATAACCGGTCAAGACTGATGACATTCGATTTGGTATATGTGCTAATATTTTACGTTCTGCGTTCCTACATTTCTCTCCTCTATGCCATTCTTGATTCCATTATTTTTTTATGGTTTCCGTGTACATGGGCCCTGTGGGAAAGTATAGGCGTGTGGGCTTGGGATGTGAACATTGGGGTATTCCAAACTGACTGTGTCTTGCTGAGGGAGACTGTATGATTTGTCGCTATGTGGTCTTTGTTACAATATGTGCACCATTCTTTGTTCCGATCCTATTTAGGGCCCTCGTGATTTGTTATGGCTCGTTTGGCGCCAGTCTGTTTTGTTGATGACTGTTTGCGCCATTTCCTTCTTCTGCTTTGGTATGGAAAATTTGATCAACTTTTCTTCTACTTTCCACCACCCTTCCTCTTTGCAGGGGCTGTCTCTGACACTTCCCTTCGGTTCCTGAAGTACTGCACATCTATATCTGAGAATCGGTGGTCCACCAATATCTATTATAAGCTCACTGACTTCCACAGCTCACTTGATGAGGCTTCCTCCCTCCTCACTCGCTTGAAAGGCTCTGTTCAATATCTCCAGGTTTCTCCACCTTTGGTCCACCTGTTCTGAAGATACTCCCTTCCACACCAGTGCTCCTGGAATTTCTCTGTTTTTCCAAAGCCCAGACTACCCTCCACTGTGCTTAACAGGACACTTGGCCGTGTACAATCCATTTTCCAGTTTACTGCTTTCGCTCCTTCTCCTTCAGGGAGGAACAATGAAAAAGGTTACCGTTTTCGCACCTTGGAACCTCCAGCCTCCATAGTAAACACGCCATACTCCAAAATTCTGCCACACCCAGTTAATCTCACGAACTATCCTCGCGTTCCTGCCACCATGATGATACCCTTGTGCATTTCTGTGGACTGTAAATTATAATGCAGGTACAGTTAATTGATTGGCAACATATTCCAAAGAGTACTCTCTTTGCAAATTCTCCAAACTCAGGAATGGTGAATGATCTTCAGGCTTTTCAACAGTTGATTAATTGTGTTTCATTCAATCAATACATAATTGAGCTTCAACTTACCGAATTTAATTATCGATTGCCACTTGTTTACTAGTTTTAAATTATAAGGGCTAGTATAATTAATCCGTTGGTGTTCCGTACAACTGGCAGCAACATTTCATTTTAATTCAGTGCTAGGTCAAAATGGCATCTTACATTCTCAGTTAACTACACTCACTATAATGTAAAAAGTCGTAAGTAATATTCTAGTTAAAACTACAGTACATTCTATAAAATGCTGCTACATTAAAGTTAGCTAGTTCGGTCTCCTTACACTTCTCAATCACACCCTGAATCTTCTCCTCTTCACCTTCCTGTGTAAGCACAGGACATGTAATCCCAGTACCTTTACCTCAGTCAGTTCCACTTTAAATTTGCTAAACACATTTTGCTGGTGAAACAGTGATGTGCTAGAGTTTCTTACAATTCAGTCACTGTATACACTGCTCGCTATAGACTGTGGGACAGAGACAGTTCATTCGATTCTAGGGAACTGATCTGTAACTGAACAGCGTCTCATTCCCTGAAGGGGAATCGGATCCGGGGGGTTTGGGATGAGACAGACCCTGTGGAATTTATTTGCTGGGCGAAGGGGGCGGGGGGTGGGGGGCGGGTGTTGGGGTCGGGTTTGGATCTTGACGGGACTGGTTTGATCCTGAGGGGGATCTGATCCTGTGGGCCATGTTATTTTGTTCCTGCGGCGAGTATGATCCTTGTGGGATGTTCTTCCAGGCAATGTTTCTTACCCTGAAGGTGAGACTGATACCTGGCCTTCTGATCCTGATGGTGGTGCGGATGTTTGACCCTGAGGGATATGATTCTGAGGGGCGATGGACATGGAAAGTATTTGTTTTCCGTTTGTGGGCAGAAGTCGTCCCTGGTTGGGCCGGCGATTATTGTCCACCTTTATTTGCCCCTTGGAAAGTTCCTGGGAGCTGCCTTGCTGAAACGCTGTAGCCCATCTAGTGTAGATACACCCGCAGTGCTGTTCGGTAGCGAATTGCATGATTTTAACCCAGGGTTGCTGGTTTGGAAAGGTGTTGCCTTAGTCACCATGGTGAGTTTCTCCAGTGCATGCTGTAGATGGTACACACTGCTTGTCACTATTCGTCAGTGGTGCAAGGAGTGATTGTTTGTGGCAGGGGTGCCAATAAAGCGGGGCTGTTTTGTCATTGACCATGTCGAGCTTCTTGAGTGTTGTTGGAGCCGCACTCATCCTGGCAAGTGAGGCGTTTCCATCATACTCCTGAGATGTGCCTTGTAGATCGTGGACAGGCTATGGGAAGGCAGAAGGTGAGTTACTCGCTGCAGGATTCCCAGGCCCTGACCTGCTCTTGTAGCCACAGCAATGATATGGTTAGTCCAGTTCCGTCTTTGGTGAATGGTGAGCTCCAGCGTGCAGACAGTGGGGGGTTCATCGATGGCAATGTTATTGAATATCAAGGGGCGATGGTTAGATTCTTAATGGTTTGAGATGGTCATTGCCTGGCAATTTTGTGACGTGAATTTTACATCCCACTTGTCAGCCCAAGCCTGGATATTGTCCAAGTGTAGCTGCATTTGGACATGGACTGCCTAGGAAGGGTCTATTCCCTTGACGACTGTGAGAAGTAGAGTTTCGGAATCTAGACAGTGTCTAGTACTGGGGAGTATGTGCCCTGTGAATTGGCCAGATCTAGAAGTGTCTTTTCCTGGGAAGACAGAAATATCGGAGCAGGAGTAGGCCATTCGGGGAGCAATCCTAGAAAGTCTGCCATGGGACTATCAAAACTTTGATCGGTGAGATACCTCAGGGGCATCTCCCCTGTTGAAGTTTTGCACATGGGCCGGGTCTTTCCATGGGGTGAGTGAGACCTGGGGATTTTCTAAGCTGGAGACGGAGCTGTAGAATTGCCATGGGGAGGGTTAGAAACTGGAAAGTGGGTAATTTGTGGATGGAGTGTCCCCCTGGGGCCTTTGAACATGGACTTGGAATATTCCTGAGAAGTGTGTGCCCTGGTAGAGTCTGAGCCTGGGGAGGGGCCATTGCTGAGAATGGTGTTATCTGGGAAGTGTCCGAACCTGTTGGGCATTACAGTTTAGGACCCTTCACAGGTCACAGACATCTCAGGATTAGAGGCTCATATTCTGGGAAGACTGTGACATGGAGATTATCTAATTTTAGAGAGTTTGTAATCCAGCAATTACTGTTCCTGCGGAGAGTCTGAAACTTTGTAGGGTTTATTCCTGACAATAGTTTCCCTTGGGGAGGGCCTGAAACTGGAGGAGTGCTATTTCTGAACACGTTGTGACCAGGAGACATTTGAAATGGTGCAGTTTATATTCATTAGTAGTGTGTGACGCGGGGGGTGATTGAATATGAATAAGGTCTGTTTCGGGTTAAATGAGTCCTGGGGAGAGGCCGAGATTGGAGAGGGAGTATTCCTTGGGAAGGGTGTGCACTGAGGCATCTCCGAAACTAGAGATGGTCCATTGCTGCCAAGAACATGGCCGGGAGAGGTTCTGAACCTGTAGAGGGTTTAGACCACGGTAGGTTGCGCTGCGCGAATGATCTGAACCTGGAGAGTGTCTCTTCCTGGGAAGAGTATGCTGTGGGGATGGCCCAAACCTGCATCGGATCTTTCCTGATAAAGTGTATGCCTTTGGTTGGGTCCAGAACTAGAGAGGGTCTATTCCCAGGAGGATTGTTTCATAAGGAGCGACCAAACCTGGATAGAGAGTCTATTATTGGGAAAAGTGTGTCGTGTTAGACAAGACCCTGGAAAGAATGTACTTCTGAGAAGAGTTTGCTCTGAGGAACTTAAAGCCTGTCTATTCCTGGGAAGCGTGTGCCCTGAGGAGTGTCCAAACATGGTGAGGGCCCATTCCTAAGACGATTGTGACCTTGGGAGCGCCCGATCCTGAATTAGGTCCATTCCAGTAATAAGTGTTACCTGGGGAATGCCTGATTATGAAAAGGGTATATTCGTTGGAAGTATGCAGCCTATTGTCGGACCAGATTTGGGGAGGAAATATTGCTGGGGTTTTGCGTTGCTAAGTTTCCAAACCTGGAGGGGATGTATTACTGAGAAGAACTTGCACTGGAGACTTTCCAGAACGGGGGAGGTTCTGTTTCTAGGAAGAGTGTAACTTGGGGAGCGTCCAGTGCTGGAGAGGCTCGATTCCCAGGGATTTTTAACTACATTTAGGGAATGTGTGCTTCACTTACTAGGCCAGCATTTATTTACCAGCCCTACTTGTCCTTCAGAAAGTGGTAGTGAACTGCCTTCTTGAACAGCTGCAGACGATGAGGTGCAAGTACACTCACAGTGCTGTTAGGAAGGGAGGTCACGGATTATGAACAAGTGCCAGTGAAGGAACGGCGATATATTTTAAGTCAGGAAGGTTAGTGATTTGGAGGGGAAGCTCCAGGTGGTGGCTTTCTCTTCTGTCTGCTGCCGTTTTCCATCTCGAATTCAGTGGTCGTTCGTTTGGAAGATGCCGTCTGAGGAGATTTGGTGAATTCCTGCAATGCACCTTGTAGATGATACACACTGCTGCTACTGTGTCTCGGTGGTGGAGGAAGCCAATGTTTGTGGTTGTGGTGCCAGTCAAGAGGGGCTGTGTTTTCCTGGACAGTGTCAAGATTCTTGAGTGTTATTGGAGCTGCACTCACCCAGGCAAGTAGGGAGTGTTCCATCGTAATCCAGAATTGCGCCTTGTAGATGCTGGAGAGAATCTGGGGAGTGAGGAGGTGAGTTACTCATCGCAGGATTCCTAGCCTCTGAACTGCAGTTGTAGCCAAATTATTTTTATGGTTAGTCTAGTTCATTTTCAGGTCAACAGAAACCCTCAGGATGTTGATAGTGGCGGTTTCCGTGATAGTTATGCCACTGAACGTCAATGCGCGATGGTTAGATACACTCTTGATAGAAATAATCAATAAAACAGTTGTGTGGTGCGGATGTTACTTGCAACTTTACAGCCCGAGTCTTGGGCATTGTCCAGGCCTTGCTGCATTTGTACACGGACTGCTTCAGTCCCTGAGGAGTCACGAATGGTGCTGAACATTGTGCAATCGCCAGTGAACATTATCACTTCTGATTTTATGATGGAAGGGAGTTCTATGATGAAACAGCTGACGATGGTTGGGTCGAGGACAGTATCCTGAGGAACTCCTGCAACGATGTCATGGAGCTGAGGTGACTGACCTCCCACTGCCACAGTCATCATCCTTTGCGCTAGATATGACTTCAACCAGCGGTGAGATTTTCCCTTGATTCCCATTGAGATCCGTTTTGAGAGGCGAGTCAGAATTAATCCTGTAGAACAGATTAAATGAGACATTTCTAGGATCTCTAAAATAATTAAATTAACATTTTCCTGCCACTGACGTCAAACTAACTTGTCCTTGATTCTCATTTTCTCTCTCGCTTCCTCTTAAATAATGCCGTTATAGTTGGTGCATTGTTGCCTGAAATTTTAATATCTCACACTACCATCCTCCTTCATGCCTCCCCACAACCTCTTTTGCTCCTGAAATCCCGTTGTTACTGTCTGAGTCAGACACGGAGAATGTTTAAATGTTAATTTCCAATGATCTTCTCCCTTCTGTCTCTTACAGTTAATTTACTGGGAATTGTGATCCTGTCCCGGGGAAAGTGCGGCCTCTCCACCTGCACCACTCGCTACCTGGTGGCCATGGCAACGGCAGATCTACTAGTTATTATCACTGACGTCATACTGATCGAGATCAATTATTATTATTTCCCAGTGTCTTTCCTGTACATCACTCCTGTGTGTCGTGTTCGAACTATCCTGCTGGCTGAAGCCATGGACTGTTCTGTCTGGTTCACTGTCACTTTCTCCTTTGATCGATTTGTGGCCATTCGTTGCCAGAAACTGAAAACAAAATATTGCACCGGGAAAACTGCGGCTGTGGTTCTAGCGACAACCGGCATCCTGCTCGGTTTAAAAAACATCCCCTTCTACTTTACTGTTGAACCTGGAGAGATGATCGACAATGTACCGTGGTTCTGTATGACAAGGCGAAACTATTTCACTGATCCTGGATGGGTTGGATTTTCCTGGTTCGATCAGGTTGTAACCCCTTTGCTCCCTTTCGGTTTAATTCTGCTGATCAACGCTCTTACTGTTAGACACATTTTAGTGACCAGTCGAGTCCGGAAGGGACTGAGGGCTCAGAATAAGGGAGAGAATCGCAGTGACCCAGAGATGGAGAGCAGGAGGAAGTCTATGGTTTTACTCTTCACCATATCCGGCATCTTCATCCTCCTGTGGTTGGTGCTGGTAGTTGAATTCTTCTATAGTGTTGTGAGGGGATTATTTTCCCTCACCTATCATGAATATATATTACAACAAGTCGGATTTATGCTGCGGAGTTTAAGTTGTTGCACAAACACATTTATTTATGGGGTGACTCAGTCCAAGTTCCGAGAGCAGATCAAGAACGCGGTGAAATATCCAGTTACTTCAATGATTCAATTAATGAAGAGAAACAACAGACTGCCACACGCTTCAGACACTCAGAGAACTCTGCCCGCTGACGGACAGGCCCTTCAACCAATGAGGGAGCTCCGCATGCTGACTGACAATGGCCTCAGCTGATCACGGAGCTCCGCCAATAACTGACTGCTGCCTATGTCATTAGGCCAACCAGCCTCATAACTGACAGACGCGACAGCCAATGGCGCGGCTTCAGGTTTTCACCCACAGGCGCTTCAGCCATTCAGGGAGCACCGCACGCTAGGTACATGAGCCAATCAAGATGACCAGTCGGCTGACTGACAGTCGCTTCATCCAATCGGGGAGGTGCAGTGTTTTGGCTCACAGACACATGGGCCAGTCAGGGTGTTCTTCCTGTGCGCCGACAGTGATCTCAACCAATCAGAGGGCGTCTGATAGACAGTTCAGCCAAACAGTTCGTTCCACCCTCTTCATCCAATCACATTGCTGCAACCAGTGACTCACAGATACTTAAGCCAATCAGCGAGCTTCATCTGTGACCACAGCGGTATCAGCCCATTAGGGAGCTGAACTCGTTCACGGACAGGCGATTAACTAATTAGTAAACTCCAATGGCTGCGGTCAACACTTCAACCAATCAGACTTCTCAAGCCAATTCCCACTATCTAGCACTGAGTTTCACCCAATCATAGCATTCAATATTTGAGTGCCTGCTCCTGAAACAAACGTCTGCCGTGTCTGATTGGACCGGTTCAGTATCAGAGTGACAGCTGTAATAGCCAATCGGAGAAGTGCAACAGGCCTGGAATTTCCTGGTGTAATGAAATTTCCGCTTTAAAATCCGACCTATTTTCGAGCGCCTTGCTCAACTCATCAAAGCCTATCCCGGCTTAGCGATTGACAGTAGCGTAAGCCAATGGCTGAGTTGCTTGCAGATCATTGACCAATCGAAATCCGTCCCTTCCCTTGGATTCACGCAACGTCACCACTTACCCATCGTCGTGACGTCATAATGCTCGATCCTGGCAGGAGGTTGGGAAACCATCCTTGAAGCGGGGCGGCACTGAGTATTACGGCAGTGCAACTATGGAAATGAACGGCAGAAATACAGAGAGTGGAATTGGAGGGACACAGGGAAGAGGAAGGAGGAATTTAAATCGCTGGTTCACAGAGTTATTGCCAAGTTGAAGGCGACCATTTGGCCCATCGTGTCTTCACCTACTCTCTGAACGAGCAACTCACCAAGTTCTATTCAGCCACCTTCTCCCCATAACCTGCACTTTCATCATTTTCAGATAACACTCTAATTCCCTAATGAATGTCTCATTTCAACCTCCCTTCACCACACTCTCACTCAGTGCGTTACAGGTCCTAACAATTTACTGTGTTGAACGAATGTGTGAAGAACGTACAATTAATTTCATCATTGCTTTTTGTAATAATTAATTTAAAACTGAGCCCCCTCACCCTGAGTGCTTTCATTAAAAGGAACCGTCTTCCCTTTTTTAACCAAGACCACTCATGATTGTAAAAACTCCTGTCAAATCTCCTCTCAGCGCTCACTTCTCTCAGGAAAACAATCCTAACTTAGAGTCATAGAGGTCTACAGCACAGAAAAAGGCCCATTGACCCATCGAGTTTGCGGTGGTGAAACAAGAACGTAACTATTATAATCCCATTTTCCAGCACGAGGCTCATTGCCTTGTATGTCATGGCAGCGCAAGTCCACATCCAAACACTTCTTAAATGTTATGAGGGTTTGTGACTCTCCCACCCTTTCAGACAGTGAGTTCCATATTCCCTTCACCCTCTGGGTGAAAAAATTCTTCCTCACATTCCCTCTAAACCTCCTGCCCCTTACCTTAAATCTATGCCCCCTGGCTATTGACCCCTCCACCAAGGGGAAAAGTTCCTTCCTGTCTATCCTATCTATCCCCTTCATAATTTTATACACATCAATCCTGTCCCCCCTCAATCTCCTCTGCTCCTGAGAAAATTACTCTGTCTATCCAGTCTCTGCTCATAACAGGAACTCTACAGTCCAAGTAACACCCTGGTAAATCTCCTCTGCACTATCTCTAATGGAATAACACCCTTTCTATAATGCGGATGCCAAAACTGCACCCAATACTCAAGCTGTGGCCGAACTAGCGGTTTATACAGTTCCAGCATAACTTCCCTGCTTTTATATTATATGCCTCCTCTAAAGAAGGAAAGTGGGCCATATGCCTTCTTAACCACCTTATCTACCTGTCCCACTTTCTTAAGGAACCACTTGAAATGCAGACAAATGTCCCTCTGATCCTCGGTACTTCCCAGGGTCCTACCATTCGTCGTGCATTCCCATGCTTTTTCGTTCTGCCGAAGTGCATGATCTCATAATTGTTTGCATTAAACTCCATTTTCCACTTATCAACCCATCTGACCAGCCCGTCTATATCCTCCATTAATCTATGCCTATACTCCTCACTATTTAACACCTCACCAAGTTGCCTTTCATCCGCGAACTTACTAATCAACCCTCAAACATTCAATTCTAAATCGTTTATATGTACCACAAACAAAAAGGGACCCAACACTGATCCCTACAACTGCTCCAAACTCAACCCTGGAACCATCCGCATGAATCTTATCTGCGCTTTATGCAGTACCTTCACATTCCTAGCCCAGAACTCGACGTAATATTTCAACGCGAGAGCGAACTAGTGATTTATACAAGTTGAATGTAACCTCCTTGCACCTGTACTGTATTTTCCGATAAATGCAGTCTTGCTTTAGTTACTGATTTCTCAAACTGTCCTTCGACCTCAAAGACATGTCCCTCTGCTCATGCCCGTTGCAGAGATCTATCCTTCATTTTTTGCTCTCTCAACTTGTGTTTTTGCTTCCAAAATTAGCCAATAAGCATCGACCTACATTGAACTTCATCTATCACCTGCCTACAATTCCACTAACTTGTCCATGCCCTTTTGAAATACTTTACTATCCTCCTCACAGTTCTGAAATCTTCTGATACTAAATCTGATACTTATCTGGTGCAATAAAGTTGTACCTTTATTTGATCGCCATGTAATGTTTTCAAGATAATTTTGAAAATTTGTTTTAAATTTACATGCTGTCTATTAGTTGTAATGACCAATTCACGATTTACAGCAAATTTACCCGTTTGTATGTTCTTTACCAAGTTAACTTTTACAAGTCAGATCGAACGTTAGACAATGTGGATCAGTTATCATTTCCATGAAACAAATACGTTCAATTTCATTACTCCGCATTGGGCATCAAACTCAGCTTAGCAACAAATTGTCAATTTATATGGTACTGTATATTTCTTCTTAATTATTTAGTGTATATCTGTTTGTGTGTGTGTGAGTGTGTGTGTGCGTGCATGGTCACGGCATACCTCAGCAGAGGGGGATTGCTGAAGATGAGATTGTGTGAGAATGTGCGTATTTGACTGTGTGAGTGAAAGTGTCTATTTATGTTTCCGTCCATGTGTGCATACGGAAGTGTGTGAGAATGTGTATGTGCATGTGTGTGTGTTTCTGCATATGCCTGTGGCTGTGTGTGTATATGTGTGTCTGAGTGTCTGTCCGTCTATGTGTACGTGCGTGCGTCCGTCTGTGTGTGTGCATTTGTGGGTATTGGAGTGTCTGTCCGCCTGTGTGTTTTTGTTTCTGTGTGTATGTGTTTGCACACCTATGGGAGTGCACACATCTATTTATGTTTCTGTCCATCTGTACATTTGTGTACGTCCGTTTGTATGTTTGTGCGTGAGAGTGGGTGTGTCTATGTGTCTGTCTGTCCATCACTGCGTATGTGTGTGTGTACGTAGTGTGTTCATGTGCCACCTGAACATGAGAAAATCCTACCGAGGGAGATTGCTGAAGAGGAGTCTGTTTCTGTGTATGTACCTGTGTCTGCCTGTCTGTTCATCCACTTGTGTGTGTGTGTGTACATATGTTTGTATGTGCGTGTGTGTGAGAGAGATGAGGGGAGAGAGAGGATATGCATGTGTTTGTGTGTATGTGCACATGTGTGTGCGTGTGTGTGTATGAGAGATAGAGAGATTGTTCTTCCAGTACACACTATCTTTATTATTTCGGAAATAACTTGTTATTGTTCTGCACTGCAATCAATCTGATCCCTGTGTTAAAAGGTACAGGGCAGTGCCGGTTATTAAATGAGAGTTATAAATTTAACCAGTTTGTATCTGTGTTTAAAAATATCAGAGTAATGCATGCTCTATCAAAAGAGATTGAACGTTAATAAACGTTCTGTCCAAGTGGAACAGTCATGTAATAAAAACAAAAAATGCTGGAAAAACTCAGCAGGTCTGACAGCATCTGTGTACAGAAAGACTGACTTAATGTTTCGAGTTCGTATGGCTCTTCATCAGAGCTCTGAAAAAGAGTCATTACGGACTTGAGACATTAACTCGGTCTTTCTCTCCACAGATGCTGTCAGACCTGCTCAGTTTTCCCAGCATTTAATCTTGTTTCAGTTTTGCAGCATCCGCAGTATTTTGCCTTCATGGAACAGTCATGAACTGCCAGTTTAACATGCATGATGAATAAAGTATATATTTTTTTGGAAAACTCGAGTTTTACACAATTTCTATCCCCCTTTTTCCACGTTGTCACAGATATCCATTGTCTTCATTTCCTCCCGCCTTCACCCCGTCCAAAGCCTCGTAAGTGTCTAATCTATTTCCAGCTCTGATCTAAGCTCAATGGCCTGAAATACAAAGTCAGTAAGCTTTGAATAGAAATACAAGGAAATAGCCAGGTCTTCACTAGTCAAAGACGTGTCTTATGAATGTCAGTTACAGGACTGGATTAAGACATTCTGAGACCCTGAGGTATGTCAAGCTTAAAACGGCCCATTCTATAAAATGTTTTCCATTATAATTCTCACAGGAGGCGAACTGCAAATTTTATCTTCGTAAATATGCAAAGGTAAAGGCACAAATAACACATTAGAATGGAACTAAAATATGTCTTACTAAATATCTCTTTGTACTAGCTAATAATTTCAAGTTAAAATAACTGAACAATTTCTTAATTGGTAAAAATGAAAACTTTTGTCAACACAAACAGAAAAGCTGTTAAACAAATCAGCAGCTTATTAAGAGGAAGCAGCAATACAAACTGCAGCAAATCTGTTTGCACATCCTATGTAGCAAAAACATTAGAACGTTTTCTTTCCTGAGGCTTGGAAAGAAAAATCAACAATAATGTCCTCAAATAATAAGCTGACAAACGAACCACTTTGTATGTAGAACATGCTGAGGGCAGATCGCTATCCTTGCAGCAAAATATATTCACATTAATGGAACTCAATCCCGTAGAACTGAGCAGAATTTCTCAAGTGAGTTTTTGTGAGTGTGTGTCACTCTTACAAAGACATATTCCGTTAAAAGCGTTTAACACATTGAACACTTCTATTTCCAAGCATACGTATTCAAAAATGTAGATATTGACCTTGTGCCAAAGAGATAAGGAATTTGTGTGGGACCCGATCAGAAGCAGAACTGTTGCTGCCGTGCAGCTGGGACCAGCAGACTGCTGATTCTTATCCACGTAGTTTGCAAATTGAACATTCAACGTGGGACACATTTAAGCCACAAGGAATAATTATGTGGTCAGTAGCAAGAACAGCTGAACGGAATCTTTCATTTTGTCTGAATTCAAATTTTATCAATGACTTTTAACGGCATTTAAAAATTAACTATTGTTAACCTGCACAAATATCTGAACTCAACATGACTAGTAAATTTGCAACGATACAAATATGAATGTGGTTCGTATAATAGAATGAATAGTACATATTTATAGTGAAACTTGCCAGTTTTCAACGGTTTATATCAAATTACCGCCCTCCCAGCCCACCAACCCGCTTGAAAGCGTGAATTCGCACCGTTCCGGAACATGGCTGAGTAACTTTTAAGGGCTTAACAGGAAGGAGGCGTGGAATAACTCATGGATATTGGGAACGAATGACAACTTTGGGGATGGTGGTTTCCTGAGCACCTCCTGGTATCGTTTAGCTCAAACATCGCTCCAATATGCTCTCTAGCAGGTGTCGCACCACTCGGGTGGTCTCTCCAGCAGTAGTTACATCACTTGAGTGGACCATTTAGCAGGAGTCACATCGCTGAGGTGAAATGTCCAGTGATATACAGCTGAAGGGGACCCCCAGAATGTCGTTTGGATAAAGCAAAGCTTTGCAATCGGGGTGTGTGTGAAGGGCAAACGACAAGCATCCAGGGAAGGCTTCTCACACGAGGCTTACAAGCACTCGGGCAAATATTCATTCCTCCTTGTGTGCAGAAGCTTTTGGGTGGCATAGACCCAGCCTGGGTTGCCCCACTGAATATTGGGAGCGTGTTCATGATTAAACAAGAGGAACAACAATGAGAACACTCAAGGCCGGCATAAAACATCCCAGTCTCTCTCTCAAACCCACACACACAGAGATACATAAACACAAACTCACACAATTACAGACACAAACACACACACACACACGCACACACACAAACACACACACAATGCCACGCAACCATATATATTCACTCGATCTCACACTATTAAATTTTCATACGCACTTTCTCAAACACATGCACTATCTCGCCTGCACAGTCAAAATATCATACACTCAAATTCACTCTCACACAATCACTCTCAAAGACACACTGGCACATTTTCACTCATGCACTCAAATCTCAAGATCACTCTATCTGACACTGCCAAAAGTTCATACATTCTATCTCTCTCTCACCAACGCACATTCACACTATCATAGACTGACGTATACTCACACTTATTTACGCACAATCACACTCACACACACCTTCTCACTCAGGCATTTTCAAGAATTCACATGCTCACTTCGTCCCACACTGTCCATGTCACTTTTTCTCTCTCACACACACACATACAAACACACACACATACACACACACACAGACACTCTGCAAACCTCATTATGTCTCTCACACACACAAAGACATCCACTCACTCCCTCACACCCATTCGCACAAGCACTCACACATAATCTTAATGACACACACACTCACTCACACACACACACACTCCCACAATCAAATACGCGTTCAATATTGCACTATCACAATTCCACACATTTATTGTCTCCTTCACACACACCCACTTTCATTCGCACAGACTCAGGCTCACAAGCGTGCAGAGACACCCCGACATGCAAACACACACAGATTCTGTCAAACACACACATAATACCATGCACTCAACGTATCACGCATATTGTCACTTTCACTCTCTATCTCTCGCAAACACACACACACACACACATACACACAGATTCACATACTTACTCACACACCCTCACAAAACGATCTCAGCTCTCACATTTGTACACACTCACATAACACATGCATACTCTCACAGAAAAACACTCATGTGCATGAGCAGGCAATCCCAAACACACATTCAGACACACTCTCCCTCTACAACACTCCCCCCCCCACACCCATTCACACATTCTCTCAAAGAATCTCAATGTCACATACCCTACCCCCACCACACCCCCACACACACAAACTCACACAATCACGCACTCTTTCACACAATTACAAACTCACTTTCGAAATCTCACAATGACACACTCTCATGCACACATTATTATCGCACTCACACGCACACACTTCCTGAAACACAAATACGCAAAGTCATTGTCATACTGACTCACACACTCTCGCTCAGACAAACTGCCTCAATGCTTTCCGTCGCACGGTCTCTGTCCCACAAACGCTCACATGTTCACCGACACACAGTAACATGTTCGCAGAGCAACATCACTCTCACAAACACAGATACACACTTGATCAATCTCACCCTATGTGTGTGTGTATGTGTGTGAGTGTGAGCGTTTTATGTGAGTGTGTATTTTTTTCTGTGAATGTTTTTTGCATGTTAATATCCCGAGTGTGTGCGAGTGAGTCTGTGTGTGTGAGGGAGAGTGTTTTTTTTTTCAGTTAACAGTGCGCATTTATTTCATGGTTTGGCGGGGCAAGTCCATCCTCCCATGGAGACATGCAACCAGTAAAACGTATCCCAAAATGAAAATATTCAGTACAAAACAGGACTGTGATTTAAAAAGTTACATATATTTAAAACATAAAATTTAAAATATTTAAAATATTTAGACGACATTGTTCGTGTCCCTCCCACAAGGAAAAAAAAAGTCAACCACTGATGAGTCAATTTCAAGGTCACTTAACTTGTGTCCATCCTGGCATTATAAGCATCCAGTTAGGCATCCAGCTCTTCTGCTGAAAGCTTCTGCCTTGGATTCCTTCCACCCCGACCACCTCTTCCACCTCTGTTGCCGCCTGTGGATCGTCTGTTTCCACCCCCGAACGCACTACCTCGGGTTCGGTTTATCCTCGGTTTCCACCGACAAGTGGTCTTCTTTGGGCATCAATTTGTGAGGTAACCAGTTGAATGTTCATTGGTCGCCCATCTAAGGGAACTCCATTATACTGCTTCATTGGCTTCAGAGCATCTGCTTTCTGCTCAAAGTGTACATCTGCTGTCTCCAGGCTGCGACCCGATCTATCATAATGTACAGCAGCTTTCTTCAGTGTCCCAAACTCAGCAAAAAGTTCCTGAATATCCGCATCAGGCACACCAAAGTCTAAGTTCGACACCAAGAGTTTTCCGCCAGTTTCAACCCCACCGCTAGCTTCAAAACCACTTGTCTGGGAGTTGTTTCGGTTCGGTTTCTTCCTCGGATTGCACTCTGTCTGTTGCACATGAGGCCTACAGCCAGGCCCCCCGCCCCAGCTCCACCGCCACCGCGGCCTCCCGCTGCTCCTCGACCGGCTAAGCCGCCTCGGCCTGCTCCCCGGCCCATCCCGCCGCCTCCTCCACCACCACTACCACCACCACCTAATGTACAAGTTCAACCATGATCTTATTAGATGGCGGACAGGCTAAAATGACCGAATGGCCTCCTCATTGACCCAATTACTCAATTCATTACTCACCTACAGGAAATCTATCTGCCCTAATTGGTGATAAAGCAATGGCGGGACCTGTTTCCACAATGTCGCGTGGGTGGGAAAGCCCTCTCTCAAAGACTCAGGCCGCACTGCCAACTGGAAAAGCAAACCGAACGCACATGAGCAGCAATATCGCCCGTTTAGCTGCCAGCTGCTTTTCATTTCTCATTTCGTCATTGTTCATATTATTACTTACCTCCTCGACGGGTCAATGCTCCAGTTCGTTCTCCAGCTTGAAGTGTCGCTTCTCCCTTTCGCTCTGTCGAAATGAAATGAATGGCTGCCATGATGCTGTGTCGCCAGGGGCCATGACACCGACCTGTGGCCGGATTTCTACAAAGAGCAACGGATGGTTCAGAGGAAGGCAAGAGTTAGCAGTGGGAGGACCAGAGAGAAAGAGTTGTGCCAGGCGAAAGTGAGAGCCGTCCCTAGGGGTTGGGAGGTTGAATGGCAGCGAGTGCAGGCTCTCTTCCAAAGCACAGTTCAGTTGCTAGAAGCACTGGGAAATTCTTCAAATGTCAACTTCAGCTTCTAAATTCAACAACAAAACGAACCATTCACTCTGCACAGCAATTTTACTCTCCAATCCCCAGACTATATCGGACCTTTTCCTATCGAGTGTGGTGTGAGTTTGTTTAAAACGTTTTCTGTTCAAATATTTCATTTGGCAAAACGAACTAAGAACCTTAGAAATAGGAGCTGGAGAAGGATGCTAGGGCCCTCGAGCCCACTGGGCCATTTAATAAGATCATCACTGATCAGCTTGCGTCCTTAACTCCGATCCTTTACTCAATTTCCCTGCCCATCCCCCCATAACCCTTCGTTTTCTTGATCATGAAAACTCTGCCGAACTCATCTTTGAATATAATCAATGACCCAGCTTCCACTGCTCACTGGGGTAGGGCATTGACGAGTCTCTGAGAGAAGGCATACCTCCTCATCTCCGCCGTAAATGGTTGACTCATATTCTTAAAATGTGCTACTAGTTCCGGATACTGGCGCAAAGGGAAACATCCTCTCAACATCCACCCGTTCAAAGCCTCTCGGAATCATACCTGTTCCAATGCGACTCTGAACTCCAATAGGTACCAGCTCAACCTGCTGAAAATTTCCTCATGAGACAACGCCTTCATCCCTGGAATCAGCATCTCCGAACTGGCAACATTGCAACTTTTACCCTCCTGAAGTGAGGAGACCAAAGTGAAGATTGAAGATTAGACGGTAATAAATTCAGCGATGAGGGCTTCACTTACGTGGATAGATTGGAGAAGTTGGGGTGGTTCTTGGAGAAGAGAAGCTTGCGAGATTAGGTAGGTGTGTTTAGAAACATGATTCCTCAGGACAGGGTAGATAGTTATTTTTCACATTGGCAGAAGGGCCGATAATCAGATGCCATTGGGGTAACTCTTTTGGCAAATGAAGCAAAGGTGACATGATGAAAAACCCATAAACACAGAGAGGAGATGGGGTCTCGAATGCACTGGCTGAGCAAGAGGTGGAACAAAGTTTAATCCTGGTTTCCATCAGGACATTGGACGGGAAACTGAAGCAAAATTATTTGCTTGGTTTCGGGGAACGGGGGGCCGAGTGGGAGTAGTGAGATTGCTCCTGCAGCGGACTTTCACTGGATGGATATGCTGAATGGCCTCCATCTGTACTGTAACCGTTCTATGATTTACACATAGAGCTGGGTATCAGCTATGCTGACTGCTCCGTTGCATGTCCTGTTCTAGTCTGATTTCTGCTGAACGCTCCCAATCTCACTTTAAGGGCAAACGATAGACGACGGAGTTTGTCCCGTCTAAAGGGTGTGTTGAATCTTCTCAGGTGTGAAGATTCCTCATCAAGCTTCACGTTCGAGTCGACATATCTGGTATCGAGCTTGTTGAAAGCTTTTGCTCCTGCCAGTTCTGGCATGGTCCCTTGAACTCTTGGAATAACATAGTGAGTTCTTTTTATTGTTTGATTTAGGTCTTGTCGATCCAGGCAAATTCTTAGCCGCCCATTTGCCTTCCCTCTCACGGCATTGGAATTTACCAATATCCCGGGTCCGTGACTTGGGTCATTATGATCTTCTCTCTATCTCTTGGAAATCACTTTCAAGCTTTCCTTTTAGCTCTATTGGTGCCTTACATGGGAAATGAATCAATGACCTTGCCTGTATTAATCATCATGTGATACTCAAAGCCTTGTGACCATTCCCATATCTTAGCTGAACACTCTAAATCCAATTGGAATAGATTTCTCTTTCCTCAGCTTGGATGACGCCTTTCAATGAACGTATTATTTTTAATACAAAAACAGACTTACCTGGAAAAACTCAGCAGGTCTGGCAGCATTGGCGGAGAAGAAAAGAGTTGACGTTTCGAGTCCTCACGACGCTTCAGTAGAACTTCTGCTGAAGGGTCATGAGGACTCGAAACGTCAACCCTTTCCTTCTCCGCCGATGCTGCCAAACCTGCTGAGTTTTTCCAGGTAATTCTGTTTTTGTTTTGGATTTCCAGCATCCACAGTAATTTTTTGTTTTTATCTCTGTATTATTTTTAATCCACAGTGACGCCTCATTCATCCCTTGGTTTTCTCAGATCAGAAACAGTTTTCAGAACTTCTCGAGCCCCAGACAGCATGGCCAACTGTCTCAGTGACATAGACAATTCAGTTAACGTCAGTTCGTTTGGATCCCTTTGACTTGACTCTCCCCCAGCTACCAAATGTCAGTTCCACCTTAGACCGTCAGCATAAGTTTCCTCGATTTTAATGCATGATTCTTTCAAACTTTCTGAGAAAATTATCTTCTGGTTTTAGTCTGAAAGGTTTGATGTTTCAGTGTGTTCTGGCATTAAGCTTCGGATTATTTTTTGTGAGCGCATTTCTCATCTCTTCCAGATCTGAATAGTTGTGTAAATTACTTTTGTGTCGGACAAGACATGTTTACACATTTCATACAAATGTCCAGTTCCTCCATCTTATGTTTCTTAAATCTCATCGCCATTTCCTAGGGAATGGGGGTTTTGATTTCCTCCTTTCCTCATTCTCCCTGTTCCTCTGCCTTTACTAATTTGTTTACCATCTTCTTTCTTTGTCCTGTTCATTGTTTCCCATTAATTGTGTTTTCTACAAGCTTGGCTGTTTGAGATGTGTGTGGCGAAATTCCTTATAGTAGTGACAAATGTGATCATCTACATTCTTGCACATTCATTTCTCTCTCTCTTTCTCTGGTGCCCATTCATTAGCCACTGATACATTGCATCCACTCGCTTTGCTTTTACCTTTAATTAAATGAAGTCTAGCCATTTGTGTTGACAACAGCTACATCTCGCTCCTTCTGACTTTATGAACAGTGCTGTCTCTATACCCTGTGATATTGTGAGCTCCTCTTTTATAATTAAAGCTGCGGATTCGAGCTGAATTTCTGATAAAAAAATCTTTCCAGGATTTTCACTGTCACCCTCACTCATTTCCCATCCATTGAATAGATCCAATTATTTAACCACAAATCCTCATAATGTGATGATTGATATTTTCTCCATTGCTCGCCTCTTTCAGACAACAGCAGAATGTTCACTTGCCCTGATGTTTGAGTTCCCGGATCACACCCACAGCAAAATCGGCCTGCAAGTTAATCATAATCTAGAGCAGTGCTTTAATTGCTACAGGGACGGCCATATGTTTAAACGAGTCGCATTTCTTTTGGCGTCAGTTCAGGGTTATTTTCAAAGTACGGTTCAGCATTTGTATCATTGCCACCATTTGAGTTCCATCCGATGCACTTGTGGCCACCATGTTATGCTGCTGTTGCTAGTGCCCCAAAATAAATCTCATTTTATTGCACACGTTCTGAATGCATGTTTTTTGACATTGCCTCATGTGTGTCGGCATGGTGTATTGTGCTTATGACCCACGGGTTATAATACAGTGGGGGTGATGTAGGATCATCGCTATACGGTATATTCTTATGGATATAATATAGACTCCATTTTGGAATGATACAATATTGCTTTTTCAGGGATCAATGGACATCTACACCAAGATCCCTCTGATCCTCTGTCCTTCCTAGGGTCCTACTATTCACTGTGTATTCATTTGCCGTGTTAGCCCTCCCAAAATGCACCACTTCACTTTTCGCAGGTATAAGTTCCATTTACCACCACTCTGCCCATGTTACCAGCCCACCTATAGCGCTCTGGACTCTAAGGCTTTCCTCCTCACTAATTACGTCACCACCAATGTTCCTGCATCTGGGAACTTACTGATGACACCTGCTATATTCACGTCTAAATCATGAATGCACATTTCAAACTGCAAGGGTACCAGCACCGATCCCAGCGGTATGCCACTCATCAAAGGCTTCCAATTGCAAAGACAATCTTCGACCATCACCTTCTATCTTCTACCACTGAGTAAATTTTATATCCATTTAGTCATATTGTGCAGGGTTGCATTGGAACATAGCTTCAAGACCTTTGTCCCATGCGGGGCCTTGTCAAAAGCCTTAATGAAGACCATATAGACTATATTAACAGCACTGCCCTCATCAACAGCACCAGCTACCTCCTCGAAAAATTCAATCACATGTGTTAGACATGACGTCCCCCTGAGAAAGTCATGCTGACTATCCCTGATTGATCCCTGCCTCTCCAAGTGGCGAATAACACTATCCCTCAGGCTTGTTTTTTTTTTTCAATAGTTTCCCTGCAAGTGATTTAAGACTCACTGGCCTGTAATTACCTGGTTATACCCACTACACTTCCTGAATAATACTACTACATTCGCTGTCCTACAGTCCTGTGGCATCTATTCTTTGGCCAGAGGGGTTTTGAACATTAATGTCAGAGCCCCTGCAGTCTCTTCTCATACCTCACATAGCAGCCTGGGATAAATCTCATCGGAGCCTGCGGATTTAACAGTTTTTAATTGCGCTAAAATCATTAACACCTCCTCGCTTCCAATTCAAATTTGTTTAGTGTATCACAGTCCCCCTGCCCGATCACTACACCTACCTCGTCTGACTCTATAATGAACACAAGTGAAAATTAGTTATTCAAAAATCACTTACGTCCTCCAGCTCCACACACACATTTCCAATTTGGCCACTAAGGGGCCCTACACTTTCCCTGATTATACTCTTGCCCTTAATGTATTTATAAAATGCCTTGGGATTTTCATTTATCGTGCCCAATATTCACCCTCGTCAGTTCTTTTTATGCACCCCCTACACATTATTTAATCATCTATTGTGTCCACTGTTTTCAGCCCTCTGTATCGGACATACGCCTCCTTTTTATTGATTATGCAATCCTTAATATCCCTTGACATCCTGGGTGCACTAGACTTGTTGATCGTACCATTCAGCTCCATGGTATTATGATAGCTCTGTACTTTCACTGTTTCCATTTTGTATGACTCTGACTGGTTTGATGCAGGCTTTCCAAAAGGTAGCGGCTCCTAATCCACTTTGGCCTGGTCCTGACTTACCATATTGAAACTGGCCATCTCAATTCGTGACCTTTATTTCCGATCCATCTTTGTCCTTTTCCATAACGACCATAAAGCTTACAGAGTTATAGTCACTATCCTCGAAATGCTCTCTCACTGACAGTTCCACCATTTGACCGGTTTAATTTCCTAAGGCTAGGCCCAGTACCGCCCCCTCTCTGATAGGGCGTTATGCGTGCAGGCTCAAAATGCTCCCCTGCATGCACTTTAAGATTTTCAAACCCCCCACCCCCCACACCTAACACACTCCACACTAGGACTATCCCGAATGTATATTGGGGACGTTGAAATCGCCTACTATAATTAGCTTATCATATTAACTCTTCTCCGAGGTTTGCTTACATATCTGACCCTCTTCCCAAAACCAGACCGCCTCCCACGGCGGCCCCTCCACGCCACCCGCCCCCCCAACTCCCCCCCACCCCTGAATGCTTCGGGATTGAGACATTGGTTGAACTAAAGGATCAGATTACTTTCTGAACCATTCCATCTGATGCAACCCTTTGCATTGGGTCTCACTCCCTCTAGACCAGGGATTGTGTCTGTGTCTGTTCAAGTAGTTCTTACACTGTCAGGTCCAGAAGATCAGACACGGACTGGATGATTGGATCTGACTGGGTGAGAAGCAGAGAATCTGACATTGCTTAACCCACGTTTCTAACACTGCATTATCCAGAATGACTCTTAATATCCGTTTAAATGGTACGGCACTACATGGAGCAGTGGAACTCACTCTGCCTGAACAAGAAGGACTGTTCCAGTTGAACTGACACGATCTGAAAAATGAACCCTGACACTGCACGACCCATTGGACATTGCGCAATCTGGAACAGTGGATATCACTCTGCCTGAGCCAGATGATATGACACTGCCTGTTGCAGAGGACCTGACACTGTCTGAAACAGGGGAACTCACACTGCCTGATCCAGTGGACCTGACAACATCAGAAATGTTAAATCTGAACCTATGTCAGTCAACAGATGTCACTTTGTCCACCCCAATGGATCTGGCAATGCCTGAAACAGTGAATCTGTCACTATGTGATCCAGTAGATCTCATAGTGTCAGGTCTAGTGGATATCCGTGTCTCTACAAACTGTTAAATATGATATTTTCCACAATGGTTACATCGATGGATAAACTGGTGCCTCCCATGACCTCCTTGCACAGTTAGTTGGAGAACATGTTCAGGATGCCGGGAACAGTCCAATGAGTGACATGCTGGAGAGCCTGGAATAAACTCCATGCTGGGAATACATAGCCAGGTTTGCTCTCTGAGAGGAGAGCGCATGCGCGAATCCAGTGTATTGGGAGGGAGGGTGTGCAGACTGCAACACATGCGCAGATCCGGCAGGGAAAGTTGCACGCGTGCGCAAAACTACTGCGGAAGCATGCGCACATATCTCGAGGACGCATTGGCGCATGCGCGGAAGAGGAATGGTGTGATGGTCTGGGAGTCTGGGGAGGAAAACGCGATGAGAAGACAGCTGATTGCGCTGCACGAGCGCGGACCGTTGTCGGGCTGTGGGGGGAGGGGATAAGAAGCAAAACATTGCGGGGGAAGGGCGGGATTGTATACTGCGCACTGGTGAGCTCGCGGAACGCCTTTCTGAGCCGGTTGTTGTTGTGGAACGAAGACACTGCGCATGCGCGGTGGCCGATGGGGCGGAACCGTGCGCTCGCCGGTGGGGCAGTGGGGCGATACAGCGCCTGCGCGGTGGCAGAAGGGGCGGGACTGTATCAACATCGTGGTGGAATGAGGCTGGGCAGCGTGTGCGCGACCTGCAACGTGCGACTGCGCATTTACTGAGGCGAGTTGCGGGATGGGCATTGAGAGATTGTCGATTGAGTAAATAAAAGGTTGGGCAGCGACTGCGCCTGCGCAGGCGCGGGAGAACCAATCTTTACACAGAGATCAGCTGTAGAGGGATCTCACATATTGAGTCTCAGAGATCATGTAGAGAGGGATTCCACATTGAGGCTATGTCAGATACCAACTAGGGAGGGACCCTCATTGGATATTGTCAGAGGTCAACTAGAGAGGGATTCCACATTGGGGATGTGTTAGGGAACAACTGAAGAGGGGTCATACACTGGGAGTGTCTCTGATCAGCTGGAGTGTGAAGCAACAATATGTGCAGTGAGAGATCAATTGGGGCCGTGTCCAGATTGGGAGGCGTAATCGATCAACGAAAGAGGAGTCTTACACTAGGGAGTGCCTGTGATCAACTGGAGAGGGATCTCACACTGGAGCTCTGTAAAGGATCAACTAGAGAGGGATCCCACACTTTGGAGTGTTTGAGGTCAACCAGAAAAGGAGCGCAAAATGGGAGCTGCCTGAAATCAACTGGAGAGTGATCCCACACGCAGGACTGTGTAATAGATCAGCTAGAGAACAATGCCACACCAGGAGGTGTCTGAAATCAAGTAGAGAGGGATCCTTCAATGGGGATACCACTGATCAACTAGAGTGTGAACCACGTTGGGAGAAGTCAGAGATGAACTAGAGTGGGTTCCCAGATTGGGAGATGCCAGAGATCATCTAGAGAGGGGTTCTAATCTGTGGAGTGTCTGCGATCATCTGCAGAGGAATCTAACGCGAGTTGTGTATGAGATCAACAAGAGATGAGCCCTACAGTGGGTTTTCCTTTGATCAGCTAGGGAGATGTCCCACACCAGGGGGTGTCTGAGATCCACCAGCGAGGTAACCCATATTGGGGAGTATCTGAGGTCAACTGGAGAGCAATCATACACGGGGGTGTTTGAGCGTAGGGAGGCGAGGAGAAGGCACTGTGCTGGTTTATCTGATAGATCATTAATGATGCCCCTGATCAATTCAGAGAATTGCATAGGTTTGGCAGCCCATAAGCAGGCCATTCGGCTCCTCTGCTCCATACTGGTGATCCTTCCCAACACTCTACTTCATATACCCCAGCCTCGCAACCTTCTATTCCTTTCTCCCGTATGCGTTTATCCTGCTCCCACCCCACCCCCTGCCCCCCGTAACTCCCTTAAATGCATCGTCACCATTCACCTCAAACACTCCATGTGGGAGCGAGTTCCACATTCCTGCCCATTTCTAGGTGAAGAAGTTCCTCCTCAATTCCCCGACTAGATTAAAGGCTTAGATTTATCTTGCCTTGAAAATCAAACTTTGCAGCTCGGTTTCGTTGCAGCCCTACGATACCACAGTGAGTACTCAACCAGAAGGAATCCATTGGTTTTCCTTTGGGGACATTCTAAAATAGTGAAAGTCGCTGAAGAAATGCAAAACTATTTTTTTCATTTTCCAAAATCCTGCACTGTGATCCCTGGCTCTTAATTCAAGACACGAAGTTGGGGAAATGTGATTCGTGGTGACGTACACTTTCCAGTGTGAAGAATTTGTGATATAGTCCCGTGTTGTCAAGGTGCCCACCATATTTCTTGAAACCAACCTGGATTGCCCGCTTCATTAGTTACCCCCGTTTACTAAATGTTTGCCGATGTTTAAGTGTCCTACCTGCCAACTGTCTACAGGGGCAGCAGCTACTGCGGGTGAGTATTGCATTTTCCCCATCCTCACCGCCCCACACACTACCGACTCCCCAACGATTGTAATCAAGTGTTATGTCAAGATGGATTATCCTTTTATTTTTGAGGACATGTGTAGATTTTGGGACAAATAAATCCTGTTCCTAAACAAAAACAGAATTATCTGGAAAAACTCAGCAGGTCTGGCAGCATCGGCAGAGAAGAAAAGAGTTGACGTTTCGAGTCCTCAGGACCCTTCAGCAGAGTTCTGCTGGAACAAAGAGGTGTTAAAGGTTAAATTATCTAAGAGAATGTGCTCATTAAGAATGGATGGCAGGACACTCAAGGCACAGCTCTAGTGGGGCTGGGGTGGAAAGACTGACAGGGCATTACAGGTAAAGATTTAAAAATAATGGAAATAGGTGGGAAAAGAAAAATCTATATAAATTATTGGAAAAAACAAAAGGGAGTGGAAAGAAACGGAAAGGGGGAGGGGATGGGGGAGGGAGTTCAAGATCTAAAGTTGTTGAATTCAATATTCAGTCCGGAAGGCTGTAAAGTGCCTAGTTGGAAGATGAGGTGCTGTTCCTCCAGTTTGCGTTGCTTTAGAGAAAGGCTACCCTGCGACCAATGATTCCTCCTGCTCCCCAACACCCCAGAACCTGTAGAAACCTCTGCCCCAGGACAGTGGTCGAGTGCGAGCCAGTGCAGGTCCCTGAAGAACACCAGAGCAAGGCACATCACGGTTGCTTCACAACCACGTGGGAGTCTGCAAACGTGAGCCATACTGCCAGATTTGATGGACAACCAAGTAGTGAAACTGGTCTGGATGAAAGGCCCAGAGAGGTAGGAACATCAGGTGAGGAGTTTTCCACGTCCACCCAATTGCAGTGCAGGTGAAATGGGGGAAGAGGGTAGACTGCTCAAACACTGAGATATTCATGACAGACAGTGATCCCACTTGGAATCTTTGGCTAAAATGGTTCAGGGAAAAGGGCAGCTGGGCTGCAGAAGGTGCACATTGAACACCTCTCAGACACAATAAGAAAAAAAGTCTCACCAACACTTGCTTGGAGCTGTACATCTGCACGATGGAGTGTGAGCACCCATGGGCATGAACTCCCGCCGAATGGAGACATGAAGAGAGAAATTCCGTGCGCCGATTGCACTCCTGGGGATGGATGTCAGATTAGCTCAGCAGCCTGAGGTGAACCAGAGCACAGAAAAACCGCTCGGTCTCTGTAAGCTTCCTTGAACACTCTGCCACGCTGTTTCAAATCGGAAATGCTGCAATCCTGGACACACTATGCAGGAGGCTGGGAATAGAGCCACAGAGTTAATCACACCACTGACCCATATTGGATAGGCACAAACTCGACAGGCGATACTTTGTAGAGAAATTTCACTTTTAATTCTTGTCTTTGCCCTGAATAATCCATTGTGTTTGCATGAGGATGTAAATGTTTAATTATAAATCAAGTACTCGGAACTGCTTGCAGTGCTAGAGAGGTTCAACTGGGAGAAATTCCCACTCAATTTATTTGGGGTTGCGCAGTTTGAGGGAGGAACATTGGCCAAGGGAAATGCAAACCAAACTGATTACTTCCTTTGCTGTTCCAGGATTAAATTTGAATCACCTTTTTCTAAGCACTTGCCAAAAGGTTCCTTGCTCCTTTAAAATTGGGGATCCAACGCAGCAATGTCTGCATTTCCTCCTCTCACTCACTAGTCCAGCCCGTCTGCATTTTTTACGAAGCATTTACAGCATTGAAACAGCCAATTTGGTACAAATTGTCTCCTCTGGCAGCTATGCTCCAGCCTTTGGTGGTTTTACAGCCCCCGATTACCCTTCGCCATTCGCCCCGCCATGTCGAAACATCTATCCGCCTCCTTTCCCAAATACTTTCTTAATGATGATGGGCAACTTTGCCCCTTTCCTATTCGAGAGAAATAAACTGAAGCCTTTTTGCTCTTTCCTGACTTCAAAACTGAGAGGTTACCTCAATCGCACTTTCTTCTCGCTATGTCCACACTGCTTCCACATCATGTTTGTAACATTGAGACCAGAGCCACAGCAACTCCTCTCAGTATTCCAAGGTGATACAGAGTCCAGTACTGTACACAACACTACCCTGAGTGTTATACAGAGACCAGAACTGTGCATAGGGCTCCAGTGAGGTGTACCCCAGGATCTATATTAGTTCCAGATACCAACTCTGATTTTCAAATGTATGTGTTTAAATATCAACACCAAAGCTGTGTTGGTCATCATTTGAGCTTAGCTAACCTCTGTTGCCCTGGTAGGGATTTGTGAACCTGTAACCAGAGATTCCTTTACTCCTGCGCCTTGTTATCAGTCTTATTTGTGAAGGAGTTGTAGGCCTTATTATTCCGCCTTATGAATGCAATACGATTTCCGGGTCCATATTGAACTTTAGTTGCTATTTACAAACCCATTCACAAGTTTCTTCGTGCTGTCTTGTATTTTGTGGCAGGGTCCTTCGATATTTCCAACGAGGAGGGAAACGAAAAGACTGATGAAAGAAACATTAGATGACGACTGGATTTTCCACAGCGAAAGCCTTGAGAAGATGTTTTCAATAGTGATGTGTTGCGTGGGGGTGGGAGGCGGTGAGCTGGGGTGGGGGGGTGGCGGGCAATATTGGTGGGGTCTGTGGGTGGGTGATGGTTGTGGTGAGGGGGAGAGGGACCACAGTTAGGGGGTGGCATCGATATAACACAATCACTAATGAATCCAATCTGGGAATCCAGGAGAAAATTCTTTACCCAGGGCAGTGAGGACATGGGAAGTGTTCGCAACGATCGTGTTCGAGGTGAACATTGTCGATGTATTTAAGGGTTGTGGTGGCTGGGCACAGCTGGATTAAGAGGTGGTGGAGAAACGTAATGAAGGATGTGAGAGTAGAAGAATATGAAGTGAGGATGGGAGGTGACTGCTTTGGGGCAGAAATACTGTCATAGAACAGAGGGACCGAATTGCCTGTTATTGAAGCTGTAACTGCAATGTAATTATCTGTAATAGAACAGTAAGAACATTAAGGTGTCTGACATTGCCGGGTATGAACAGTTAATGGAAATCATGGGCTTGTTCAGAGGTGAACTTCACAGACTTGCCTTGATGAAAAGAGCACAGTGGTTATTAGTGCCATGTAAGGACTGTATTGTCACACCATAATGGAAGATGAAGCGGCATTAACGGCGCCCTTCAGTGCCTCTATGAAGCAACAGTTCTCAGTCATACGACGGGCTTCGTCTGGTGAATATTGGCCAAACCAGAATCGATTTGCTGAGCTCACACCAGCCGCCAATAATGGAGCCCCATCTTCCTTTCATGCATACCGCCAATAAAGCTCATTATTTACTGAAATGCAATCAAGACAGTGGCCAATTCTTGCAGAGTAATAACCACAGATAGCACTGGTTCGCTGAAGGGCATGGTCGGTATGTGGCCTGACTGATGGGGTGTGATGGGTGCATGAGTGTCACTGATGTGATTGGATGGGTGTCAGAGTGTCACGAATGGGCTACGATGGGATTTGGATTTAATGGATATAATGTGGTGCCTGTAGGAGTGTCACTTGAAGGGATGCAATGCTTGTAGGAGTGTCTCTGATGGGATTCGATGAGAGTAGGCTTGCCAATTACGGGCTGCGATGGGGTTCCGTGTGTCACGGATTGGATGTGATGGGTGCAGTATTGTCACTGATGGAGGTGATTGGTGTAGGACTGTCATTGGTGGGATGTGATGGGTGTTGGAGTTTCACTAATGGCATGTGATGGGCATTGCAGTATCACTAATGCAATGTGAGAGGCATAGGAATATCACTGATGGGGTGTGATGGGTCTAGGAGAGTCAAGTATACATTGTGGTGTTTGTAGGTGTGTCACTGGTGGTATATGATGTGTGTAGGAGTGTCATTGATTGCATGTGATGGTTTTGGAGAGTCACTGATGGGATGTGATGGGTTTGCAATAAATAATGAGGAAGGCAGATGGAATGTTGCCATTTACTGCAGGGGGAATGGAATATAAAAGCGGGAATCATTTGAGAAAATTGTACCTGGCGTTAGTAAGACCTCATATGTTGCACTATGTACAATGTTCGTCTCCCTACTTCAGTAAATACTTAATTGTATTAGCAGCAGTTCAGAGAAAGTTTATCACCTGAGTCGTGGTTTGTGGGGTTACTGCATGAAGAAAGATTAGAAAGGTTGGTCCTGTGTCCGTTGGAGTTGGAGTTCAGAGTACTGAGAGGTGATCTTATTGAATCATATAAGATTCAGAGCGGTCTTCAGAGAATGAATGCGCAGAATGGGGCTAGAGGAAACATGCTAAAAACAAGGGATGTGCCTGCAGTGTGGGCGTGGCCTAATGTGGCCGGCATTCTTCCTGTGGGAGGGTCGAGGGCGCCCAGTTTCAGACACACAAAAAGAGCAGCTCAGCATTGTTGTTGGTTTCCACTGCTCGGGCGTTCCAAGCAAAACCTTGTGAACTTGGGCGATGGGTCAAACCCTGACATGATTCGCCGTCGCTTGTATGCTGTACCAGTTCCTGGAAATGCGTTTGTGCCTCATTCTATTCTCCCTCTTCCCTCATAGGCCAAGAGAGTGGAAAGGGTAGAAGGAAGTGAGGAGGAAGAGCAGCTGGTAGAAATGAGGCGTTGTATGATGGGAGGGTATGGAAAGGGTGATGGGCAAAGAGCAGCTTTTGATGTGTAGAGCACCATTTCGCTTATGTTACCTGATCAGTTATTGAGTGGCCTGAAAAATTGATCGGGGACACACAGAGTGAAAAACAGCCTCCACATAGGAGGAGGCCATCCTGCCCATCGTGTCCATCCTGACTCTCCACAAATACATTTCACACAATCACCATCGCTGCCTTCTCCTTGTAGCTCTTCAAAAATTGTTTCTTCATATAATGACTCAATTCCATTTTGAAGGCCTTGATTCAATCTGCCTCCAATACAAACTCAGGCAACGCCTTCCAGGTCCTAACCATGTGCTGCCTAAGTAGACTGTTCCTTACGCTGCTGCTGCTTCTTTCAACAATCACCTTAAACATGTGTCCCTCTCGTTATCCACACTGGAAAAAGCTTCTCACTCCCTGTCCGGACCAACCATGATTTTGAACAACTCTATAAAATCTCATCGCAATCTTCTCTTCCACAAAGAGTACACTCAGAGGTTATCAGAACCATCCAAATAACTGAAGTCCGTCATCTCTGTAACCGTTTACGTGATTTTTTTCCCCACACCTCCTCTCTAAAACCTTCACGTCTGCCTTAAAATGTGGTGCTCAGAATTAGGCGCAACTTCCTCGCTATCAACCTCCTGGGTCTACTATCGGACAAATATTGAACTGCACCAGCCATAGAAACACTGTGGCTACAAGTGCTGAACAGAAGCTAGAAATTCTGCGGCGAGAAACTCACCTCCGAACTCTCCAAAGCCTGACCACCATGGACAACGCACAGGAAAGGTGTGTGATGGAATATTCTCCGCTTGCCTGGGTAACTGCAGCTCCAACAACACTCATGAATCCCGAAATAGATCAAGAAAAAAAAAACAGCTCGCTTGATTCGTACCCCACCCACCGCTTTAGGTATGCACTCACCAAGGCTTCTACAGCAACTGTAAATCATGCGACCTCCACAGCCTTGAAGGACAAGGGCTGCAGATGCATGGGAACACAATCTTGCCGCAAGTTCTCCGAACAACGGAAAATCTTAACTTGGAACTCTCTCGGCCGGTACTTTTCTGTTCCTGGACCAAAATCAGGGAACACCCTCCCAAGCAGCACTGCGGGTTTGCTTACACTACACGGGCTGCAGCGGTTCAAACAGGAATCTCACTATCACCTTCTCAAGGGACAATTAGGGATGGGCAACACGTGCTTGCCTCGCCAGTGGCACCCACATTGCTCGGAATTGACTGATCGTCGCAACATTTAAGTCTGTGGGAAACAGGAGTAAAAATTTTCCACTGATTCAAGTGGTTCCACGGTTCCACGATTCCACCGATCCTAGCACTACAGAAGTTGGTTATGTTTTTTTGCAGTCCAATCATTTCAGTTCCAGAACATCACTGCAGTAACTGGAGTGACTGGTGAAAACTTTTTTTTTGTAAGATTGGGATCTCTTGCCTCTATGTCTTTATTTCCCTGTGTTCACTTAATTGACTTCTGGACATACACAAAATAAAATGTCAGCTTTCGAATGTAAGATATAAAGTTTATCTTTTATCATCAACAGTCTTTCTGTTCTCTGACAATGTTTTCGAATTCCCATTGTACAGACATTGAAATTCCAGTCGTGAACAACATCCGAACATTTTCTGAATCCTCCCAAAACGTTCCCCTTCAATGTGACGTGACCGTAACACTGGTGAGGGGAAGGGGAGCCACAAGTGATGGGAGAGATAGGAATGACAGGAGGAAGTCAGATGGGAGGTTAAGTGATTTTTTATGCTCTTGAAGATGGTCCTGCTGCCCTGGGGTTGAGCAAGTTGTGAAAAGGTGCAGGTGATCGTCGGGATGAAGGAGCTTTCATTGAGGGTCGAAGATGGAAGATTCTTTGAAAAGCACACCTCGTGCAGAAGCAAATTAGAGCTGCTTCAAATGTAACCAGCCTGTTTAGAAAAGATCTTTGAACGCTTTGAAGGTTTTGAGTTTCACAACATGATTGAACCTTAGAAGATCATTAATTCAAACTCCAGGTAAATTACAAACAAAAGTGAAAGGAAAGCTTGAAAGAGCGCGCCAGGAGATAGAAAGAATAAAATAATTACCGGAGTCACAGAGCCCGCTGTCGTTGGGAAATTGTTGGAATCCATTGTTAAGGCAGTAGCAATGGGGCATTTGGAACGTCAGAATGTCATCCCCCAGAGCCAGCATGTTCCATTAAGATTAAATCCTGTTTGACTAATTTACTAGTGTTTTTTGAAGATGTGACAAGCAAAGTGGATAATGGTAATCCTGTAGATGTAGTCTATATAGGCTTCCAGAAGGCCTTTGATAAGATGCCACACAAGAGATTAATACACAAGATAAGATCACGCGTGTTTATGGATAATATATTAGTTTGGATAGAGCATTCTCTTACCAGCAGAAAACACAGATTCTAGATAAATGGGCCTTCTTCTGGAGGGCAAGCTGTAACTCATGGGGTGCCAAAGGTTTCGGTCCTTGGGCCCCGAATATTTACAATCTATAGTAATGACTTGGATTCAGGGATTGAAGGTCCTACAACTAAATGTGCAGATGACAACGAAATAGTTGGGAAATTAAGTTGCAATGAAAATAAGATATTAACAAAAGAATATGAACAGTTTAGGTGAATGGGCCAACATTTGGCAGATGGAGTTTAACGTGGATAAGTGTGAGGTTATCCATTTTTGTTGGAAGAATTAAAAGGCAAGTTATTATTTAAATGGAGAGAAAATTCAGAATGCTCCAGTGCACAGGTAATTGGGTGTCCTCGTGCATGAATCCCTGAAAGCTAGTATGCAGATACAGCAGGTAATAAGGAAGCAAATGCAATATTGACATTCATTGTTCAAGGAATAGGGTATAAAGATAATGCAAATGTACAAGGCATTGTTGGGACCTCACCTGGTGTATTATGCACAGTATTGATCCCCGTAGTTGAGGAAGGATGTAATTGCATTGGAGGCAGTTCAGAGGAGGTTCACTAGATCGATCTCAGAGGTGCGGGGCTTGTCTTATCGGGAGAGTACGGTCAATTCAGGCACTTGCTCGAGTTTAGAAGGATCAAAGGAGATCTATTTGAGGTATATAATGTGATAAAGGGTGCTAAATATGATAGAGAAAGTAGATGTGGAGCAGGTGTTTCCCCTTATGGGGCATTCTAGATAAAAGTCAGAGATGAGGAGGAATTATTTTTCTCGAATGGTGGTGAATTTGTGGAATTCACTACCTTAGATTGCAGTTGATGCCAGGACGCTGAATACATTTAAGGAGGAGAAAGACAGGTTTTTCATTAGTGACGGGTTGAAAGGTTACCGGGAACGGGCAGGAAACTGGTGCTGAAGTGGAAATGAGACCTTCCATGATCGTATTGAATGGCGGGGCAGGCACTAGGGGCTGAATTGCCTACTCCTGCTCCTAGTTACTATGTTCTCGAGATTAGGCCAATTGAAATGTTGTGAACGAGAAGCCACATTTAACGACTAAGAAGTTGCTTGCATCCCAAAGAAATATATTAATCAATAAAGAGGACACACTAGCTTATTCCAAAAATACAAAACTCCATGTCGGAACTGGGAGGGGTAAAATCTTTCACAAAGCTCGATACAAAACGCGAGAGAATACCATGTAGCTTTATGAGGAATCATCAAACCTGACAATATTAAACAGACCCTTTGGACTGTACAAATTCCTGCATCTATCGTTTCTCCTTAAATTGAGCTCGGGTGCGGTCCAGCAGAAAGCAAACTGATACAGGGGATGCAACGAAGAAGTCAGTATAACTGATGACATCCAGCTCTGCGTTTGCATCATGGAATAGTGACAGCACAGAGGAAGGCGATTCTGCATATGCAGCCAGTGTCGACACCGTGCAGGAGCAATCTCACTACGCCCACTTCTCTGCCCTTTCCCTGTAACTCAGTAAATATTTTTCCTTCAGCATTCCATTCCATTTCCTCTCAGAAACCATGATTAAACTTCCCTCCACCACATTCTTAGACAGTGAATACCAGATCCCATCTTCTCAACATGACAAAGAGTTTTTCCTTCATGTCACCTTTCCTCCTTTGCCAAACACATTGACCCCTAATCATCAGATATTCGACCATTCTGTCAATGGGAAGGATTTATATAAAAGCAAAATGCTGCGGATGCTGGAAATCTGAGACAAAAAAGATAAATTGCTGGAAAAACTCAGCAGGTCTGAGGTCATCTGTGGAGAGCAAAATAGAGTTAAAGTTTCGAGTCCGTATGACTTCTTCAGAATTAAAGAGAGGTGGAAATGTGGTGAAATATATATTGCTTAAATGGGGGTGGGACAGGTGAAGATGGATAGATGGACAGTGATAGGTTGGAGGAAAAGGAGAGATTGCTAAAGATGTCGTGAACAGAAGGTCGAATGGTTTACATTTTTGTGATACTGGTGAAAGGTGCTGCTAATGGTGACATGAAGAGTAGAAAACAAGGTTAGAAAGTGACAGATGGCTCTATTGTGATTGGGGTGGGGGAGGGAACCCTGTGCGAAAAAGGATCATAATTGGCAAAAAGGTGGGGATAAATCAATGAACATTTAAAACATAATAATAGAAATAGGTTGGAAAATATTTTTAAAATTTAAAATAAATATTGCAGAAAGGGGATTAAAAAGGGAGAGTGTGGAGCAGAGAGTTCTTGGTCTGATTTAGTTGATCTCACTGTTATGTCCGGAAGGCTATATAGTGCCTAATCGGAATATGAGGTGCTGTCCCTCCAGTTTGCGTTGAGCTTCAGTGGAACATTGCATCAGGTCAAGGACGGACATGTGGGCATGAGAGCAGGGTGGTGTGTTGAAATGGCAAGTAACAGGAAGGTATGGATGATGCTTTCCAACAGACCGAAGGTCTTCCTCAAAGTGGTCACCCAGACAGTTTTTAGTCTCTCCAATATAGAGGAGACTGCATTGGGAGGAGCAAATGTAGTAGACCAAAATGAGGGAAGTGCAAGTGAAACGATATATCGCTTGAAAGGAGTGTTTGGGTCCTTGGACGGTGAGGAGGGGGGACATAAAAGGGAAGATGTTGCACATTCTGAAATTGCATGTGAAGGTGCCGTGGGAGGAGTTTGATTTGCAGGGGATGATGGAGGAGTAGGCAAAGGGTGTCCCGGAGGGAATAGCCCCCACGTAATTCCCACAGCGGTTCGTTAAGGGAAGTTGGGCTTGGTGGTGGCATTATGCTGGAGTTGGCCGAAATTGTGGAAGATTATACTTTGATTGCAGAGGCTGGTGGGGTGAAAAGTGAGGACAATGGGGACCCCATCATGGTTAGGGGAAGGAGAGGAAGGAGTTAGCGCAGAGGCGGGGGAGATTGGTCGGAAAAGCTTGCGGGCCCTGTCAACCACCTTTGTTAAAGTAGAAGCAAGGCATTTCAGTAGCACTGTTCTGGAAATTGGTATCATTGGGACAGATGCGATGGATGTGAGGGAACTGAGAGTATAGGATGGAGCCCTTACAGGAAGCAGGGTGTGAAGAGTTATAGTCGAGGTCACTGTGGGAGACTGTAGGCTTGTAAGTAATATTGGTGGATAGTCTATCACCAGAAACTGAGGCAGAGACGTCAAAAAAGGGAAGGGAAGTGTCAGTGATGAATCATGTGAAAGTGATGGATGGGTGGAATTTGGAAGCAAAATTAATCATTTTTCCAGGTCCAGACGAGAGCATGAAGCAGCACCGGAACATTCATGTACCGGAGATAGAGATGTTGGTGTGGGTGTGGTGGGGGGTGGTGGGGGGAGGCGCTGTGCAGGATTGGAACACGGAATGTTCCACATATCCCTTAAAGTGACAGCCATAACTGTGGATCATGCGCTTACCAAAGGCCACACCTATTATTTGGAGGAAGTGTGCCGAGTTTAAGGAGAGATTGTTCAGAAAGAGAACAAGTTCAGCCTGACGGAGGATGGTGTTGGTGGATGGGGATTGTTCGGGCCTCTGATCAAGGAAGAAACGCACAGGTCTCAGAGCATCCTGGTGGGGGATGGAGGTCTATAGTGATTGGACGCCCATGGTGAGGAGGAGGTGTTTGGGGCCATGGAAGTGGAGGTTGTTGGTATGATGAAGGGCATCAGAGGAATCATGGATATAGGTGGGAAGAGACTGAACAAGGGAAGAGAGAACAGAGTGAAAATAGGAAGAAATGAGTTCCGTGGGTCAGGAACAGGCTGACATAATCGGTCTACAGGGACAGTCCTGTTTATGGATTTTTGGGAGGAAGTAGAAGTGGGCTCTCCGAGGTTGGGAGGCTATGAGGTTTGAAATTGTGGAAGGAAGATCTCCAGACGAGATGAGATCAATGAGAGTTCTGGATACAATGGCTCGATGCTCGGCCATCGACCAGGGGGAGGGAGGAAGAACTGCCTGCGAGTTGGCGCTCAGTCCATGGGAGGTAGAGGTCAGCACGCCAGACAACAACAGAACCTCCCTTGTCAGCAGGTTTAATAATAACGCCAGGGTTGGTCCTCAGGGAACGGAGTGTGGACATTTCAAAATTAGATTAGAGTGAGTGAGAGGAGCAGAGAAAGTGAGATGGCCGTTGTCACACTGGCAGTTCCCAATGAGAAGTTCAAGAGCAGATAAGGGGACAGAGGTACAGGTGCAAGTGAAGGTGAATACTGGAGGCAGGTGAAATGATTTGTTGAACGGGGGTGGAGGGGGAGGGAAAGGGGCGGGGGAGGTGGTGGCGGGGTGCGGCGACTGCAGTCCAAGGAATTGAGCACGTAGACGAAGGAGGAGAAGGAAGATTTCAACATCGGGCCGAGCTCATATTTCATTGAGGTGAGGGAGCAATGGTATGAAATGGAGTCCTTTATTGAGTACTGAACGCTCAGCATTAAAGAGGGGAATGTCAGGGTATATGGTGAATACACTGCCGGGTTTGGATCAGATGGCGGGATGGGGTTAGAGGGCCAGGGAGTGGTGGAGGGTCCTGGATGGGCGTTGGGGTCAATGAGTTTTTGGAGCTTGCTCTCCTTGGCACCTGAAATAAAGAGACAAATTTGCATCATAAGGGTTCAGTGCGTTTTCCTGTTCGTAAATTTCTTCTTTACAGGGGCTCAAGCAAACTTCAACCTACAATCCAAAATATTTCAGCTTTCATTTGTAACCAAGAACGAGCAGAGAACCCTTCAGGCCTGCAACATATTCATCCATCATTTTATGGATTGTAAAGTAGTGACCTGTTTCAGTTCAACACTTCTAATACTCAAAGTGCATGTTAATTTTACTGGATTTCATAGTTGTTAGGTGTGTGTCTGTGTTGCTAAGGGATTAATATTTGCTACATTTTGAATGGCTGCATGATCCTCAGTTGCAGTGGGATTTAGGTGTTTTAATACATGGGTCACAAAAGGTAACTATGGAGGTACGGCAAATAATTAAGAAGGCTAATGTAATGCTAACGTTTATTCCTAGAGGGATTGAACATTAAATAAATAATGTTATGCTTCAATGTTACACGTCATTGATTAAACCGTACATCGAATACTGTGTGCAGCATTGGTGTTCTTATTTAAGGAAGGCTGTAAATATATTTGAGGAGTTTCAAAGAGGTTTACCAGATTGACACTTGGAATAGCTGGGTTGGCTGAAGAGGACAGATTGGACAGACTGGGCATGTTTCCAATGGTGTTTAGAAGAGTGAGGGGTGATTTGATTGAATTGCACAATATCCTGAGCGGCCTTGAGAAGGTGGACGTCAAAAGGATGTTTCCTCTTTTCGTTGAGTGTAGAACTGAGGGGCACAGCTTTAAAATTAGGGGGCGCCCATTTAGGATAGAGATGAGGAGATTTTTTGTTCTCTCAGAGGTTTCTGCGACTTTGGAATTATCTGCTTCAGAAGGAGGTGGAGGCGGGGTGAGGAAGATATAGATAGATTCGTGTTAGGCCTGGACATCCAAGGTTTTCAGGGTTCGATGGTAGTGTGGAAATCTAAACACAAGAAGATCAGCAATGATCAAATTGAAGGGGAGGGCAGGCTCGAGGGGCCGATTGGTCTATTCCTGTTCCTTTTTCTTATGTTCTTATGCATTTCGAGTCTTGTGTTAAAAGAAATGTTTCATTATTTGCTTTTTAAATTTACATGGAAATCTCTCGTGTACCTATTCTTAAAAAGAAACAGCGCTGGAGGGATTAAAGCAATTCTCAGAAAACATCATTTGAACACTGGAGAATAAGGATCAACCATCCCACATTACTCCCGTATTTGGAACACATCCGGCACGTCTGTCTCCTGTCAACCCACCTTCCCCCATCACTACTGACTTTCCCCATAACCCCGGCTCCCCCGGTTAACCCGTGGATCCACCGTCACTCCTGGACAGCGCCAACACATCTGTACCCAACCTCATTCCTGCATTGCCTCTCTCCAAACTGCAGTTTATGTTGGTTAATCTTTGCTGCCTTCCATTGTACCAAACACTGCCCCATTAGTTCTTTCAGGTCCTTATATTTCAATACATCACAGGGTGCTGTAGCATATCTCAATATCTTATGAATCAAGTTGGTAACCTTTCTGCCAGCCTGATGTTTAATTCCATCGCGCATTTCTCTATTTTACAGTCAACAGCATTAACGACTGTGATCCTCAAGTGTAAATGTTATGTTCACCTGTTAACTGTTGGCCATGGCCACGGCGAATCTACTGGGCCATATATTCGATCTGAAATTGAAAGGCATTCCGATTGTTTGTTTGGATCAGCTTTATTTCCTGAAGTCTATCCCCGTGTGCAACATCCATGCCATCCCGTTTTCCGGCAGACACTAACTGTCCTGCCTGGTTCACCGTCACTTTCACCTTTGACCAATTTGTGGCTATTTGTTGCCTGAAGCTGAAATATGAATATGGCAATGAGGAAACGGCAGCTGTGATGCTGGGAATTCTGACTGTGCTGAGTTGTTTAAAGAAACATTTCTGGATTGTTATGTTAACGGGTGGATATCAGCTGATGTGCACACCTTGGTTTTGTGGGTTAACAATTTATGTTCTGGAATGTCCGCTTTGGGCCACAGTTGAGCAACTCCACAACGTTGAAACCAGGTCCTGATTCTGCTGCTCAACATTTCACCATTAGACACAGTTTAATGACAAATAGAGCCCACAGGAAGCTCCGGGCTCACAGCAGAGCGAGAGTAGCAGAGATGGGGAGTAAAAAGTAATCCGTAATTTTACTGTTTGTTATCTCGATATGGTCCATGTAATTGGTTTATACTTTCTGGTGGAGGATAAAAAAATTGGGGTATTATTCTGCACTTCTGCATTAATTTGTTCATGATCTGGCCTTCATGCTGAAGCCCCTGTGTTCCCGCACAGCCACTGATATTTATGCTGTTTCCACCTGCTATTTTCAGAGAGTAAGAGTGTGCTGAAATAATACTTGACTACAATTCTTCAATTCATTAAATGTTGCGAACAAATGAATCATTGAGATTTCCCAGGCTCCTCTCGTTTTAATGCATATTTGCAGCGGGGGGAGCGGCTGCCACTTGGGGAACTGAGACACTCAGAGTTTGCAGACATTTCTCATTTACTTTCATATTTCCAGCGGGAGTGGCGGGTGGGTGTGGAGGGAACATAACTTATCACCGACACATTTCACCTCCCATTGGTTGGTTCCAACGGTCCACCACCATGATACAGCACGGCAGCAACATGTTTGTTGGCCATTAGAATAAACACAGGAAGAGAGGGCGGGAGGCAGAGGAAAGAGGCAGACGGAGAGAGACAGAAATAATGGTCGAGGGAGAGACAGAGAGAGCGAGAGACAGAGAGAGAAATATTGAAACATGGAGAGAAAGAGAGTCTTGGGGAGGTAGAGAAAGAAAGAGAAAGAGAAAGAAACAGAGAGAGGGAGGGACAGAAATGGAGAGACATTTGGAAAAAGAGAGACAACGAGAAGGGAGGTGAGAGTGAAAGACAAAGCCAGAGGGATACATAAAAAGAGAGAGAGAGAGAGAGAGAAAGGGTGAGGGCGATAGAGAGGGATACATATAGAGAGGGAGAGGCAGAGAGATAGAGAGACAGAGAAAGAGAGATACAGAGTTACAGAGAAAATTAGATAGATGGGGAGAGTGGGAGAGAGAGACCGTAAGCCTGAGCGAAAGAGACAAAGGGAAGGTCGAAGGAGAGAGTTAGATGGAGAGAGAGACAGAGAGATAGAGAGGGAGAGAAGAGAGGAGGGAGAGAGGGAGAGAAAAAGAGAGACCCAGGGAAAGAAATGGAAGGAGAGAGAAAAGAGAGATAGAAAAAAAGTGACAGTGTGAGGTGGAGTGAGAGAGGGGAGGGAGAGAGAGAGGGAGAAAAAGACACAGTAGAGGGAGACACATGCATAAAGGTAGAGCAGAGACGGAAGGAGAGATGTAGAGAGAGAGAGAGAGAGAAAAGGAGACACAAGGCAGTATTTTCCATTCCCTTTGGTGTCGGGTGTCACAGTTGGCGTGGGCGGACAATGTGGCAGGATGATCAAAAATCAATTTCACGCCGCTGTGAAACCAAATTGTAATCACCCGCTTCGCCCGTCAATGCCAACCCGCCATTCCCGCCGCCAGTTGTCTGGGAATTCATTCTAAAACCTCTGAAAATGATTATAAGCCATGCTCGCCAGAATCATGGCAGAATGCAGGGTCACCCAGGCAATCACAGAGACGTCTTTCACAACTGGACATGAGTAACGTGCACCTGAGACCTTCAGTTTTCTGGAGAATTCCACTATTACTTGACTTGCTTGTTTGGGCCCAAACTTGTGGGCATCAGCACCAGGCTTCGCAGGCAGCACTATATCACTTTTATGGGTGCTCACAGGCTGGTCGCTACCTACCAGGACAGTATAAGGAAGGGGTGTCCTTTCAATGGCTGCAGGGCTAAGGATTGCTTGGCAAGGGGGATGAAGTGACATCAGACAAGGCAAGAGGCTGGAAGGCGAGGCCAGTACTGGGGATGAAGGCTATTAAAAGGGATGCGTGGGTTGCACTTGTTGGTCTGTGTTGGTGGACTTAAGGTGGTCGGGGATGAGAAGGCATTCTCCAGACCCGCTGAGGCCAGATGGAGATGTGAGGGTGTGTGTGAGAGTGTGAGTGGTGATCGGCAGTGAGTAGGATGCCAGTGAATGTGTGATGGCCTTGTGAGTGTGAAAATGTGGAATGGTTAGACAGTTGCCTTACCCTGGTGGCAGGGATGAGATCGCTCGCCCTCCTTCTGTCACTGGGTGGCCAATCTTTTCCGTGGAGCATTGGTAGCGACCACCATTGTCACTGTCTCCATGTCGGACTGATGGTTTTGCTGCACGCCCTCCGCCCAGACAGTGCATGGAGGACATCACGGCGGGAAACCTGAAGACATTCCATTCACGGTACAGTGATCGCGTGTTGGTTTTCTGGGCCATGTCATAACTGGTGCCGTGCTGGGCTACAAGCATTGAGAACAGAGTGTGCAGCCACAGTTTTGATATGGCATCTGGAACGAGGAAACGGGATGTTAACAGCACGGCCGGCAATTCAGGGGCCGGTCACAAGTGAGACTGCCTGATTCATATGGCTGCGTAATTAATGAGGTGGGAAGGGGGCCATGTAGCGTGAAACCTGCAATTTTCCCATCAATTGATGCACAGATGAAATCTGGGGTGAATCCGACCGTAAAGGGTGAGCTGGAGAGAGAAATTGGGAGAGACACAGAGAGAGACGGAGAGAGAGGGAGAGAGAGAGATAGAGAGGGAGAGAGGGAGAGAGAAAGAGAGAGCAAAACACAGAGAGATAGGGAGAGACAGAGAGAGAGTGAAAAAATGAACCCGCAGCGATACATAGAGGTACAGGGTGAGATGAGATTCAGTCTGAGGTATGTGCAAAGAGAGATTAAGAGAGAGAGAGAGAGAGAGAGTGAGGGACAATAATTGGGGGAAATAGTGACTTAAAGGGAAGCTGCCACACACACAATCACAGATACAAACAAAATCCCGAAAAAAGAGAAAGATGGGGAGTTGGGGAGGGAGAGAGGTGGAAAGGGCAAAGTGAAAGAAAGCGTTAAAGAGAGGGAGGGTCTAATGGAAATAGAAACATATAGTGAAAAAGTGAGAGAGAGACAGAGAGATAGAGGCAACAGAAATTTTAGAGTGTGAGAGGCACAGGCAGAGAGAGATATGGAAACACAAACGCAGAGACAACCACACTGAATGAGAGAGAGAGGGCTGACAGAGGGGACGATTGAGAGGGAGAAGAAGAGAGAGTTTTTGGGAGTGGATGAGGCAGAGAGAGAGAGAGAGAGAGAATGAGAGAGTGAAAGAGGGAGGAAGAGCGAGACAGACTGTGTGACAGAGGGTGACAGAGAAAGGGAAAGAGAGAGAGAGTGAGAGATGGAAAGAGTGAGAGAGAAAGAGAAAAAAAAAGAGAGAGGCGGAAACACTCAGATAGAGGAAGACAGATGGAGGGTGAGTTTTAGAGAGGCAGCGAGAGAGACACCGAGACATAGAGAGAGACAGAGAGAGAAACAGAGAAGGAGAGGGAGATAGATACAAAAATATAATCTCACCAGCATACGCACCTACAAACATGCAAAGATAGAGAGGGAGAGAGAAATATTGAAAAATAGAGCAGGAGAATAGAGCGGGAGAAGTGTGAGAGGCAGAGTTAGACACACATTGTGAGGGCGAGAGACATAGAGACTGAGCGAGAATGAGACAGAGAGACAAAGTGAGAGGTAGACGGGGAGATAGAAAGTGAGAGAGAAAGAAAGGGAAAGAGAGAGGGAGAGTCAAGCAGAATGACAGATGAGTGAAGAAGAGGGAGAGAGAGCGATATAAAGATCATGAAATAGACAAAGGGAAGCTCAGCCAGTGAGAGAGAGACAGCGAAAGTGAAAGAGGAAAATAGAAGGGAGATTAGGAGAAAAACACTGAGAATGGGGGTGAGAATGAGGCAGAGGGAGAGAGAGAGAGAGAAATAGACACACAGAGGGTGAGAAAGGGAGGGTAGGAGAGTCACAGAGAGAGTTTTGAGGTAGAGAAAGAGACAGCAAGAGTGATAGAGCGAGAAGGAAATAGTGAGAGATAGAATCACAGCAAAAGAGGCTCAGAGAGAGAGAGAAAGAGAGTCAGGCAAACAGAGCGTGTGTGAGAGAGGAGGGCAGAGAGAGATGGAGTGAGAGAGAGATAGATAGATAGTCTGAGAGAGTGAGAGAGAGAGAGAGAGTGAGGGAGACTAAGATACAGAGTAAGATAGCTAGAAAGATAGATAGATAGATAGATAGATAGATAGATAGATAGATAGATAGATAGATAGATAGATAGATAGATAGATAGATAGATAGATAGATAGATAGATAGATAGATAGATAGATAGATAGATAGATAGATAGATAGATAGATAGATAGATAGATAGATAGATAGATAGATAGATAGATAGATAGAGGGAGAGAGAGTGCGAAGGAGAGCAAAATGCGAAAAGACAAATAGAGAAACAAACAAACAGGTTGAAAGAGGCAGAGAAACGGGAGAGAAAGATAGAGTCCCACTGACACACACACACATACAGAGAGATAGAGAGAGAGAGATACAGAGACAGAGACAGAGAGAGAGAGAGAGAAAGAGAGAGAGAGAGACAGAGACAGAGAGAGAGAGAGAGAGAGAGAGAGAGAGAAGAGAGAAAAAAGATAAATGAAGAGAAACAGAGAGGGAGACCAAGTGAGAAGGAGTTAGAAGCGAAGAGATTAAGAGAGAGAAGGAAAGAGGCAGAGGTATTGAGAACAGAGGGAAACAGATGGATAGATAGAGAGAGAGTGAAAATAGTGAACGCGAGGGAATGGGGCAGAAAGGGAGAACGGGGAAGTGAGACAGTGAGCAGGGAGAGAAAGGTACACAAAATAGGGAGCCAGAAAGAGAGAACGAGAGAGATGGTGAGAACGAGAGAAAGGGAGAGGCAGAGAGCAAAAGAAGCAGAGAGAGTGTGCAAGAGCAGTAGAGGAGTAAAGAGAGAAACACAGAACCGTCAAGATTGAGAGAGAAGCACACGGAGAGAAAGAAAGAGTCAGAGAGAGGAGGAAAGAGAGAGAGAGAGATTGTGAGATAGACTTGCCTTTGATTGAGGTGTGGAATCTTTTTTGGGGGGGATTATAAATATTCCCTGATAATTTATTCATTGAATTTAGCAATAAATTGCCATCTCAAACTCACTCCAATCGCTTAACTCAACGTCGACTGTTAAAGAGGGCAGCTACATCCCAGAGCACAATAGAACAGCGTGGGGAGAGGCACTCTAACATTTGATATCTTATCAATAAATGGTAACAGTCAAGTCACGGATAAAACTGAAGCAATACGAGAACTAGAGATGGGACTGGTGGTGTTTGAGTGGGCAGCATCTTTTCTGGCTGAGTACAGCTGCTGATTTTATTAGTTAATTAATGTGATAAGTAAATTTCCGTCTTTGGAACCTGGCATCTCCATCTAAAAATAAACAGATTGTTTCATTGAACTCAGTGTCATAATCTGTTTGTTCATATGTTTAAAAATAATAATTTGAACAATGTGGCAATTTCAACGTCCCCGAGGTGATCCCACAGGGTATAACTTAATGGCGTTGGGAATGTAACAGCTCAGCTTTTAAAACACAGAGATTACCAGCAGCACAAAGGGGCACATCACTTTACACTGAAACGAATGAAGCAATTGGTGTGGCTGAGAAAATATTCTACCCAATCCTTGCTGTTATAGGTGTTTCTGGTGAGTGACCATAACCATTGGAGTTGTGTAAGTCTGTGTGTGAGCGGCTCTCTCGATTAAAACTGTGACTGAAAATGCTAGGTGCTGACCTCGGGCTTACCGTTATAGACACAGCTAATCAGCGATGTAATTTGTTTAAGTAAAACGCCTTGAAATATCTCTACGGCTTCATTTACTTTTCTCAAATGAAAATAAACCTTTGTTTGTAACGCAGAGGCTCTCAGATGAATTAGGTCCATGTATTTAGTGGAATATCGTGTAATGTTAAATCAGGCCTCAGTGAAGGCCAATCGTCTGAAGGAAGGTTTGGTGGGAGTCAGAGGAAAATCAGTCTGAGTGTGGGTCACTATCCAGAGTTCGATACCTGACTCCAGTGACCAAATATTTCTGTGAGTATCTGTCAGTGGAGAATTGTACTGAATGCGGGTCATTAATCAGATTGGAATACCTGGCCCCAGTCACCAGTCTTTCACTGACTGTATCTGTTAGTGTCAACTTGTACTAAGTGTGGGTTAGTAACCAGAGAGGAATACCTGATCCAAGTGATAATGTATTATTCTGAACATTTGTCAGTGTAGAATTGAACTTATTGTGGGTCAGTACCTGGAATGAAAGAAATCGGCTCTATTTGGAAATCATTTTTTTCTCTGAGTGATATTTCCATTCCATGGAACTGTCTCTGTGTTTTACCATATGAACAGTTTGACAACAGGAAGCGTTTTGATATTGGTTGAAGGTGTTTGGTAATGAGTGTTAATGAAATTAAATGACTGCATTTCGCTCCATTTTCTATTGACCTGCTTCAACAGAAAAATATGCCCAACAGTTCCTGAAATTTAAGCAAGCCGGCAGCGCTCTTACAGTATTAAAGTGTTCTTTTAAATGCTTTATAAGGCCAGGAGAGACAGGAGCCGAAGTAAATTATTCCTTCTGTGGAGTCTGCTCCGCCATTCAATGGGATCATTGCTGTTCTGGGAATCATCAACTCCACAAATCTGTTTGTTCCCCATAACCTTTGATTCCCTTACTGGTTAAAAATCTGTTGATCTCAGCCTTGAATACATTGAACGGCCCAGCCTCGACAGCCCTCTATGGGATATAATTTCAGAGATATGCTACCCTCTGAAAGAAGCAATTGCTCCTCATCTCTGTACTAAATTGGTGAATCCTTTCTCTGAGATTATACCCTCTCGTCCTCGATCCTCCCACAAGGAGAAACAACGTATCAGCATCAACACTGTCAAGCTCCTTAAGAATATTATATGTTTCAACAAGGCCGCCTCTCAATCTTTTAAACTCTACTCAGTACAGAATGAATCTACTCAACCTCTGCATCTAACAAAAATCCCCCTATATCCCGGATCAGCCGACTGAACCTTCTGTGGAGTGCCTGCACTTCCAGTATGTTTTTCCTTAAATATGCGAACCAAAATTGTTGACTGTATCCTAATGAGTGTCTTGTATAGTTTTAGCACGCCTTGCCGATTTTTATACTCTATTTCCTTTGAACTACTTGTCAACATTTCATTTGTTTTCCCAAGTGCGTGCTGAACTCGTATGTGAGCGTTTTGGTACTCACGTACGTGGGCTCCCAAATCCATCTGTGATGCAGCTTTCTACAGTATTTCTCCATATAAATAATATTCATCTTCTCTTTTCCTCCTGCCAAACAGCATACCTTCACATTTTCCCACATTATCTGCCATATGCCAAGTTTCTTCCCACTCAATTAAAATTGATACATCCCCTTGTAGACTTTTTGTGTCATCCTCACCACCTGCATTGCCATCATTTTTTGTGTCATCTGCAAACCTGGCGATTGTACATTCACTTCCCTCATCTGAGTCATTAATATATATTGTAGATAATTGTGGCCCCAGCACTGATCGCCGTGGCGTTCCAGTAGTTACAGGTTACGATCCTTCAAATGCCCCCCTTACCTAAACTCTCTGTCTTCCATTAGCTAGCAGACCCTCTATCCATGCGTATACACTGCCTCAACACAATGATCTCTTATTTTATTATTGAACCTAATTGAACACTTTTTTTTGGAAAACCAAAGTTATTACATTTCCTGCTTCTCCTTATACCATTCTGCTTTTTACCCCCTCAAATACTTCTGATAAATCTGTCAAAGATGATTTCACCTTCATGAAGCCATGCTGACTCTGCTTGGTTTTATTATGCATTTTAAATACCCTGCTATCACATTTTTTATAAAAGATTTTAACATTTCCCCAATGGCGGATGTTAAGTTAACTGGCCTATAGTTATCAGATTTTTTGTCTGAATCCCTTCTTGAATAAGGGCGTTACTTGGCAGGTTTCCAATCCTCTGGCTATTTGCCGGAATCAAAAGATCCTTGGAAGATTATCCACTGCATCCAGTATTTGCGTAGCTACATCCTTTAATATCCTAGTGTGCAACTCATCAAGTCCACGGGGCTTATCAGCTTTTAGCCCCATTAGCTTTCTTAGTATTTTTCCAACAGCGATAGTTATTGTTTTAATTCCCTCCCCCCATTTTGCCCCTTGATTATTTAACATTTTTTGGAATGCTATTGGAGTCTTCTATCGTGAAGACTGATGCAAATTATTTATTCAACAACTCTGGCATTTCCAGGTTCCCCATTATTATTTTCCGTGCCTAATACTCAAAGGGCGTTGTTCACTGAAGCATCTCTCTTCATTGTTATACATTTAAAGAAACTCTTATTGTCCATTTAACGCACAATGTTTATTTTCCCCCTCTTTATTATATTTTTCGGCATATTTTCTTGGATGTTAAAAGTTTGACAATCCTCTAGCTTACCACTACTCTTTGCCACATTGCATGTATTTTTAAATTTCAATTTGATTCTGTCCTTGACATCCTTGGTAAACCATGGTTGGTTTATTCATTCTTAGAATCCTACTTCCTCAAAGGGATAGATTTTTGTTATGAGTCATGAACTACTTTCTTAAACATCGACCATTGTTCATAAAACGTCTTTTCTGCTAAAAATACTCTCTCAGTGCATTCCAACCCACTCTGCCCTCATCATTTTATAATTATACTTCTGAAACTTCAGCAAAGTTGTTTCGGACCGATTTTCACTGTAAAACTGAAAGCTTAATTATACCATGTTATGGCAATTGTTTCCGAGGGGTTCTTTTTCTCTGAGATCATTTATTATACCTGCCGCATTACAAATTAACAGGTCCAAAGTAACCTGATTCCTGATTGGATACACAGAAAATTGTTCTAGGAAACTCTCCCGGATACATTCTATGATTTCATGCTCGTGGCTTCCTCTGCCAATTTGATATTCCCAAACTACATGAAGATTAAAGTCGCCCATGATGACGGTGCTGCCATTTCTACCTGCCATAATAATCTCCTGATTCATTCTATGTTCTGCAGTATAATTACTGTTAGGCGGCCGAGAGGCTACTCCCAATATCGTCTTCTCTCCCTTTTAATTTCTTACCACCACCCATGTGGAATCTACAGCTTCCAGTCCAAAAAAATGTCTTGCTATCATACGTATTCCTTCTTGACCAAAAAGCTATTCCACCACCCTTATCTTCCTGCATGCCCTTTCGAAAAGTCACATACCACTTAATATTTAGTTCCCAGCTTTGATCACTTTATAACTACATCTCCTTAATGACTATAAGGTCACTCCCATTAACCTATTATGTTCCATAATTCATTTATTTTGTTCTGAATACCACCAACATTTAATTAACGGGGTATCAATTTTGACTTTTCACCATTTCTCCCCCATGGACCTATTTAGTGTTGTGTTTTTAATAATTGCACACTCTATCCCTTTCTGTTACATTCTGGATTTCATTAACTAAAAGCTGTCCTGCAAAGCTGCCAAATCATTTTGCTTTGTAAGCCTTCGGACCCCTTCTCCAGAACCCCTGCCCATCTATTTAGATTGAAACTCTCTCTACAGCCTCAGTTATTCAATTCATCAGGACACTGGTCCCTGCATTTTTAAAGTGACGCTCTTCTCACCAGGACAGCTCTTTTCTACCCCTGTACTGATGTCAGTGTCTTTTGATCAGAGCCCATTTTCCCCACACCAAGCTCTGGGCCACATATTTAACTTCATGTCGTTATTTATCCTATGGCAGTTTTCCCATGGCTCAGTTTGCAATCCCTAGATTATTATGTTAGAGGTTCTGCCTTTTACTGTAACTCATTACTGTTCGAATTACTTCAGCAGAATTTCGTTTCTAGCTCTGTCACTGTCGTTGGCACCAAAGTAGACGACAGCAACCAGATTTCTCCACTCTACTCCAACTTCCTCTCCAGTCCATAGGAGATGTCCTCAACCCTGGCACCGGGCAAGCAACAGAGCCTTCAGGACTAACGCTCACAGCAACAGAGAACAGTATCGATCCCCCTAATTATACTGTCCCCCACCACGACAGCATTCCTAATTCCTCCCCCCAACTTGAATGGCTCCATTTACCATGCTGCCGTGGTCAGTTCGCTCATAGTCCCAGCAGGCCCGGCTCCTGTCCACACAGCTTGCAAGAGCCGGGTAACTTTTGGCCAGTTTCAGGGGCCGAGGCTCCTTTAAAGTGATCCCCTTGGTCCCCATATCTATTTCCCCTGCAGAAAAACTCTACTGTCCATGATCCCAGACCATCTTTGGGCTACCTGATCTGAGGGGTGTGAGCTCCTCCTGGAGCAAAGTGTCCAGGTGACTGTTCCCTCCCCGATGTGGCGCAATGTCTGCAGTTTGGACACCACCTCCTTAAATCGGATTCGATGGTCCTCCAGGTGCAAACATTTGCTACTGTTGTGTTCACTCTTTGTCACCTTGGTGTCCAGCAGGCCCACATGCTGCATCAGCAACGCATCAGCTGCACTGCCATCGCTCTCGTATTTAAATTAGTGAATTAATCAATTGCATTGGCATCCCTGCTCTTTATTCTTGAAGAATTCCATCACTCCTTACACTTGATTGTAACTTTTTTGACATACCAGTGTCAATCCATTGCATACGAAGCTTTTTTGTGGGGAAAAATAGACGACAGACCTAAACGCTAACATAAAAGTCTCCAAATAGCCACAACTCAGCTGTTCTCGCGCTCATTTTCCCTCTCGTGCTCTTTAAAGGTCTATTGCCTCTCTCCATGCACTCTTTAATGGTCTCTCTTTAATGCGTGACACAAAAAGTTGGTGGGAAGGCAAGTGGTGACGATGACACAAAGAGATGCACAGGGATAGAGATAGGCTAAGTGAGCGGGCAAATATTTGGCAGATGTAAAAAATTGCGGGAAATGTGAGGCCATTTAGTTTGGCATGAAGAATAGAGGATCTGAATATTATTTAAATGGTGAAAGACTGCAGAAAGATGCAGCACAGCCTGCATGAATCCCCAAAAAACTAACATATAATTTTAGCAGGTAATAGAAAGGAAACTAGAATTATGGTATTTATTTCACAGGGTATAGGGCATGCATATACTGGGAAGTCTTGCTGAAACTACCTAATGCAAGGTAATAGGTGGACCGCACCTAGAATGCTCTGAACAGATTTGGCCCCTTATCCAAGGAAAGATATATTGACATTAGAGGCAGTCCAAAGAAGGTTCCCTCGATTGATCCCGGGTATGGAGGGATTTTCTTATGCAGAGAGCTTGAGGAGGTTAGACGTGCACTCACTGGAGTTTAGAAGAAGAAGAGGCAAACTAATTGAAACATTTCAGATTCTTAGGAGGCTTGACAGGGTAGATTATGAAAAGTTGTTTCCCCTTTAGGGAGAGCCTAGGACAAAAGGGCTTAATCTAAGAATCAGGGGTCGTCGATATAAGGCAGGGATCACGGGAAATGTATTCGCTCAGATTGTGGTTAACCTGTGGATTAAATACTGACAAGGGCTTTAAAGAATGGGTCGTAAAATATATTCAAAGCCGAGGTACCGAGATTATTAATCAAGAAGGGAATCAATGGTTATAGGGAAAAGAAGGAAAGAGGAGTTGAGAGTTATCCGTTCAGACATTATCTCTTTGAATAGAGGAACATTTTCGTTGGGCCGAATGGTCTACTTTTGCTGATAGGCCTTATTGGCTTTTGGCCTTTTGCTCCCTCCTCTCACCCTGCTCACTGATGCTCTGTGGCCTCTCACTCGGCACACTCGAATGGTTTCCTACTCCTCTCATACTGCCCCTCTCTTAATGGCCCCGCTGCCCCTTTCACTCTCCCACTGTTGATCGCCCCACTGCTCCTCTCGCAAAATCTCACAATCAATGTCACCATTGCTTCTCTCACTCTCTCGCTATCAATGTCTCCGCTGCTTCTCTCATTCTCACACTTTTAATGGCCCGGCTCCTTCTCTCTCACTCTCTCACTGTTAATGTCCCTGCTGCTCCTTGTACTCTGTAGCTGTTAATAGCTGATGCTCTTCTGTCACTCTCTCACTGCTAATGGCCCCGCTGCTTGTCCCGCACTCTCTCACTGTTAATGGTCCAGCTGCTACTCTCACTCTCTCTTAATGTTCCCGCCCCTTCTGTCACTCTCTCACTGTTAATGGCGCCGCCCCTTCTGTCACTCTCTCACTGTTAATGTTCCCGCCCCTTCTGTCACTCTCTCACTGTTAATGTTCCCGCCCCTTCTGTCACTCTCTCACTGTTAATGGCGCCGCCCCTTCTGTCACTCTCTCACTGTTAATGGTCCAGCTGCTACTCTCACTCTCTCTTAATGTTCCCGCCCCTTCTGTCATTCTCTCACTGTTAATGGCGCCGCCCCTTCTGTCACTTTCTCACTGTTAAGGTTCCCGCCCCTTCTGTCACTCTCTGTGTTAATGTTCCCGCCCCCTTCTGTCACTCTTTCACTGTTAATGTTCCCGCCCCTTCTGTCACTCTCTCACTGTTAATGGCGCCGCCCCTTCTGTCACTCTCTCACTGTTAATGGTCCAGCTGCTACTCTCACTCTCTCTTAATGTTCCCGCCCCTTCTGTCACTCTCTCACTGTTAATGGCGCCGCCCCTTCTGTCACTTTCTCACTGTTAAGGTTCCCGCCCCTTCTGTCACTCTCTGTGTTAATGTTCCCGCCCCTTCTGTCACTCTCTCACTGTTAATGTTCCCGCCCCTTCTGTCACTCTCTCTTAATGTTCCCGCCCCTTCTGTCACTCTCTCACTGTTAATGTTCCCGCCCCTTCTGTCACTCTCTCACTGTTAATGTTCCCGCCCCTTCTGTCACTCTCTCACTGTTAATGTTCCCGCCCCTTCTGTCACTCTCTCACTGTTAATGTTCCCGCCCCTTCTGTCACTCTCTCACTGTTAATGTTCCCGCCCCTTCTGTCACTCTCTCACTGTTAATGTTCCCGCCCCTTCTGTCACTCTCTCACTGTTAATGGCGCCGCCCCTTCTGTCACTCTCTCACTGTTAATGGCCCCGCCCCTTCTGTCACTCTCTCACTGTTAATGTTCCCGCCCCTTCTGTCACTCTCTCACTGTTAATGGCCCCGCCCCTTCTGTCACTCTCTCACTGTTAATGTTCCCGCCCCTTCTGTCACTCTCTCAATGTTAATGTTCCCGCCCCTTCTGTCACTCTCTCACTGTTAATGTTCCCGCCCCTTCTGTCACTCTCTCACTGTTAATGGCCCCGCCCCTTCTGTCACCCTCTCACTGTTAATGGCCCCGCCCCTTCTGTCACTCTCTCACTGTTAATGGCCCCGCCCCTTCTGTCACCCTCTCACTGTTAATGGCCCCGCCCCTTCTGTCACCCTCTCACTGTTAATGTTCCCGCCCCTTCTGTCACTCTCTCACTGTTAAAGGCTCCGCCCCTTCTGTCACTCTCTCACTATTAATGGCGCCACCCCTTCTCTCACTCTCGCACTGTTGATGGCCACCCTGCCTCTCGCACACTCACTGTTAGTCGCCCCGCTGCTCTTCTCTATCCCCCATATCGTTACTGGATCCGCTGCTTCTCGCACTCTCTCACTGATCTTTTCCGGCTGTATCTCGCACTGTCTCACTGTTAATGGCCGCGCTGCTCTTCTCTCCTTCTCTCACTCTTAATGGCCCCTCTGCTTCCTGCACTCTCTCCGTGTTAAGCGAGCCGCTGCATTTTCCCACTCTCTCATTTTTAAAAGTCCCGGTGCTCTTCTCTCCCTCTCTCACTGTTAATGGCCCAACTGTTCTACTCGCACTTTGCAACTGTTAATGTCCCCGCTGCTCTTCTCTCTCTCCATTGCTGTTAATTTCCCCGCTGCTTCTCACACTCTCTCACTGTAAAAACCGCTGCTGCTTATCTCACTCTGTCACTGTTAATTCCACCGCTGCTCTTCACTCTCTCCATTCCTGTCAACGGACTCGCTGCTTCTCACACTCATTCTCTGTTAATGTCCCCGCTGCTTCTCTCCCTCTCTCGCTGTTAATGTCCCCGCTGCTTCTCTCCCTCTCTCGCTGTTAATACCCCCAATGCTTCTCACTCTGTTTCACTGTTAATAGACCCGTTATCTTCTCTCATTCTCTCACTGTTAACAGCCCCGCTGCTCTTCTCGATCTCTCACTGTTAGTGGCCCCGCTGCTCTTCTCGCTCTCTCGCTGTTAATGGCCCCACTGCTTCTCGCAATCTCTCACTGCCAGTCGCGCAGCTGCTTCTCGCACTTTCTTACCGCCAATGGCCACGCTCCTCCTCTCGCACTCGTCGAGTGATAGAGTCACAGAGTTATAGAGTTTTACAGTACTGAAACAACCCTGTCGACTCATAGTGAACGTGACGGTGTTCAAGCACCTCTCTATTCTTATCCCATTTTCCAGCACTTGGACCTTAACCCAGTATGCTCCGCCGCTTCAAGTGCGTATCTAAATACGACTTGAATATTGTGAGGGTTTCTTGCACTACCCCCTCCTCAGGCAGTGTGTTGCAGATTCCAAACTCATTCTGGGTGATGTTTTCTCCCCCTCAAATCCTGCAAATGGCCCCGCAGTTTCTCTCGTTGATAAAACATCCCGCTGCTTCTTTCGTTGCTAATGTTCCCACTGCTTCTGTCGTTGCTAATGGTCCCGCTGCTTCTCTCGCACTCTCTCGCTGCTAAAGGCCCACTTTCTTCTCACCGTTAATGCCCTGCTGTTCCTCTCGCTCTCTCTCACTTTTAATGGCCCCGCTGGTCCTCTCGGACTATTTCACTGTTAATGATCCGCTGTTCCTCTCGCACTCTTCCACTGTTAATGGCGCCATTGCTTCTCGCACTCTCTCATTTTTAATGACCCCGCTTCTCCTCTCTCACTCTTTCGCTCCCAATGGCCCCGCTGCATTTTCGCTCTCCCTACCTCGCTATTAACGGCCCCACAGTTTCTCACAGTCTCTCAGTGCCAATGACCCTTCTGCTCCACTCACACACATACAGCCATAGAGTCACAGAGCTATGGAGTTACGCAGCACAGAAACAACCCCTTCGGCCCATCGTAACAATAGCGGGCGTCAAATATTTATCAATTCTAATCCCATTTTCCAGCACTTGGCCCTTAGCCCTGTATGCGATGCAGTTTCAAGCGCTCATCTATATACTTCTTAAATGCTACGAGGGTTGCAGCCTCTGCCAACCCAGCGTGCAGTGTGATGCAGATTCCAAACACCTAATTGGTGTTTTCTTTTTCCACTCAATTCCCCTCCAGACCTCCTGTCCTTTACTTAATGCCCCCTGGTTTTTGACACCCCCGCTAAGGGGAAAACGTTGCTTCATATCTACCCTCTCCACAACCCTCCTAATTTTGTATACGCTGATCAGGTCCCCCCTTAGCCTTCTCTGCTCTAAGGAAAGCAACACGAGGCTTACTAGTCTCGCTGGATAAATGAATTGCTCCAGTCCAGGGAACATCATGGTGAATCAGCACTGCACCATCTCCCGTGCAATCACATCCTTCCTATAATGTGACAGCCATTACGGCAAATCGTGCTCCAGCTGTGTCTTAAATAGTGTTTTATAAAGCTCTAACATAACCTCCCTGTTCTTTTATTCTATGCCTCTGCGAATAAGGGCAACTATCCCATTTGCCTACTAAACCACGTTATAGACCTGTGCTGCTGCCTTTAGGGATATATGGACGTGTATTCAAGCTCCCTCTGATTCTTTCTACTTCCGAGGATCCAACCATTAATAGTGTATTCTTTTGCCATATTAGTCGTCGCAATATTCTGCATTAAATTCAATTTACAACTGCTCTGGGCACCTTACCAGCCCACCTATAATGTCCTGCAATCTAAGGCTTTCCTCCTCGCTATTTACGACACCTACAATTTTCGTGCCATCTGCACACTTACTGATCCTACCTCCAATTTTCACACCTTAATTATTAACGTACACTATAAAGAGCAAGGGTCCCAGCAGAGAGCCCTGTGGAACACCCCTCATCTCAGGCGTCCATTCGCAAACTCAGCGTTTGACCATCATCCTCTGTTCCTGCCACTTAACCAATTATAGATCCAATTTGCCGAATTGCTCTGGGCCCCATGGGCTGTTGCCTTCTCTCCCATGCGGAACTTTGTCAAAAGCCTTACTGAAGCCCATGTTGGCTGCATAAGTTGCACTCCCCTAATCTACACAACCAGACACCACCTGGAAAAATTAAATCAAATGTGTTTGACATGATCTCCCTTTGACAATGTCACGCCGACTATCGCTGAAAAATCCTTGCTTCTTCAAATGAATTTTAATCCTGTTCCTCCGATTTTTTTTCAAATACTTGCCGTACCATTGACATCGTACTCACTGTCCTGTAATTAGCTGCTTTATCCCTACTACCCTTCTTGAATAATCGTGTTACAATCGCTATCCTTCTGTCCTGTGGCACCCCTCGTGCGGCCAGAGAATTTGAAAATTAGTGTCAGAGCCGTTGCAAGCTCCTCCCCTACCTTACATAGAAGCAGGGGAAGCATCTCATCTGGGCCTGTGAATTTATCCACTTTTATATAAACACCACGAATTCCTTCTCGCTTTCAATGTTAATTTGTTGAACTGTATCACAGCCCGCCTCCCTGACTTCGTCACTTACATTGTCCTTCTCCACAGTGCTCACAGATGAAAATTATGCATTTAAATCATCACCTGCATCCTTCGGCTACAGCACAAGCTGCCGCTTTGCTCCCTAATGGGTCCATCTCTTTCCCTGGTTATCCTCTTGCTCTTAATATATTTATGAAATGCCATGGGGTTTTCCTTTACATTTCCCGCAGGATTTAGTCATGCCCCCTATTCGCTCTCCTGGTTGTTTTTTTAAGTACCGCTCCCCCACCACGCACTTTGTATGCTCTTCTAGGTCTTCTGCTGTTTTCAGCGTTCTGTATCTACCATAAGCCTCGTTTCTTTTTCCTTATCCAATCCTCTATACTCTGACATCCAGAGTTCCCCCGACTTGTTTGTCCTACGCTTCACCTTTACGGGAACATGTTGGCCCTGAAGTCTCACTATTTCCTTTTTGAATTATTCCCACTGGCCTGTTTTCAGACTTTCTCACGCGCTCCTTCTGTCAATCCACTTTGGCCAGGTCTTGTCATATCCTATTGAAATCGGTCTTCTCCCAATTCTGGGCCTTTTTTTCTGGTCCATCTTTCTCAGTTTTCAATAACTACCTTAAATCTTGAAGAACTATGGTCACTATCCCTGAAATGCTCCCAAACTAAGACTGATAAAATTTGCAAGGCTTCCCTCCCGGAGATTAGGTCCAGTATTCCCTCCATCCCTCATTGGACTTTAGTGCTGGCTCAACAAACACTCCTGCAAGCATTGTGTGAATTCCTTGCCCTCAAACACTTCCACAGTAAGACGATCCCAGTTAATATTGTGGAATTTGAAATCCTCTTCTATTATTACCCTATCATGTGTACACTTCTCTGTGGTTTGCCTATATACCTGCTCCTCTATCCCCCCTGACTGTTCTGAGGCGTTTAATATGCTCCCAGAAAAGTTATTGCCCCTGCTTTCTTTAAGTTCTCTACATATGTCCTCATTTGGGGAACCTTCTAGAATGTCATCACTCCTTATGGCAGTCATTGATTTCTTGATCAGTCGTGTGATTCCACCCCCTCATTTTCACAAACCCCCTCCCCTTCAGTCACGTCTCAAGATTCCATTCCTTGGAAAATTGAGCTGCAATCTCTGCTCTTCCCTCAGCCATCTCTCTGTGATAGCAACAATATCATATTCCCAGCTGTTTATAAAAGCCTCCATTCATCTGCCTTACTTGGAAGACTCCGTCCATTGAAATAGCTGCAATGCAGCCTTGCATTATTCCCTTGTGCCTTAACAGGTCTATATTTGCTCTGCCTTCCTGCCTGATTTACTTCCTCGTCTATATTTGTGCATCACTCCCTATTGTATCTTCACTCAGTAATGCATACTCTTGCCAAGTTAGTTTAATGAACACGCACCCTCCAATCCCACCCCGACAGCATTAGCAAACCTCTCCAAAAGGACGTTGCTCCTGTGCCAGTTCAGGTGCAACCCGTCCGACGTGTACAGACGCCAACTTTGCCAGACACATACCCTGATCCAGGGAACTAAAGTCCTCACCCCCAACACCCCGCAACATTTCTTCAGCCACGCATTCATCTTCTCGATCCTCCTATTCCAACAATCACGAGCCCGTGGCACAGGGAGTAATCCAGAGATTGCAGCCTTTGACGTCCTGCTTTTCAATCTGCTCACTAGCTCCCTAAGCTCTTGTTATAGGGTCTCATCCCTTTTACTATCTATGTCGTTAGTTCCAATGTGAACAACGATTCCTGACTGTTTGCTCTTCTGCTTCGCAATGCCCTGCAGTTGTTCTGTGACAACGATGACCTTGGTTCCAGGGAATCAACACACTATTCTGGAGTCACGTCTAGGGCTGCAGACGCTCCGTCTGCACTCCTCGCTAATGGGTCTCCAATCACTATTGCTATTGCATTCTTTCCCTACCAGCGCTTGTGCAGCCCAGGCACCCACAGCGCCTGGAACTTGACTCTAGCTGCACACTCCAGGGGAACATTCACACTTACCGATTGCCAACACAGGAAAATGAAGCATTCCTGAATACGTGTCTGTGGTTTTCCTCAACTCCTGTGGCCTCCGGTTCTCTGAATGGTCATCAACAATTCACTCTACGGCTGCACTTCCTTAAGCTGTACGGAGTGACCACACCTATAAATGTGCTATCAACGTAACACTGACGCTCGCGGATGCACGGCTGTGTCTTCAGCTGACGCTCAAGCTCTGAATCCAGTTGCTCAAGCTGGTCAAACCGGTGGCACATCCTGCACATGTGGTCATCCAGATTGCAAGGCATGTCTAAGAATCCCCATGCAACAGACGGGGCTGAGCTCCCTAGCAAATAGATTTGTTTGTTGCTTTATTTAAAATATTATTTCCTTAAATTTATAACAAGTAGCCAACTATTTAATTTATTTCTGAAAAATAGAGAAAAGCTGAGACTCCTGATTTCTGTGAACTATTTTTTAAGTAGGGGAAAAAAGTCAACTTACTCACTAACTGCCAATCAGCTGTCTCCCCTGTCCTGACTTCACTCCTTTCGAATTCCTGCACCACCCAGTGCCTGGGTGAGAACCGGCTCCCGCACAGGTAAACTCTGCAGCGCTTTTTATACACCCGCTCCGCTCCCTTACAGGTAAACTCCACTCCTGTTCTTTTACACCCGCTCCGCTACCTCACAGGTAAACTCCGCTCCGCTCTTTATACACCCGCTCAGCTCCCTCACAGGTAAACTCTGCTCTTTATACAGCTGCTCCACTCCCTCCCAGGTAAACACTGCTCCGCCCTTCAAACCCCCGCTCCGCTCTCGGTCTTTATACAGCCGATCCGTTCCTTCATAGGTAAACTGCTGCTCTTTATGCACCCGTTCCGTTTTCGCTCTAGTTTTTTTTATTTCTCCTTTATTCATTATTTTTTAAAAAAATTCTCCCTATCCTTAAGTCAGTAATTTAATAATAATCAACGAGTGAGAGCTATTCAGCTGCTAATTTCAATCAAAAAACATAGCAAAAAACTGAAATGTTTACCATCCAATTACCTGCCTGTTCTCCTGTCACCCAATCTTTGTTTTGTTTGAATGGCTGTTTCGGGGCCTCTGTCTGTCTCGCCCGCTCTTTATTCACTCTATTCACCCAGGGCCGCTCTCGTTGCTGCCACTGATCGTGGGCTCTCTCACTGCTAATGGCCGCGCTTCTCCTCTGAAACTCTCTCCATTCATCTCATTTTCTCATTTGTGTTCATCTGGAAAAATTATTGCAACGCCTTGTTTGTATTTTAATGGATCTAGATAACCTGTGTTTCCCCAAGAACTGATTTTTCACCCCCCTTGTTCACTGAACCCCTAAACTCCTCGAACAATTCAGAAACTTATTTTCGAAGGGGTGTTTGGGAAATTATTATTCCACCTTATTACAGCCGCTGAAATTTGGATAAAGTGAAATTAACTTACAACTGACATGACCGCTCTACATGCTTCTTAATTATTAATAATGTGTTCAGTTATTTTGTTGAATTCTTCTGCTGTATTCGCTGTTCTCACAATTTGGATTTGACTTTACATTTGGAAATTGTCTTTCAGCTACACAATTCCACGTTGTTTATGTAAAGGGTGAAGGACAGTGATCCTTGTGGAACACCAATTCCAGCCATCCCCCACTCTTAGTAAGCCCCTTTAACCCCTGCTCCCCGTGTACCGTTATTGGAGCCAGCTTGCTGTCCATTCTACTTGCTTGTCCCATAATTGCTCTTTTTTCGCAGAATCGCCGTGAGCCTTTTGTGTTTTAACTTGCCGGATGTCTGTTGAAAATCAAAGTTCTCAGCATCTAACTAATTGAATTTACAATTTATGATTTTTCTTGAAAGTATTCAATATAATCTGTAAAAAGTCACATTGGTTTTGGTACAAGTGTTAATTTATTATATTTTGTGTTTCTACTTATCTTTCCTCAATTCCATTCTTGATTCCATTATTTTTCTTTTCCTCCCATTGACGTTGTTTTGACTGGTCTATCGTACTTCCAACTTGTTTTATCTTCTGATTAAAACAAATATTATCAAAAAGCTGCCTTCCCGTCCTTTGATGATTTTGGGATTATTGTTCGTGATCAGATAACTGAACTCTCACTGTTTTTTTCTCTCATTAATATGTTTGGAAGGAATCCAGCAAAACCAAATGTTTTAATCCCTCTTTGTTCAGTTTGAAGTTTTTCGTTTGAATTTCTTCACTGTTATTTGGCAATTTAGCTCCTCCTCTCTGTGATCTCTTTCCTTTCTTCAGGATATGAATCCTCATTCACTGGTTCACTCCGCCCCCACGGTCCCACAACGCGAGTGACTTCCATATTTCTGAGCTCGGAGCTGTGGCTCAGAAGCCCATTTCTATTTCTGTCCATGTCAGTCTGTCCCTCTCTGACATCCGACCCTAGAGAGGCTCTCTTCCTGGAAGTAAGCAACCCAGGGTGGAGTCTGAATTTAGAGCAGTTGTATACCAATTACGAGTTTGGCCGTGCTGGTGAGGGTGGGGGAGGGGCGGGCGACAACAGCCCCGATCTGGGGTCGATCTCTTGCATCAATGTGTCCTTGGGTCATTCGAAACCTGGAGAGTTTGTGTTCCTGGGCTGAGTGGGCCCGATAAATGGTGCACACTTCGAGAGAGACTGCTCTAGTCACCTCTACCCTTGTGAATTTATAAACCTGGAGAGGGATTATCCTCGGACAATTGTGCCCTGTGGAGTGTCCGAAACTGGAGATGGTTTCTTCCTGGGAAATGTGCCCTGCAAACGTGCGAAACTGAAAGATGGTAATTCCTGGGCAGAATGTGCCTGAAATGTGTCTGAACAAGGAGAGGGTATATTCCTGGGAAGACTATGCCTGTGTATTGTACAAACCTGAGAGAGAAGGATTCCTGCAAATTTCACGCTGGAGACTTTCAAAACTGGAGTGGTTCTAATCCCGAGAAACGTGAGCCCTGGTGATGTCCTTAACGTGGATGGGTCGTTTCCTGGGCAGAGTTTGACCTGGAGAGGAACCAAACCTGGAGGGGGAATGACCATAACAGGTGTGTGCCCTGTGGGTGTGTCCAAAACGAGAAGACCTTTTCCTGGGAAGATTGTGAGCTAATAAATGTCCGTAAATGGACAAGGTCCCGGCCTGGGATTTGCACACTGGTGAGGTTCCAAAACTCGGGCACGTGTATTTCTGGGAGGAGTGAGAGATTGCGAGTGCCTGCAGTTGGAGTGGGTCATTTCAGGAAATAGTGTGGCCTAGAAAGGTTTTAACTTAGCCAGGGTTTATTCCTGGCAAGATACTTCAGGTGAGTGTCAAAACCTGCCTAACTATTCCTGGCAAGAGTGTGGCTGGGAGAGTTTTGAAACTGCCACAGTGTCAATGTCTTGGAAGTGAGTGACATTGTGCGTGTCCAAACCCTGGAAGGTCTATTCCTATTAATAATGTGACCTGGGGAATTTTCAAATCCAAAGAGTGCCCATTGCTGTGATGTGTGTGCCCTGGGGCGTGACCAGGTCTGCACAGGGTGTATTCCTGGGAAGGTAGGAACATAGCAGCAGGAGTAGGCTACTCGATGAACATTCCTGGTAAGTCTGCCATGGGGCTTTTAAAACTTGAACTGATTACATTCCTCAGAGGCATCTGCCCTGGTGAAGAACCTCAAAATGGACAGGCTCCTTCGATGGGATGAGTGAGAACTGGGGGTGTTCTGAAACTGGAGAGGGACTGTTCGTGGGGAAAATAAATGCCCCGGGAAGGGTCAGAAACTGAATAGTTGTCTATTTGTCTTTAGTGTGTGTCCCCGGGAGGTTCATAACATGCAGTGGGACTATTCCAGAGATGAGTTTACCCTGTGTAATGTCTGAACATGGAGAGGGGCCAATCCTGAGAATGGTTCGATCTGGGAAGTCCCCCAACCTGGAGAGATCTATTCCTGGGACGTCTGTGACCTCCGAAGAGTCTGAATCTATAGAGGCTCATATCCTGGGGAAGAGTGTGACATGGGGAGTGCCTGAATTTGGAGATTGCCTATTATTATTGTGTGCAGCATGGGGAGTGTCTGATATTGGAGAGGATCTATTCCTGGCCAGAGTGTGACATGGCAAGTGTCTGAAATTGTTGAGGGTCTATTCCCACGCACAGCATGATATGCGGGTGTCAGAATTTGGAAAGAGTCTATTCTTGGGACGAGTAGCACATTGGAGGGCGGGGGAAGGGGGGTGCGCAGAATATGGAGAGGCTGCACTCCTGAAAATAGTGATCCCAGCGGAGAGTCTGAAACTTGAGAGAGTTTATTCCTGCCAAGAGTGTGCCCTTGGGAGTGTCTGAACCAAGAGGAGGGCTAGTGCTGAACACAGTGTGAGCAGGAGATTTTTGAAACGGGAGAGGTTCTATTCCCTGGAACGATTTTACCTGTGGAGTGACCGAAGGTGAATACGGTCACTTTCCAGGATGAATGAGACTTGGGGAGAGGCCGAGACTGGAAGGAGACTATTCCTTTCGAAGAGTGTGCACTGTGGCATGCCCGACCCTGGACATGTTACATTACTGCCAAGAATGTGGCTGGAGGAGGTTCTGAACCTGGAGAGGGTTTGCACCTGTGGATGTTGTGCTTTAGGCTTGTTCCCAAACAGGAGAGGGTCTATTTCCGGGAAGAGATGGTTGCGGGAATGGTGTGAATCTGGAGAAGATCTCTTCCTCCGAAGAGTGTGCTGTTGGGAAAGTCCAAACATGGAGAGAGTCTATTCCTGGTAACATGTATGTCTTGGATTGAGTCCAAAATTGGAGACAGTCGATGCCAGTGAAGAGTGTTTCATAAGTAGTGACTAAACCTGAAGAGATTCTTGGGAAAGTTGGTCGAGGTAGGTGTGAACCTGGAGAGCTTATACTTCTGGGAAGAGTTTGCTCTGTGGCGGTTGGTCCGCTTATCTTGCTGGGAAGTGTGGGCCCTGAGGTCTGTCCAAAAATGGTGAGGGTCTATTCCTAAGCAAAGCGTGTCCTGGGGAGCGTCCAATCCTGAACAGGGTCTATTCATTTGAAGCATGAGATCTGCGGAGGGAGCACCTCGAGAGGAAATGTTCCTGGAAAAAGTGTGACCTGTGGATGGATCAGACCTGGAGATGAAATATTCCTGGAGGATTGTATCGCCAAGTATCCAAAACTGGTGGAGAACTATTATAGAGAAAAGCTTTTGTGGAACAGTTTCCAAAGCGGGAGAGGATCTGCTCCTGGGAACAATGTGACTTGGCGAACGTCCAGTACTGGAGTGGCTCCTTTCCAGGGATTTTTATTATTCATTTAGGGGGTGTGCCCATCGCTTGCTGGGTCAGCATGTATTGCCCAGCCCTAGTAGCTCTTGAGATAGTGGCAGGGAGCTGCCTTCTTTAACATCAGCAGTCCATGTGGTGTAGGTACACTAATAGTGCTTTTAGGGAGGGAGTTCCTGGATTTTGACCCAGCGCCAATGGAGGAATGGCGATATATTTCAAGCCGGGTAGATGAGCAGTTTGGAAGAGAACTTCCAGGCGATCGTGCTCCCAACTATCTGCAGCTGCATTCCTTCCAAACGTCAGCACATGGTCGTTTGGAAGCTGCTGCCAAATGAGACTTGGTGAGTTGCTGCAGAGCATTTGAAGGTGGTACACCCAACTGCTTTAGTGCATCGGTGGTGGAGGGAGTGAATATTTGTGGATGTGATGCCAGCCAAGTTGGCTGCTTTGTCCTGGAGGGTGTCAAGCTTCTTGAGTGTTGTTGGAGCTGCATTCATCCAGGCAAGTGGGGGATATTCTATCAAACTCCTGACTTGTGCCTTGTAGATGATGGAGAGATTTGGGGGAGTAAGGAGGTGAGTTGCTCATTGCAGGAATCCTAGCCTCTGATTTGCACTTGTAGCCATAGTGTTTTTATAGCCAGTCAGGTTCTGTTTCTGGTCAGCATAACCCTCAGTTGTTGATATTGGCAGTTTCAGCGACACTAATGCCATTGAACATCCAGGGGCAATGGCTAGATTATCTCTTGATGCAAGTGATCATTAAAACACCTGTGTGTCGAGGATGTTACTCGCCACTTACCAGCGTGAGGCTGGATATTGTCCAGGTCTTGCTGCATTTGGACATAGACTGTTTCAGTATCTGAGGAGTCGCGAATGGTGCGAACATTGTGAAATCGTCAGCGAACATCCCCGCTTCCGACTTTATGATGGAAGGAAGTTAATTGATGACACAGCTGACGATATATGGGTCGAGGGCACTACCCTGAGGATCTCCTGCAGTGATGTTGTTGAGCTGAGATGAGTGACCTCCAGCAACCACAACCATCTTCCTTTGTGCTCCGTATGTTCCAACCAGCGGCGAGTTTCCGCCCTGATTCCCATTGACACCCATTTTGCGAGGCCGGTCAGAATTAATACTGTAAACAGATTCCGCCACTGACCTAAAAATAACATCTGTTGTTCTAATTTGCTCGATCGCTGCATTCTTCAATCGTACGGTTATATTTGCTGAGTCCCAGTCTGCAATTTTAACCTCTGACACCAAAACCATCCTCACAACCTTTTTTTGATCCTGAAATCCTGCCCTTGCTGTCTGGGTCAGACACGGAAAATGTTAAATTATTAATTTCAATACTCCTCTCTTCTACCTCCCACAGTTAATTTACTGGGAATTGCGATCCTATCCGGAGGAAAGTGTGGTCTCTCCGCCTGCACCACTCGCTACCTGGTGGCCATGGCAACGGCGGATCTACTGGTTATTATCACTAACCCAATACTGACCCAGATCAATTATTTATATTTCCCATTATATTTTCTGGACATGACCCCTGTGTGCCGTGTTAAATCGGTCCTGATATCTGCAACCACCGGCAGTTCTGTCTGGTTCACCGTCGCTTTCTCCTTTGATCGATTTGTAGCCATTTGTTGCCACAAGCTGAAAAAAAATATACTGCACCGGGAAAACTGTGGCTGTAGTCCTAGCGACAACCAGCATCCTGCTCTCTTTAAAAAAAACATCCCCTGGTACTTTACGTTTCAACCTTCAAAGATTGTCGGCAATGTACAGTGGTTGTGTAGGACAAAGCTAAACTTTTTTACTGATCCCGGATGGATTGGATTCTCTTGGTTTGATAAAGTTTTAAACCCATTGCTCCCATTCGGTTTAATTCTGCTGATTAACGCTCTGACAGTCAGACACATTTTAGTGACCAGTCGAGTCCGGAAGGGACTGAGGGCTCAGAGTAAGGGAGAGAATCGCAGTGACCCAGAGATGGAGAGCAGGAGGAAGTCTATGGTCTTACTCTTCACCATATCCGGCATCTTCATCCTCCTGTGGTCGATGCACATTACACAATTCGTCTACAGTTCTGTGAGGGGATTAATTTCCCTCAACGAGCAAGAATATATATTGCAACAAGTCGGAACTATGCTGCGGTACTTAAGCTGCTGCACAAACACATTTGTTTATGCGGTGACTCAGTCCAAGTTCAGAGAGCAGATCAAGAGCGCAGTGAAATATCCGTTTACATCAATTATTCAATGATTGCAGAAAGACAACTGTCAGACGCCTCAGCCATTCAGAGAGCTCTGACCGCTGACGGACAAGCCAATGGGATAGCTCTGCATGCTGACTGACAGTAACCTGAGCCAACCAGGGAGCCCCACCGCTAACTGACAGCTGCCTGGGCCAACCAGGGAAATCAGTCCCATAACTGACAGACGCGGCAGCCAATGGGGCAGTTTTCACGAACTGGCGTCATAGCCAATCAGGGAGCACCTCTCGCTGACTGACAGCTACCTGAGAAAATCAAGGCCACCTGCCGGCTGACTGACAGTAGCTTCATCCAATCAGGGAGCTGCAGTATTTTCTTCCACAGTCTCATTGGCCCGTCAGGATGTCCATCCTGTATGCCAACAGCCCTTAAGGCCAATCAGGGATCGTCAACTGCTGACTGAGAGGCTCTTTAGCAAAAACAATTAATTCCACCCGGCGGCTGGCAACAGCTTCATTCAATCACGCTGCAATCAGTGACCCACATATAACTCAGCCAATCAGCGAGCTTCATCTGTGACCAGAATGGCTACAGCCAATCGGGGAGCTGAACACGATCACCGACAGCCGCAAGAACTAATCAGAAACCTCCTATTGCAGAGTTACCTGGCTTCAAACAATCAGGCATCCCAACCCAATTCCCACCCTCTAGCATCCGTGTCGTCCAATCATAGCGTTCAATCTTTGACTGTTGGAGAACCTCGAAAGTGTGACAGACATCTGCCGTTTCCGATTGGAGCGTTTCAGTGCCAGAGTGACAGCTATAATATCCAATCGGAAAAATGCAACCGTCCTGGAATTTCCTGGAGCACAGAAAATTGCATTTAAAATCCGACCAATAGCCGAGCTCCTTACTCTTCTCATCATAGCAGATCCCTGCCCACTTTGTGATTGACCAATCGAAATTCGGCCCTGTTCTTCGATTCCCGCAGTGTCACCGCCATGAAGTCAAGACACTCGATCCATGGGGGAGAGTGGGCAACGATCCTTAAAGCGGAGCCGCACTGAGAATTATGGCAGCGCAGCTATATTGTACTGATTCTAATTAAAGCAGGAACTGGACGGAAGAAATCAGACATAGGAGGGACATTAGGCAGAACAAGGAGGAAATTAAATCACAGAATCACTGAACTGTTACCAAGTTGAAGGCCACTTGGTCCACCGTGTCTGCATCGACTACCTGAATGAGCACCTCACCTAGTTCTGTTCTCGCGCCTTCGCCCCATATCCCTGAACTTTCTTCATTTTGAGAGAACAACTAAATTCCCTCATGGCTGCTTCAATTGAACCTGCCTCCACCAGACTCTCAGTCACAGTGTTCCAAATCCTCAGAATGAACTGGGTGAAAAAAGCATAATTCATGTCATCACTGCTTAGTTTACAAATTACTTTAAAACTGAGCCCCCTCATCCTGAGTGCTATCAGGAAAATGAACCGTTTCCCTTTATTTAATCTAGACCACTCATGGTTGTAAATACCTCTATCAAACCTTCCTCTCAGAATCCTAACTACTACAAACTATCTACATAGCTGAAGTTCCTCAATTCTGGGACCAGTCTCGTGATTATTTTCGTTATTCTACAGTACCTTGGGTACTGTATGCTTTAATTACTGATTTCTAATACGGTGCTGCCACCTTCAATGACTTGTCACTCTGCTCTTGCCACCTTCAGAGATGTATCATTATTCTATGCTGTCTCTCATGATGTTCTTGCTACGAAAATAAATCATTTCGAATCACTCTGCATTGAAATTCATCAACCAGCTGCCCACCCATCCCACTAATTTGTCAATGCCCTATTTAAATAACATTATATCGTTCTCGCAGTTCAGAACCCTTGTTATTTTGTTTGCCTATCAGGTCCGATAAAGAATTACCTTTATTTTCTCCTCATGTAATGTTTTCAAGCCCAATACAACAATTAGCTCTAACTTTACATCCTGTATATTAGTTGCCATGTCCAATTCACGGTGTATAGTGAATTTACCCCTCTGTGTGTTGGCTGTCAAGTTAACTTTTGCAAGTCACATCCAACGTTACACCCTGTGGATCGGTTATCATGTCCAATAAAACAAACAGTTTAAATTCTATGCACCTGCGTTGGGTATCAAGCCCAACTTAGCAAATAAATGCCAATTTATACAATCGTGTATATTTGGTCTTTATTTTTTAGTGCATGTCTGTTTGTGTGTTTGTGTGTTTATGTCACGACAGACCCCAGCCGATGGAGATTGCTGAAGGTGAGGTTGTGTGTGCGTGTGCGTATTTGACTGTGTGGGTGAATGCGTCTATTTAGGCTTATGTCCGTCTGTGTGTGTATGAATGTTTGTGTGCGTATTTGTGTGTGTGTGTGTGCTTGTGCCTATGTCGGTGGCTGTGTGCGTGTGTGCGTTTTTGTCTGTCCATCTGTGTGTGTGTGTCCGTACGCAGTCTATGTGTACGTGGGTGTCCGTTTTTGAGTGCCTGTCCGCCTGTTTGTGTATCTATTGCAAGCGTGTTGTTTATGTGCGTGTGAGTGTGTGGATGTGTATCCGTGCCAATGTTAGTGCATGCATCTGTTTATATTTTTGTCCGTCTGTACTCGTCTGTGTGCGTGTGTGTGTGTGCGAGAGTGCGTGTATGTGTCTGTCCTCCTGTGTCTATGTGTGTGTGTGTGTGCACACGCGTGCTTGTCTGCAGTGTGTTTTTGTGCCATGTGAACATGGCAGCATCCTACAGAGGGAGATTGCTGAAGGTGAGTCTGTTTCTGTACATGTGTCAGTCTGCTTGATTTTTCATCTCCCTGTGTGTGTGTGTGTGTGCGTGTGTGCATATGCTTGTGTATGTGTGTTTGAGAGAGGGAGACATTTTCCTTCCAGGGCACACCACTTATTTTTTTAGGAAATATCTTACTGTTCTGCACGGCCGCCAGTCTGCTCTCTGTGTTAAAATTTACGAGGCAGTGCTATATATGAAATGACAATTATAAATGTAACTAGTTTACTAGTTTGTAATGGTGTCCAGAAATGTCAGAGTTACAGATGCTGTATAAAAAGAGATTAAACGTCAATACACTTTATGTCAAATAGGAACAATCATGCATGAAAAAATTAAATGGCGGAAAATCTCAGATGGCCTGACAGCATCTTTGCAGAGAAAGACGGAGTTAACGTTTGGAGCCCGTTTGCCTCTTCTTCTGAGCTCATTGTGTCCATTTCCTCCCTTCTTCACTTTATCACAAATCTTTTAAGTGATTAAACATTTCCAGCTCTGATGTAAGCTCAATAACCTGAAATGTAAATTCAGTAAGTTCCATAGAAACATAGAAACTAGGAGCAAGAGTAGGCCATTCGGTCCTTCGAGACTGCTCCGCCATTCATTATGATCATGGCTGATCATCCAACTCAATAGCCTGCTCCTGCTTTCTCCCCATACCCTTTGATCCCCTTTGCCCCAAGAGACATATCTGACTCCTTCTTGAAAGCACAGAATGTTTTGGTCTCAACTACTTTCTGTGCTAACGAATTCCACAGGCTCACCACTCTCTGGGTGAAGAGGTTTCTCCTCATCTCAGTCCAAAATGGCCTTCCCCATATCCCCAGGCTGTGACCCTTTGTTAAGTGCTCCCCCACCATCGGGAACATCCTTCCTGCATCTACCCTGACTAGTCCTGTTAGAATGTTAAAGGATAACATAAGATCCCCCCTAATCCTTCTGAACTCCAGCGAATATAATCCTAATCTCAATCTCTCCTCATATGTCCATCCCGCCATTCCAGGAATCAGTCTGGTAAACATTCGCTGCATTCCCTCTATAGCAAATATATCCTTCCTCAGATACGGAGACCAAAAACTGCACGTGATATCCCAGGTGTGGTCTCACCAAGGCCCTTTGCAACTGCAGCAAGATATCCCTGTTCCTGTGCTCGAATCCTCTGGCTGTGAAGGCCAACATACCATTTGCCTTCCTAACCAACTGCTGCACCTGCATGCTTACTGTCAGCGACTGGTGTACACGGACACCCTGGTCTCGTTGCACATTCCCCTCTCTCAATTTATAGCCGTTCAGATAATTTTCTGCCTTCATGTTTTTGCTACAAAAATGGATAACCTCACGTTTATCCACATAATACTGCAAATGCCATGCATTTTGCCCACTCACTCACCTTGTCCAAACCACACTGAAGCATCTCTGCATCCTCCTCACAGCTCACCCTCCCACCCAGCTGTGTGTCATCTGAAAATTTGGAAAATAAAATCGTTTATTCCTCCTCTTTGTTTCCTGTGTGCCAACCAGTTTTCTACCCATCTCAATAAACTATTCCCAATCCCTTATGCCTGAATTTTACACAACAATCTCTTAATTGGGACTTTGTCGAAAGCTTTATGAAGGTCCAAATGAACCACATCCACTGGGTCCCCCTCATCAATTCTACTGATTACACCCTCGAATAATTCCAGTAGATTTGTCAAGCATGATTTCCCTTTCATAAATCCTTGTTGACTCTGTCCGATTCTGCCAATGTTTTCCATGATCTCAGCTATTAAATCTTTTATAATGGACTCTAGAACTTTCCTCACTGCTGACTTCAGGCCGACTGGTCTATGATTTATTAGAAATACAAGGAAATAGTCTTTGGTAGACAAAGGCTCGTCTTGTGAATGTCAGTTATTGGACTCGAGTAAGACATGCTCAACATCCAGACGAATGCCAAGCTTAAAAGGAGCCATTTAAAAAACATATTCCTTTATAATTCTCACAGAAAGTGGAACTGAGAATGTAGATCTGAAAATATTATGTGTGCATAGATGCAAATGTAAAGGCACAAAGAACACGTTACAATGGAACAAAAGAATGTCTTACCAAAAATCAGTTTGCATTAGAAAATATCAAATGAAAATAAGTTTACAGTTTCGTAATTGGTAAAAAATCAGCAGCTTATTGAGAGGAAGAAGTAATACAAACTGCAGCATATCTGATTGCACATCATACGAAGCTAAAAAAAAATTAAAACGTTTTCTTTCATGATGTTTGGAAAACAAAATCATCGCTGATGCCCTCAAACAATAAGCTGACAAATTTATCTCTTTGGATGTACAGAACGTTTGGGGCAGATCCCTATCCTTGCAGCAAACTCTATTCAACTTCATGGACCGCAGCCCTGGAGAATTGAAGAGAACTCCTGAAGGATGTTTTTATGAACGTGTGTCACCCTTCCACAGATGTATTCCTTTCAAATCTTCTACACAGGTTAAACTCTTGTATTTCCAAACATACACAACCAAGAATGTAGATATTGATCCTGTGCAAAAGAGATAAGGAATCCGAGTGCGACCCGATCAGAGGCACAACTGATGCTACCGTGCAGTGGGGGCCAGCAGGCTGCTGGTCCTTATCCACGTCGTATAAAAGTTAAACATTCAATAGGGGACACATTTAAGCCACGGAGGATAATTATGTGGATAGCAGCAATGCAAGAGAATGGAATCCATCATTTTGTCCGAATTCAATACTGATCAATGCCTTTTTACGATATTATGAAATCAATTATTGTTAGACCTCACAAATACATGAACTAAATATGACTAGTAGCTTTGTAACGACTTACAAACGAATATAAACGAACATTAGAATGAAAAGTCCATATTGTAGTAAAAATTGTCAGTTTCAACCGATTATGTCCAAGAACCGCTTTCCCAGCTGAAAGATTGCCCGCCTCATGCGCTTGCAAGTGTGAAATCGCTCCTTTCCGGAAAGTGAAGGGGCCAATCCTTAACAGTATGGATGCCTGGGGCAGCTCATGGACACTGAGAACAATTGAGAACTTTGGAGGTGGCCTTTTCATGAGCACCATCTGGTACATCTATTATCTCAGCCATCGCTCCAGTGGACTCTCCAGCAGTCCTCGCAAGACGTGTGTGGTCTCTCCAGCAATAGTTACAACACCCGGGTGTTCTCTACCGCAGTCCTCACATCGCTCGAGTAGACTCTCCAGCAGTAGCCACATCGCTCGAGTAGTCTCTCCAGCAGTAGTAACATCGCTCGGATGAACACTCCAGCAGAAGTCACAACGCTGAGGTGAACTCTCCAGCGATATAGACCTGAAGGGTACCCCAGCATGTCGTTCTGCTAAGGTAACGCTTTGCAATCGAGGCGTGTGCGAAGAGCAAACGAAAAGCATCCAGGGTAGGCTTTTCACACACAGTTCACAAGCCCTCTGGCAAATATCAATGCCTCACTGTGTGCACCTCCTTCTGGGTGCCATTGACCCAGCTTGGATATAAGCAGTGTGCTCATGATTAACCGTGATTAGGAAAAGTAATGAGAATACTCAGGCCCGGCATGGAAAATCCAGACCTCTCTTTCAAACACACACGCTCAGATACACAAACAAAAACTCACACAATTATTCACACACACACACACACACACACACACACTCACACAATAACAAACAAACATGCATAGTCATTCGATCTCACCTTTATACATTTTCATACTCTCTTTCACAAACACACACTCACACTGTCATACACACCCAATCGCCCTCAGATACTCACTCTCACAGACACCCACTCACAGACACATTTTAACTCATATACTCAAATCGGAAGCTCACTCAACCTCACTGTGAACACGTCACACATTCTCCCTCTCTAATAAACACTAAATCACCTTATCATAGATTGACGTACATTCACTTTTATCCACACACAATCACACTCAGAAACACCTTCCCACACGAACTTTCTCATGAAATCGCATGCTCACTCAATACCACAATGTTCATGTCTCTCTCTCTCTCTCTCTCTCTCTCACACACACACACACACACACACACAGACACACACACGCACATACACATATGCACACACACACGGGCAGACACTCACCGACAGTCTGTAAACCACATTTTTTTTCTCACACATGCAGGCATTCACTCACTCTCTCACACGCATTCACACAATCACTCACACACATAATTTCACACACACTGGCTCAGTCGCACAGACAATCTCTGTTAGAAACTCCTGCAAACACACTTTCACACACACACACCCAACATCAAATACTCAGTCAATATCACACTATCACAGTGCCACATTTTCCCTCTCTCTGTAACACACCCACTTTCACTCACACGGACTCAAGCTCACTTGCGTGCAGACACACACCAACATGCACAGACCTAGGTTCTTTCACGCACTCCCAATACCATTCACTCACTGCATCACAAACTGTGATCCCCTCGCCCTCTATCTCTCATAAACGCACGCACACACACACAGGCACACACACACAGACAGATTCACACACTCACTCACATAACCTCACAAACGATCTCAGCTCTCACATTCTCACATTTGTACACACTCATATACTGTCACTATCACTCACAAACTATGACAGACAAACTCCTGTGCATTAACAGAAACTCACAAACATACATTCTGACACACTCTCCCTCTCTCACACCCTAATCCCGCGCACATTGAAGCACTCTCTCAAACACTGTCAATGTCGCACACACTCCCCTCATTTCCCCAAACCCACACAAACACTCACAAAATAAAGCACCCTCTCATAAAATTACAAACTAACTTTCACTAACTCACAATCATAGACTCACTTACACACACACTATCAACACACACATGCACTGTCTCACACACACACGGAGACAAAAATACATCCTGAATCATAAATGTGCAAAGTCACAATCACACTGACTCACACATTCTCCCTCATACACACTGCCTCAATGCTGTCCTCTACTTCTGTCCATCACACACACACACTGACATTTTCTCAGACACAATGTTATATATTCACATGGTGCCATCACAAACACACACACAGTTACAGACTTGTGCATTCTCACCCAATATTTGTGTATGTGTGTGAGTATGAGTGCGTGCGTGAATGTGTGTGTTTTTGTTTTTGTGTGTAGAAGTTTAGAGTGGGTTTATAACTTGAGTTTGAGAGAGTGAGTTTGCTTGTGTGTTTGCCCGTGAGGAAGAGTGTTTTGGGCTAGAAGTTCAACAGTGTTCTTATTGAATCGCACACAGGCTGCAATGACTGAACAATCTCTGCATTGTCGCAATTATTTAATTCATTACTCACCGTCAGGCAATCTGCATCACCAAATTGGTGATAGAGCAGTGGCTGTCCCTGTTCCCACAGTGCCCCGCGGATCAGAAAGCCCTCTGTCAGTGACAGTCCAATCTTGGAAGGTGAACCAATCGGACATGCGCAACACTCTTGCCAGCTGAGCAAGTTGTCACATTTCATTTTTCCTTTCATTATTATTATTATTATTATTATTATTATAACTATAATGTACCTTCTCGACGGGTCGGAGCTCCACTTCGTTCTATACCCTGAAGAGTGGCTTCTCCCGTTCGCTTTGACCATTTAAAATAGCTTGCTGCAATGAAGCAGTGACGTCACGTGGTCATGGCTGGCGATCTGTGGGCAGAGTTCGACAAAGAGGGGCGGACGGCCAGAGTGAGGGCAAGAGATAACACTGGGAGGACCAGAGAGACACTGTACGGCCAGGCGAAAGATACAACGGTCCCTAGCGGGTAGGAGGTGAAATAGCAGCAAGCGCAGTCACTCTCCCCAAAGGCCAGTTCAGTTGTTCGAGGTCCTGGGAATGTCTTCAAATATGAACTTCAACTTCTAAAACCATCAACAAATAGAAACATTCACCCTGCACTGCGGTATTTCTTTCCATCTCCAACATGGTATCCCACCTTTCCATTCAGCTATAATGTGAGATAGTCTAAATCATCTTCTGTTGAAAAGTTTCGGAGAACAATAGGTGTTAAGAACATTAGAAATAGGAGCAGCAGAAGGATATTAGGACCCTTGAGCCTGTTCGCCATTTAATAAGATCATTGCTGATCAGATTGTTTCCTTAACTTCAATCATTTACTGCACTTCCCTGCCGCCAACCACCCCCCCTCCCCTCCCCCCGCCCCATAACCATTCACTCTATTGTCGATGAAATCTCTGCTGAACTCAGATTTGTATATAATTAATAGCCGAGCTTCCACTGCTCACCTGGGTCGGGAATTGACGAGTCTCTGAGGGAAGGGATTCCTCTTCGTCTCCGCACTAAATCGCTGACTAATGTTCTTAAATTGTGTCTCTAGTTCCGGATTCTGGATCAATGGGGAACATCCTCTCAGCAGCCACCCTTTCAAAGCCTTTCGGAATCTTACTTGTTACAAGATGACTCAGAACTCCAATAGATATCATCTCAACTTGCTGACAATTCTCTCAGAAGGCAACACCTTCATCCCTGGAATGCTTTGCTCTGAACTTCCTGCCGCGCTCTTTAAGCCCTCCTGAAGTAATGAGACCAAATTGAATTGAAAGGTTTTGACGAGAATGTATTCAATGATGAGGAGCTTCAGTTACGTTGATACAATGGAGACGCTGGGGTTGTTCTTGGAGAAGAGAAGCTTGCAAGATTAAGTAGATGTGTTCAGAGTCATGATGGATCGAGAAACAGTAGATAGATTTTCCTCACGTTGGCAGAATGGCCGAGAATGAGATGACATTGGGTAAATTTGTTTGGAAAAAGAAGCACAGGTGACATGAGGAAAACAACATTTTACACCGTGATGAAATGTGTTCTGGAACGCACCGTCTGAGAAAGAGTTGGAACAAGGCTTGATCATGATTTCTGCGAGGAAATTGGACGGGAAACTGAAAGCAATTTTCTTTTTACCGGGTTACGGGCAAAGTGTGGACGAGTGGGAATAGTGACATTGCTCCTGCAGGTTACTGTCACTGATGGATGGGCTGAATGGCCTCCTCCTGGACTGAAACCGATCTATGATTCACACAATGAGCTGGTTATCAGTTATGTTCGCTGCTTCATTGCATCCTCCGTTTAAGTTTGATTTCCGCTGGAACACAGCCAAGCTTACTTTCAGGGTTATCGATAGATGAAGGAATTTGTACCGTCCTAAGGATGTGATGAATTATCTCAGATGTGGTGATTCCTCAGAAGCTTCACGTTTCAGTTGCCATTTCTGGTATCGATCTTGCTGAAAGGTTTTGCCCCTGTCAGTTCTGGCATGGTCTCTTGCACTGTTGGAATAATATAGAGACTCCCCCTTATTGTCTGATTTAGGTCTTTGCGATCCAGACAAGTTCTTCGTCGTCCATTTGGCTTCTTTCTCATGGCTTTGGAACTTACGAATCTCTAGGCACCGGGACTTGGGTAATTATTTCCCCCTCTCTATACCTTGGAGCTCACTTTCAAGCTTTCCTCTTACTTCAGCTGTCATTTTGCAAGGGGTATGAAGCAATGATCTTCCTTGCATCAATCATCATGTGTTTAACAAAATCTTCAGAGCATTCACTTATCTTATCTAAACATTGTGGGTGCAATTCGGGCCAGGTCTTTATTTCCTCTGCTTGGAGGACGCTTTTCAGTCAATGTATTATTGTCAATCCTCAGCAGCATCTCATTTAACACATTGTTTCCAACAATGAGGTGCAGATTTTCGCAATTGCTCAACCCCCGGATAGCAGGGTTATCTGTTTCAGTGACATAGAATATTCAGTTAACGCCATTTCCTTTGCGTCCCTTTCACTTGGCTCGTTCCCAGAATTCAATTTCGGTTCGGCCTTATGCCGTAAGCATAAGGCTGCTGGGTTTCAATGCATCTTCCTCCGAGTGACCATTCCCTTCCACACTTTCGGAACTTTCTCCTGGTTTTAGTCTGAAAGGTTTGATTTTTCTCTGTGCTCTGGTGTTAAGGTTTGGATGACTGGTTGTGAACTTATTTCTCATCTCTTCCAGATCTGAATTATTGTACAGATTTGTTTCCTATAGGACAAGTGACGTCTACACATTGTATACAAGTGTCTAGTTGCTATGTCTATAGTTTTGACAATCTCATCGCCATTCAAAACCAATGGAGGTTTTGGTTTCTTTTCTTTCTCATTCGCCATGTTCGTCTTCCTCTGATAATTCCTGTTCCGTCTTCGTTCTGTTTAGCTGTGCATCTTTTCCCAGTGATTGTGTTTAATACTAGCTCTGGCCTTTGAAATGCATGTGGCAGAAAACCTTAAGTCAGTGAAGAAATGTGAGTATTTAATATTTTTGTGTGTTAGATTATCTCCCTTTCTCTAGCATGCATTCATTAGTCACTGGTTCAATGCAACTGCCCTGTTGCCTTTACCTTGAAAGAGCTGAAGTCCAGAAATGTGAGCTTGCAGCAGCGTCGTCTCACTATTCCTGGCTTCATTTACACGGTTTGCTCCATTGCCTAGGGTATTATGAGCTGCACTTTTCTAATTAAAGCTGTAGATTCGAGCTGAATTTCTGAAAAAAAAATCTTGCCTGCGTTTTACTGTCACCCTCACTCATTTCCCATCTACTGAAAATATCTAATTCTTTGCCCCCATATCCGCACAATGCGATGTGACCTTTTCTCCATTGCTAGTATCATTCAGACAGCTACAGAATGTTAACTTACCCTGATGCTTGAGTTTCTGGATGACCCAAACAACACTATTGGCCTCCAAATTCATCATAATCTGGAGGTCTGCATTAACTGCTGCAGGGACGACCATATTTTTGAACGATGAACAGTTCGTTTGGGCGTCAATTCACTGCCATTTTCAAATATGTTTCAGCATTTATAACATTCCCACCTTTTGAGTTCCATCAACAGCACCTGGTGTAACAATCTTATGCTGTCGGTCCTCGCGCCGCAAATTACATCACACTTTTGGCACACATTCTGAAGTTTGCATTATCTTTATTGTTTGAAATCTCCTCATGTGTGTCGGAATGGTACACTGTGTGTATAATGCAATAGTGAGTGATGTAGCATGATAGTTATTTGGTTGATGGTAAAGGAAATAATATTGCTTCCACACATCACTCCATTATGGAATGATATAATATTGTTTATTTTCATAAGAATGAGTTTGACATTCAGATAGATAATGTTAAAGGCACCTTCATTCCTTTGCTGTGGGTAACAAACTTTCAATGTCCCACCAGTCCTTGTTTTACCCCCAGTAGGGTACAAAATTGCACCGCTTTTAAATGTCCAACAGTGACAGGGAATATGAAGAAAATAACCCAGGAATTTACTCAGATAATGAGCCTAAAAAACACTTTAACTCATGCCCAGAGCACTGCAGTAATTGGACATCACCATTGAATTTCATCAGGAGCGGGAGCTATTGGAGTACATGTACCAAATTATCGAGACTGAAACAACAGAGCTGCTGCAGACTTCTCTTCCACTGTGAGCAATGAATAGCTTGTCAGCATCTTGTCCATGTAATTCCACACATAAATGAAGCTAACAAATGCCTTTTTTTGACAGCTGCCTGAAGAGCTTCTTTCCGATTCCTTTCTGTGCACCACAACTGTGACGATTCGAGGACACATAAAAAACCAAAAGGAGAGAAATTCTTTATACTGAAAGCGCAGTAGCTTGTTGCGATGGTCAAAAAAGGTTTTGCTTCAGAACCTGCCCCTTGAGGACTACCAGACCGTGTATAATAAAGCTGTAGAGAAGTGGATAATATCAGGGAGGTGTTACGAAAGTGAGATTGCAGCAGGCATGACCATTCAGCTACTGAGATTCAGCTGTCAGCCACAATGCGCCCATTCCTTTCTTCCCATATGCAGGGGACACTTCACACTTCATGCTGAAGGTGCTGGCATCTTATGAAGGATTGAGCCTAGAAGCACAAAATGAGCAGGGAGAAATTAAGAAATGGGCGGTCCGAGTACTGATGAACACAAACAGCTCTGTCATCTTTCAAATATGCTCCAAGCTCACACAACCCAAACCCAAGCAGTTGACTCAGTACCAGTTGATCCTTAAAATCTGCAAAGGCCAGGTTAACCAACCACCCAATGAATTGTCCCTGAGAAGGAATTTGTTGCAGATCCTGCTGAAATCACACTGCCGGGTGTGAAGTAACTGTTATCTGGCCCGTGCTTCCAATGTAGTGAACATGTTGGTCAACACCGCCCAGCATCGCCTGATACCCAGTTTACTGAATGTATTGCAATGTTTGGGGGATTTACTTGCTACTTGTTTATAGAGTGATCCACTACTGTGGATAAATAGTGTATCCCCGCACTGTCATTCGTAATAATGACCACGTTGATCACTTACATTTGGGGACATGAGAGGTTATTGGAAACAGTAATATCTGTCCCCACTTCTACGACAGATTACGCAGTGGAAAAGGTGGTGCTCGATGAAGAGGACCCAGGTTCCAAGCCAGGTCCAATATGACAACCATGCAAAGCCTCCATTGCCGTGGTGGTTTGGCATGTAGCCTTTGAAGGTGGGAAGATGGAAGTTCCTGCAACGAAGGTGTAGGAAACATGTTGTTGTAACTGGATTTAATGTTGCAGTTGAAGAGAAGGCAAAAAGAGGGCTCCAGAGGGCCGGACTGATGGAATGGAACCGGGTGAGGTGGTTACGGTTCTTTTGACAAGTGAAAGAGTTCGTGTGGCTTTTCAGCAGGGAGGTTATGGTCGTGTGGGATGGCCATACCATTGGATATACAAGAGGCCTTCCGGATGGGCTCAATAATTGCTCAAATACTTAATTACATAGGAGACAAGATGGAAATCTGTCTAAAGTTCTGTGTGCCCCTTGGCTTGAGAATGAACCGACAGTGAGTTAGGAACACCTGCAGGTTTGGCCTCGTACATGCTCCCCAACCACATTCCAGGGACATGAAGGAAGAGCACATACCGGCCACTGACAACTAGGCACTTACCGAAGACAATAATTTACCAACTGCAGTCATCAAATAATTCTTTCCAGGAAAAGGGAGAGCTACCCTGAAAAAGATGGGCGAGGACAACTCTGGCCTCTTACTCCCGCAAACCCACCAGCACCCCCTCCCCTCCCCCTAACACCCATCCCTCTGTTAGTGTGAGAAGGAACATCATCAACACTGCTCTATTTGTCTAGGATTAAAGGGAACACATTGGCAGCCACTACCCCATTGCCCCACCATAGATATGATTTTAAAGGATTTCATTCACTGACCACATGCTAATAGACAAATTGCCTTCGAAATGGCTTCAGAAGTGTCACAAAGTCTGAGATGTGACCAAGCATCCGGGAAGCTCCTGGTGCGGGAATGAACGGACACAGGAATGCCAACCCAGGTTACCTGGCAGACGCTAAGCCAGATGAGGTCGATTTCTTTGTGCTGCTGGGGTATGGGCTACTGTCAAGCTGAGAACAGTTAATGACAGGCATCAAAGCACAGATGCTTTTAAGGAAGAATGTCCTCCGATAAATTACTGGGACTTGCCACGGAGTCTGATGACATCTCCACCGCTGGATAAGTGGGATGGGTTGAGGTAGAAGAGATTTACGAAGTGGGCCAGGCTGATCAATGGCAAGGTGGCTTCCCAAGCACTTGTGGGGTGGTGGGTGAGCGAATCTCCTGCTATAAATGCAGTTCAGATAGAGGAAGGTGATTCACTGCTCAGCAACACGGAGGCATTCACGGCAGGTGGGGAGTTCCTAATTTGAACCCGTGAAAAAATATCCCTGTAAGAAAAGAGGCGGAAATGCTGAAAATGGTTGAAATCGAGCTCACCTACTTCAGAAGCAGAGACAAATTATTGCATCATCACTAATGTGACACCATTTCTGTCAGAATTGACGGTGAGTCTACACTGAAAATCAATCCACCAGCTCAAGTGGCTTCTGGGGGTTTCCATTCGCCTTTTGCATCTCATACACAAGCTTTATACAAGATGACATCGAATGATTCCCAGTACACCTGTGGCATAACAGATAAGGCAGTAATGTACCCAAAGATCTCATCACATCCTGGTGTGGGAGTGAAGTAACAAGTGCGCTGAATGTGTGGCACAGGTAAAGCCAGATTCTTCCCTTTTGTTGGTGATGGTGGGCGGCCGGGGATGGAGCGGGGAGCTAGGATATGACTGCAGCCAATCCGGGAGCACCCAAAGGCGGTTATCCACATTTCGGATGCCTCCCAGATTTTTGACTATAGATAAAAGCAAAATACTTTGGGTGGTGGAAATCTGAAACAGAAACAAAAATTGCTGGATAAACTCAGCAGGTCAGAGTGCATCTGCGGAGAGGAACACAGTTGACGTTTCAAATCCGTATGACTCTTCATCAGAACTAAGGAAATATAGAAATGAGGTGAAATATAAGCTGGTAGAAAGGGGTGGGACTGCAAGAGCTGGATAGAGGGCCAGTGATAAGTGGAGGCAAAGAAGAGAGTGACAAAGGTGTCATACACAAAAGAACTAAGCGGTGTTGAAGGTGATGATATTATCTAAGAAATGTGCTAATGGGGATATGAAGAGTAGCAAGCAGGAGAAGCAAGTGGCAGAGGGGCCTACTGGGGGTGGGGTGGGGCGAAGGTATCGAAATGGGATAAAAGGTGGAGATAAAATAAAAATTGATCGAAATAAAATTAGAAATAGTTGGGAAAAGAATAATATATTTTATAAAATATAATTTCTTGTAATAAAGGGGATTGGAAGGTTGGTGTGGATGGAAGAGAGAGTTCAGGATCTGAAGTTGTTGAACCCAATATTAAGTTCGGACGGCTGCAATGTGCCCGGTCGGAAGATGAGGTGCTGTTCCTCCAGTTTGCGTTGAGCTTTAGTGGAAGATTGCAGCCGTCCAAGTACGGGCATGTGGGTATGAGAGCAGGGTGGTGTGTTGAAATGGCAAGCGACAGGGAGGTCTGGGTCATGCTTGTGGTCAGGCTGAAGGTGTTCTGCAAAGCGGACATCCAGTCTGCATTTGTACTCTCCAATGCAGAGGACTCCACATTGAGAGCAGCGAATTCAGTAGATTAACTTGACGGAAGTGTAAGTGAAGTACTGGTTCACTTGAAAGGAGTGTTTGGTTCCTTGGACGGTGATGAGGGTGGAACTAATGGGGCACGTGTTGCACCTTCTGCGATTGCATGGGATCATGCCGTGGGAGGGGGTTGAGGTGTAGATGGTGATGGAGGAGTGGTCCAGGTTGTCCTGGAGGGAACGATCCCTGCGGAAAGCCGCCAGAGTGGTTGAAGGAAAGTGATGTTTTGGGGTGGTATAATGCTGGAGTTGGTGGAAATGGCGGCGGATTATCCTTTGAATGCGAAGGCTGGCGGGGTGATAGGTGAGGACAAGGGGGACCTTATCATGCTTCTGCGATGGAGAGGATGTTGCTAGGCTGATGCGTGGAAGATGGGCCGGACACGGTGGACGGCCCTGACAATCACCGTGTGAGGAAAACCACAGTTAAGGAAGAAGCAAGACAATTCAGTGGAACTGTTTTGAATACTGGCATCATCAGAACAGATGTGATGGAGGCGAAGGAACTGAGAGAAGGATGGAGTACTATCAGTAAGAGGGGTGTGCGGAACTGTAGTTGAGGTAGCTGTGGCAGTCGGCAGGCTTGCGATGAATATTGGTGCACAGTCTATCACCAGAAATTGAGACAGAGAGGCCAAGGAAGGGAAGGGAAGTGTAATTGATGGACCATGTCAAAATGATGGAGGGGTGGAAATTGGAAGCAAAATTAATATTTTTTTCCAGTTCCAAACTAGAGCATGAAGTGGCACCGAAGCATTCATCAATGTACTGGAGATAGAGTTGTGGGAGCGGGCCTGACTAGGACTGGAACAAGGAATGCTCCACATACAGCATAAAGAGACAGGCATATCTGGGGCCCATGCCGATTCCAATAGCCACCCATACGCATCTCTTTTATTTGGAGGAAGTGAGACGAGTTTAAGGAGAATGTATTCTGTGAGAGAACAAGTACAGCCAGACCGAGGAGAGTAGTGGTGGATGTGGATTGTTCGGGCCTCTGTTCAAGGAACAAGCGGAGAGCCCTCACACCATCCCAGTGGCGGATGGAGGTGTAGAGGGATTGGACGTCCATGGGGACGAGGAGGCGGTTGTGGTCTGGGAACTGGGAATTGTTGATATGGTGTCGTGCATGAGAGGAATCGCGGTGAATCGTAGGTGAGAAGAGACTGGACAAGGAAAGAGAGAATGCAATCAAGATAGTAAGAAATGAGTTCCGTGAGGCAGGAACAGGCTGACACGATCGGTCTGCCGGGACAGTCCTGTTTGTGGACTGATGACATCTCCTCTGGAGATCTTCCCTGCACAGCTTCCAACCTCATAGTCTCCCAAACTCAGACGGCCCGCTTCTACCTCCTACCCAAGATCCACAAACTAGACTGTCCCGGCAGACCAATCATGTCACCCTTTTCCTGCCCCACAGATCTCATTTCTTGCTATCTTGATTCCATTCTCTCTCCCCCTGTCCAGTCTCTTCCCACCTACATCCACGATTCCTCTCCGTCCTACATCATGTCAACAATTTCCAGTTCCCTGGCCCCAACCGCTTTCTCTTCACCTTCTTGACCATTCTCCCATGCATAACTTTGTTAAAAGCCTTAGAGAAGTCAATGTAGAATAGATCAGCTGCACGACCCTTATCTATGCAATCTGGCAACTCCTTGAAAAACTCAATGAATTTTTAAGACATGATCTCCCCCTGACAACGCCACTCTGACTATCCCTGAAAAACCCTTCCCTCTTCAAGTGGATAGCAATCCTGTCCCTCAGAATTTTTTTGCAATATTATCCCTGCCACTGATGCCAGACTTACTGGCGGGCAATTACCTGCTTTATTGCTTGAACCTTACTACCCTCCTTGAATATACTTACTATATTCATTGTCCTCCAATCCTCTGTCACACCTCCTGTGGATATAGAATTTGAAAATTAGTGTCAGAGCACATGCAACCTCCTCCCTTAACTCGCATAATATCTCAACAGGGCCCGTGAATTTCTCCACTTTAAGCTTAAACCGCTAATAGCTCGTCTCTATCCATGCCAATATGTTCAATTGTATCACACCCCCCTCCCTGACTTCAACACCGACACTGTCCTTCTCCACAGTGATCACAGATGAAAACTAAGTAATTATAATCTCACCTACTTCCTTCGGCTACAAGTAGAAATTGCCATCTTGGTCCCAAATGGATTCGAAGCTTCCCATGGTTACCCTCTTGCCCTTAATATATTTACAAGATGCCTTGGGAGTTCCCATTCCCTCGCTCCCTATTCGCCCTCCTAATTACTTATTAACTATCCCCTCCAATTTCTATGCTCCTCTAAGGCTTCCTTTGTTTTCAGCCTTCTGTGTCTGACATAAGCCTCCTTTATATCTCTTATCAAATCCTCAATACCCCTGGACCTGCAGGGTGCCCTGGACTTGCCGGTCCTAACATTCCCCTTTACGGGAATATGTTGGCCTGAACTCTCACTATTTCTTTTTTTAATGCCTCCCAATGGTTGGGTATTGACTTTCCAACAACAGCTGCTCCTTATACACGTTGGCCAGAGCCTGTCTTATCATATTGAACATACATGACCTTTATTTCCGGTCCAGCTTTGTCCTTTTGCATAACTACCTGAAAGCACACAGGGTTATGGTACCTGTTGTCGAAATGGTCCCCGACTGAAACTCCTACCAGTTGCATGGCTTCTTTTCCGTAGATTAGTTCAGTACATCCACCTCTCTTGTAGGATTTATTGCTTGAAGGCTCAAAAAGCTCTCCCACATGCACTTTAAGATCTCTGTTGCCAGCCCGCACAGCTCCCCGCCCCCACACCCAACCCCGCACCTCGCACACACCACCCACTGCCCCACCCTCTAAGCATTTTAGTTCTTCACACTAAGGCTAACACAATTTATAATGGGGACTTCGAAACCCACTCCTATTATTACCCTTATATATGCACACTTCTCTGAAATTTGCCTATATATCTGAACCTCTGCCCGCTCCTCCCCGCCCTCAGACTGCTTGGTGGATGAGACATTGGCTGATCCAATGTGTCAGTTACTGGCAAAACCTGTGTATGAGACAATGATTGAAACAGAGCGCCAGGTACTCTATGTACCATTGGATCTTACCCTGTATAAATCAGTGGATAAGACACTTTTTGATCCATTGGATCTGACAGTGCCTGATCCTGATGATCCGAAATGAACCAAAGTTCCTGACACAGTCTGTACATTTGCATCTTAATCTGTCTGAATCAGAGCACCTGACACTGACCTTTAGAGTGGATTTCAAACTCTCTAGGCCATAGAATCAGACATTTTCTGATCCAGTGGGTCTGTCACTTCCTGACCCAGTGGATCTGACACTGAACCAGAAGATGAGGCATTGGATGATCCACAAAACCAGACACTGCCTGTACCATTGACTCTTGCCCTCTCTGGGCCAGCGTATCCGAAACTTTCTGTACCAGTGGATCTCAATCCGTCTGAAGCAGAGTATCTAACACTGTCTGAATTGGAAGACCTGATAATATTTGAAAAAGAAACCTGGCCCTGGCATAAGCAGGGGATCTGACAGTCTCTGAACCAGAGGACCTGGCATTGCCTGCTCTAGGGTCTCTGGCATTGTCTGAACCAGAGCAACTGACGCTGACTCTAACACTGGGCCTCTCTCTCTAGGCCAGATGGTCTGACGCTTTCTGACATACTGGATCTCACAGTGTCTGATCCAGAGGATCTAACACACGCTTTACGAGTGAATCTGACTGAGAACCAGAAGATCTGACACTGCCTGAACCAGAGTGTCTAATGCTGCCTGAACCAGACAACCTGCCAGTGTTCAATCCAATGGGCACATCACTATCAGGAGCAGCGGACCACTCTGTCTGAACCAGAAGGACTGAAATTACCTGTTCCTGTTGATCTGACACGGTCTGAGCAATGGAATCTGACACTGTCCGATTCAGTGTACCGAGTACGATCTGGACAAGAGGATATCCTTCTGTCTGAGGCAGATGATCTGACAATGTCCGTTCCAGAGGACCTGACATTATCTTAACTATAGGATCTTAAACGGTGTGATCCAATGGACCTGGCACTATTTGAAAAGTTAGACCTGACGCTGGTTGAGCCAAGGGATCTCACTTTGTATGCTCAATGGATCTGACACTGCCTGAAACAGTGGACCTAACACTATGTGATTCAATTGATCTCAATCTGTCTGACCCAGTGGATGTCTGTGCCTCTATAAAATGTTAAACAAATATTGTCCACAATGGGTAAATTTATGGGCAACCTGGTGCCTCCCATGACATCCCTGCACAGTTAGTGAGAAACCGTGTTCAGGATGCTGGCAATAGTCGAGTGGGTGAATTAATTCAGAGCCTGGAATAAGCTACATGCTGGGAATACCCGGCCACTCATCCCCTAGAGTGGAGAACACATGCCGGGTCTCGGGATTGCAGGTTGGTGCGGAGGTGCTGTGGTGGTGCGGAGGTGCGGAGGTGGAGCGGGGAATCAGCGGATGGTAATGCGTGAGCAGATCCAGGAAGGGAAAGTTGCTCTCGTGTGCAAATCCGTTGCACAGAAGAGTAAGGGTGGGGTGGACTGGGTCTGTTCCCTGGGGAATTTTGGGGATGAATGCAATGGCCAGATAACTGGCGATTGTGCAGACCGGCGTCGTTGTGTGGCAAAGGGAAGGAGCAGAGGGAGAGTGCGGCGGGAGAACGGGATGGGAGACAGCGGCACTGATGAGCTCGCAGATGGAATTTCCCAGCTGGTGGGTGTTGGAACGAAGACACTGCGCGTGCGCGGTGCCAGCATGGCGGAACGATTTGTTCCCCTATGGGGCAGAGCAGCGACACAGCGCGTGCGCGATGGCTGAGTGCTGGGTGGGTGGGGGCAAGGGGCGTTGTGACAGTGTGAATTTGGTGGAGGGAGGAGGCTGGACTGCGCGTGCGTGAGCAGCAGCAGTGGGACTGCGCATGTGCACAGGCGGCTGGTGGGAAGAGGATCGCGTGATTGTTGATCCACAAATAAATGTTCGGGCAGCGGCTGCGCCTGTGCAGGATCGGGAGTTCAAACCATTACACAAAGTTCAACTGAAGATGGATCTCACACAAAGGAATTTCAAGGTTCAACCAGAGAATGACCCCATACTGGGGCTGCGGCAGAGAGCAACAAGCGTGGGATCCTACACTGGGGCTGTGTCAGAGATCAACTAGAGAGGGATTCCACACTGGGACTGTATCAGAGATCAACTTGAGAGGGATCTCACACTGGGGCTGTGTCAGAGATCAACTAGAGAGGGATTCCACACTGGGACTGTGTCAGAGATCAACTTGAGAGGGATTGCACACTGGGGCTGTGTCAGAGATCAACTAGAAAGGGATTCCAAACTGGGGCTGTGTCAGAGATCAACTAGAGAGGGATTCCTCACTGGGGCTGTGTCAGTGATCAACTAGAGATGGATTCCACACTGGGGCTGTGTCAGTGATCAACTTGAGAGGGATTCCACTCTGGGGCTGTGTCAGAGATTAACTGGAGAGGGATCTCACACTGGGGCTGTGTCAGAGATCAACTAGAGAGGGATTCAACACTGAGGCTGTGTCAGAGATCAACTTGAGAGGGACTCCACACTGGGGCTGTGTCAGAGATCAACTAGAGTGGGATTCCACACTGGGACTGTGTCAGAGATCAACTTGAGAGGGATTGCACACTGGGGCTGTGTCAGAGATCAACAAGAGAGGGATTCCAAACTGACGCTGTGTCAGAGATCAACTAGAGTGGGATTTCTCACTGGGGCTGTGTCAGTGATCAACTAGAGATGGATTCCACACTGGGGCTGTGTCAGTGATCAACTTGAGAGGGATTCCACTCTGTGGCTGTTTCAGAGATTAACTGGAGAGGGACACTCAACACTGGGAGTGTACATGAGCAATGTGAACCCACCTTGCGTGGAGTCAGAGATCAACTAGGACATTCTCTCAGACTGGGGGCTTTCATTCATCAACTAGAGAGGGGTCTTAGAGTGGACAGTATGTGACATCAGCTGGAGACGGATCCGACTCTGGAAAGTGTCTCAGTTCAACCAGAGAGGGATCCCAATTGTGGAGTATTTGAAATCAACTGGAGAGGGATCCCCCACTGGGGGATGTATCAGAGATCACCTAGAAAGGCATGCCACACAAGGGGTTCCTGAGATCAATTAGAGAAGGATACCTCTCAACAGGTGTTGAGTGGAGGGGGTTGAAGCGGAGGCAATGTGCCTGTTTATCAGATAGGTATTTCATGCTGCCCCTGATCTATTTCAGAGAATTACATAGGATTTGCATTCGAGAAGCAGTGCATTTGGCTCCTCTGGTCCGCACTGTTGTTTATTCTCACACAAGCCTCCTTGAACGCACTACTTCAATTCCCCCATCAGTGGATCTTCTATTCCTTTCTCCCTCATCCGTTTATCCAGCTTACCCTCCCCTGTACCTCCTTTAAGTGGAGTGCCAATCTTCACCTCGGCCACTCCCCGTGCAAGCGAGCTCCGCATTCCCATCGCTTTCTGAGTGAAGAAGTTCCCCCTGAATTACCCGACTGGATTAAAAGCTTAGAATTATCTTGTCTTCAAACCATCCTTTGCCACCCGGTTACATTGCAGCGCTACGGTTCCACACTCTTAAAGAAGAAATGCATTGGTTTTCCTTTGGGGACATTCTGTAGTGATGAAAGTCGCTGAAGGAATGCACATCTTCATATTGATCCCTGGCTCTTCAATTGAGACTCGATTATGAGGAATTGTGATTCCTGCTAACGACACACTCTCCAGTCCGAAACCATTGTGACAATGTCCCTTTTTGTCAACATATTCGCCATGTTTGTCGACACCATCCTGCATCGCCCGCTTCCATAGTTACCCTCGTTTCCTGAATGCTTATCGGTGACTGTATCCTATCGGCCAACTGTCTACAAGTTCAGCAGCTACTCCGGCTGAGTGTTGCATTTTCACCATCCCAACATCCCCGCCCCGCGCTACTGACACCCCAACCACTGTCAGTAAGTATTACGACAGATGGATTGTAATTTTTTTGAGGGCATGGGTAGAGTTTGGGGCAAATAAATTCTGTCCCTCTTTCCCGATCGCTTAATGACATGGAACGGTCCATGGTCAATGAAAATGGAGTGAGGGAAAAGTCAGGACTAGTGTGACACCGAGGCGAAGAACTCAGCTGCCATGGTACCAGAGGAGGCAACACTTCAGATTGGGAAGATGGAAGTTCCTGCCAAGCAGGTGGAAGTCACTGTCGTGGTAACACGATCGGACGTTGAGGAGAGGGGAATTGCCCAGGTGCTCCATCGAGCTCAACTGAGCGAGGGGAGCCATGTGCGCTGGTCACCGAATCGTATCGAGATGACTTTTGAAGAGATGGGTTACAACCCTAAGGGCTGGGTGGGAAATAGAAGCGGCCTGCTAGATGGCTTCATAGGTTTCTCACAGTTTCTGTGGCTTAGTGGATTAGGTGGAAAAGTACCCAATGATCATGGCACCTCCTCCCACGGAGATTGAAGCGACCCAAGAGTTCCCATTGCTGATTCAGAGGCTTCTGTTAACTCACACAAAGCTGGTGGCCCACTCCCTGGTAGGGATGTGGCCGCAACCAGGCTGCAATTGTCTATGGACAGCGGATAAAATACGGCCGCTTTGGAGAAACACCCCCCGGCAAATGATTATTCGGTGATCCACGCCCACCTCCCCTACCAAGGTCCCATCACGTGTGGACATCTCTGCCCTTGGACGGTGCGACAATGCGAGGCAGGGCAGGTCACTGAAGTAGCTCAGGAAAAATCACGTCAAGTTGGCTTCACAACCACGAGGGTGACTGCGGACATGAGCCCTTCTGACAACATTTATGGCATTCCAAATAGGTAAACAAGTCTGGATGACGGACCCAGCGATTTAAGGACATCATCTGTCCACTTCTCCATGTACATACAATTGGAGTGCAGATAAAATGGAAGAAAAGGATAGACTGGTTAAACACCGAAACATTCACGGCAGACATTGAGTTCTCTATTGGAGCCTATGGCAAAACTCCTTCATGGAAAAGGGGCAACTGAGCTGCAGAAGGTGGGCGTTGAACACCCCTCAGACACAGCAAGAAATAAACTCAGCGAGAGTGCCTTGGCTCTGAGCTATTTCAAATTTGACTATGAGTAGCCATTAGCAGGAACTCCTGCCGAAATGAAACCGTTTTGTAGCAATTGATAAGGGTCCATTTTAAATTAACCTTGTTGCAAGCAATTGAATATGTTGCAGAAAGTAATGGAGCAATCCCATGCTTCCTTTCCGGAGGCATAACAAAACTGGGGCACCGTTCTGGAAGTTAACAAATTGTGGAACCCTTGGACAGGGACCAGTCGTAACACACGTGATTTCGATTGTTTCTACTATCAGTTACGTATAATTTCAGTGGTGGCATAACGTCCATCTTCAAAAAGTATGACAAATCTAGCCCTAATTATTACAGATTTGCTAGTTTAATATTTCGGCTGCTGGAATGAGTATTTACAAATGTTAAACTGATCAAGTTTTGAATAATGATGAAATAGTAGAATTGAACGTTGAATGTGAAATGATCTGAGGTAGATAAATAACGAAGACATTCTTGTACGGAGGTTTCAGGAGCCGTACAAGCTACTAATTATTTTTTTCCTTTGACAAATTCAATAATCGTTCAAGAAGGAGATATTAAATCCATAAGTGAGAAAAACATGAGCATCAGTAACACTAGCTGTGTAAGAACAAATCATTCTCGACAAAATAAACAATGGAGTTCCTATGAAGAGTTGCAGATGATGTTGCCAATGGTTTACAATTACTTTGAGGAGATCATGAACTCTTTCCTAGATATAAGAGCATTGGAGAAGATGAAATGGGGTTGGATTCAGAGGAAGAGTTCCACAAGTGATGTAATCATGTCTGCAGACAAGGTTTGTCTCAGAAAAATCAGTTGCAGGGTCGGATTAAGACATACCAACACCCTGAGGTATGTCAAGCTGAAAACGACTCATTCCATTAAAGTGTTCCTTCATAATTCTCACACAATTTTCACTGAATATATACATTTGAAAGCATTCTATTGCATATATACAAGGCCAAATGCACAAAGAGCAAATTACAATCGAACTAAAACACATATCACAGAATCACAGAATGTTAGCGGCATAGAAGGAGGTCATCCGACCCATGGTGTCTGCATCGTCTCTCGAAATGAGCATGAGAGCCTTGTGTCATTGTCCTGCCTTTTCCCCGTGTCCCTTCATCTTGTTTTCATTCAAATAAACATCTACAGCCCTCTTGAATGCCTCGATTGCACCTACCTCCACAACCCATCCAGGCAGTGGATTGCAGACGCGAAGAAATTACATCTTACAAAATACCTATTTGAATAATGTAGTATATTCAAATTAAATCCTTTCAAATGTAAATACGTTCAACGTTTCTAAATTGTTAAAAATTAAAGCCTCTTATCAACAAAAACAGAAAAAGACTTTTACACAAATCAGGAAACTATTAATTGGAAGCCGTAATACAGCTTGCATCATATCTGTTTGCAGCTCACATGAATCTAAAAATGTAAAACTGTTTCATTCGTGGTTTTTGGAAAGCATCAGTATCGACGATGTACTCAAATGATGAGATACCACGTTTATCACTTTCTATGCAAATAAGGCTGAGGTCATTTCGCTTGCCTTTCAACAAACTTTACTCAAATTAATCAAACTCAGTCCTGCAGGGCTGTCTAGAAATCCTGAAGTGAGCTTTTTCACGAACGTGTGTCATCCTTAGAAATATACTTTCCTTTCAAAGTTTCTAAACACATTGAACTTTTTTATTTCCACAAGTACGTATGCAAGGATATAGATCTTTACCTTGTGTCAAAAAGACAATAAGCCCATGTGCGAACCGAACAGGGGCACAAATGATGCTGCCTTGCAGCTCAGGCCAGCAGGCTGCTGGCTTATTTGGTGGTTTCTTGGGGCTTCTTTGGTTTCTTGAGGCTAAGGATCCTGGCTGAACTCTTGTTTCGGGGCGATCAAGTTTTTGCAGAGACAAAGAACATCAGAAGATTGTTGTTCGAATAAACACATGCTATTTATTTACATACTAAACCCTGCAGCTACATTTGTTTGCTCACAACATAAAACTCTGTCTTTACTCATCCTTGACTAACTCTAGGCTCTCCCACTTAGTTTCGGAGGCGCCATTGTGCTATTGGACATCAAGATCATGTGTCCTTAAATTAAAATACATGCCTTAAATGTCTATTACGCATCAGGTTACTACATCCCTCCTCATTTACTCCAAAATACACTTTACATTTTTTTATTAAATCAGGCTATTGACACAGTTCAATTATTTACAAATCCAGTTTCGCTGGTGGGGGCGGGGGGAGGGAGAGGGAGGGTTCCTTATACTTGTAGAACGCCTCAGCACCAAAGCTTCTGAAGTTTGGTTTGGATTCTCCCTCCCTGAAGTCGCCTGAGCATCTGATTCTACAGCAGCTATCTGTAAATTTGTTTCATCGACTCTTTCGGGTGCTGTTGGTCCTTCAAATATCCTCCTTGGTTGAGTTATTTCAACAGAAAATGCTGATTCAGCCTCGAACGCGAGTCACGTCTGGATATTTGGTTTCTCCACTTCTTATTTGATCAACATGTATTCTTATTATTCAATCTTCCATTTTCACTTTGGAGGAAAAATGTCACATTCCAGCACTTAGGTCACTGAACAACCATGCTGTTTTCTTTCTAATTTTTTCAGAGAAACCTTCTGTCCTACATTAAATGTTTTGCCCCAACTGTGACAATCATGTCCTATTTTATGATTATCCTTCCTTTCTTCTGCCTCCGTCCCCTGATCACCCCCACCCAAGCCCCCAACTTTGGCATAATTAGGCTCAGTCTCGATTGGAGACGGCAATTCATCAACACTTCAGCAGATGTGGCACCTCTTGTGGAAAAAAAGATGGGTCTTATTTAATCACGACCGAATCTACAGACAATTTATTCGAAATAGATTTGAACGCCTGAAATGCTCCCTCAGCGAGTACATTTGAAGAAAAGGTGGTATGAAGATGTTTTCACATGAACAATACCATTGAGGCCTTTAAAATATTTAAATTCAGCACTTGTGAATTCTGTTCTGTTATCTGACAACAGCACTTCAGTTAATCCATTTGTGGTGAAGCTTTATCGTATCGTGTCTATTGTCGCTGAGGATGTGCATGACATTACTATGTATATGTCCATCAATTTTGAATGAACAGCTATCAGAAGGCAAAACAATGTTCCCATAAAATGTCCCACGTAGTCGATGTGCATTCTTACCCATCGTCTTCCGGGTCATTCCCAATGGTGCAAAGGGGCAGTTTCACGTAATTTTTCTGCTTGCTGACATCGCATACTACTTCTCACTAGGATTTCTATTCTTCCAACCATTACCGCAACCACACAAAACTACCTGCAATTGGCGTAATTTTGGAAGCTCCGGGACATACACTGTGAATTTCAGAAAATAACGGTGTTTGTCCTTTTGGGGAAACAATCGCATGATTCCCCCCACAATCATGTACCTTATTGGCTGCCAATCCCGTATCTTCTCTGGAAATAAGGTTCCATTTCATTGGATTATTGCGGTTGTGACCAACAATAAAGGACTTGGTTTCTCATCTTGGAAAAAAACAACTGTGCCTCCATTCGCCCAATCTTTAATCTGTTTTGCAGATATAGGTGATGAGTCCAGGAAGTTCAGTAACATACGCATTTCTGAGGAATTGGAACATTCTTGTCTTTTACTTGCAAGGGTAAACGATTGAGTGCACCTGCATTGAGATTTGACTGCAAGGTCTATGAATAAAAGTTTGTTATTACGCTGCTAAGATCAGAACCCATCTTTGTACTGTTGCTGAGGCTATAGGGGGTACAGACTTATTTTAAACAAATAGACCTAATAATGGTTTGTGGCCCGTTATGATAGTAAAATTGCAACCCTGCACATATTGATGGAATATTTGAACACCGAAAGTGATCGCCAGGCCGTCTTTTTCAATTTCAGGGAAGTCTTTGTCCGCTGTAGTAAGTGTTCTCAGCACAAAAATAATAGGCCGTTCTGATCCATAATCAATTCATTGGGAACGCACTGCTCTTGAAACATAACACGATGTGTCGAACGTTAATTTCAATTCTACATTTGCATCAGAATGTAAAGGAAGTGTAGATGGATGTAGCAACTTGTTTTTTTAACCTTTTGTGAAAAATTCCCCTTGGGGCGTTTGCCATGACCATCTTTGATTTTTCATGAGCAAGTGATACATTTCGGTCGGAGAAATTAGGCAAGAAACGCCCATAGTAATTCATCATCACCAAGAATGACTTCAGTTCGAATCTGCCCTTTGGTTCTGAGGCTTCATTGAAAGCTTCCACTTTTTATTCAATTGTGTGTAAGCCTTGTGAATCGACCGTGTGGCCGAGGGAAGTTTCCACTTTTGCCTGGAATGTGCGCTTTTCCTTTCTCAATCTCACTCCAACCTGCAAAATCCGTTTCAGAACTCCTTCCAAATTTATCAACTTGGCCTTATCTGTGAGTCCAGTCAGGAAAACGTCATCCAAATTAACGACAATTTGGGACAACCATTTTAATAATCTTTTCTTGGTTATTTGTATTATGGCAGAAACAGAAGGTAAACCAAGTGTTAAACGAGTGTATTGTCATGATTCAAGGGGGAAAGTGCACTGCAGTATCGAGCACCAATACTCGCCGAACAGGGACACATGTGGAAAGTTTCACAGGTTGTCCCAATTCTATTTAATAGTAAAATGTAGGTTAAAAGAATACGAGCATCATGTTTGTGCACTTAGCAGGTTAATAACTGTTTAGTAAACAAATTCTCCTTAACTAGTGGCAAAAAGAAGACATATGAACAGCTAACTATCAACTACATAACTTAAACTCAGCACCTCTTTAAACCCCGACACACACACAATACACACAAAACTTGGATTCTAATGGTGAGATAAAACAGTTCAATAACACCGATCTGGATTTCAGGATTAAATTGATTGACTTTGGTTGCTTTCTTCCGAATGTCTTGCAGATTGTTGTGGCTGACAGGAGGTGGTCTCCTGGCACTTGCAGTCTGTGGTTCTCTGCTTGAAATTTGATTTAAATGTCGCAGTTGGTGACTTTTCCCCTCTTCCTCCTGACAGTGGTCCGTCAATGAAATTACGATACATCGATGTGAGAAATAGCCAGCAGCTACTGTGGCAGGATTATTATAGTCTTACAAAACACAGAAGAGACAGGTTTCCGGTATTTCCTCTTTTCAGGCTGGAGCTGATCTACTGCATTATCATCATACAGAACCTGGCCACCTGGTCAGGAGCCAATCAAAACGCCATCGCTCGGCAGTTCCCTCTTAAAGCAGGTCTGAGTTCGAACACCATTCCATCCCACATGGCACAAACTGTTACAGGAAATAGCAGCATTGTAGAAATTTGTCTTCCTGCTCCAGTGAACGTCACGTTTAAATTGCAACCATGGTATATTTTTAAAGCCACAGTTAAATTTTAAAACCACTGTTCAAAAAGAAAAATATTTAAATGCTGCCACCCTGAAAAATATGAAATAATTTACCCCCTGGGACAATTCACTCACAATAACATTATCTGTACCAACAAAGTGAACAACCTTTACATTGAATGGTCGAAACAACAGAATCCATCTAAAGAATCTCGCATTTCGAGTTTTAAGCTTCTTAATGAACGCCAGCAGATTATGATCAGGTTAGGCTAATGTGTCTTCGTTATCAACCTGGTCTTCCCTGTCCTTTATCTATGGTGTTTTGAACTTCTTTGCTTCAACTTCTATACCTTTCCTTGCGTTGGGGTCTTGCTCTATTGCTTTTCTTGATCTTTAATCTAGACCTGTTCCACGTCATTACTTCTGGATTTAGTTCAATTTCGTTGGCATTTTGTTCCCTGCCTCCTCTTCTTGAGTTTGCATGTGTTTTTCCCCTTTCTTAACTTTTTATTTTACCCTATCTTTACTACTAGTTTTGTTACTTTTCCCTCCATCTTTGTTTTTACTCTGTTCGCAATCTCGGTTTCTACTTTTTGATTTGGCCCTTTTTTCTCTCTCTCTTTGCTTTTACACATACAATTTTACTTTCAGGATTGGGTTGAGACGCTGGAGCCTCTCAGACACACAGTGTGTGGCCAGTGGACAAAATTGTAAACTCCCTGGCTGTTAATATCTAGGGCACTGGAACGTTTTGTGAGAGGGAAGACAATTGGAACATGAGCAAGAAGCCACAGTCCATGGGTATTAAATACATTTTCACTGTGCAGATATATCACTTATTCTAGTTGTCTTTCATTTCGTAAATTAAGTGTTTCTTTCAGTTGGGTGTTGCAGCGCGAAGTGGATTGAAACTGCACCGAATGCGGGGAGAAGTAGATGGAAACTGCACTGACTCTGGGGCAAAGTGGATACAAACTGCATTAACCGCGGGGAACTGATGACACAAACTGCACTGGCTGTGTGGAAAAGTCGACACAAATTTCACTGACTGCACAGAAAAGTGAAAACACACTGCACTGTGTGTTCTGGCTGTGGGGAAAATCGATACAAGCTGCATCGAATGCGGGGAAAAGAGGATCAAAGCAATACCTACTGTGGGGTAAAATGGACAATAACTGCACTGACTGCAGGGGAAAGTGAATTTACACTCGACAAACTGTTGGGTAAACTGGATACCAAATGCACCGACTGTGGGGTAAAATGGACGCAAATTGCACCGATTCTGGGACAAATTTGGCACAAACTGCACTGAATGTAGGGAAAATTGGACACAAACTGCAACGATTGTGAGTAAAAATGGATAGAAACTGCACTGGCTGCAGGTGAAAGTGGATAGAAACTGCACACACTGCGGGGAATAGTGGATTTAATTTGAACTGATTGTGGGGTAAAGTGGACACAAACTGCACCAACTGCGGGGCGAAGTGGGCACAAACTGCGCCGGCTGGGGGGCAAAGTGGGCATACACTGCACTGGCTGGGGGGCAAAGTGGGCATAACCTATGCCAACTCGGGGCAAAGTGGGCACAGACATAACCGACTGGGTCAAAGTGGGCACAAACTGCGCCGGCTGGGGTGCAAAAGAGAGAGAGATAGAGAGAGACAAGCAGAGATAATGAGAGAGTGAAAGAGAGAGAAAGAGGGATGAAGAGTGTATGATATAGGGCGTGAGGGAAAGTGAAAGAGAAAGAGATGACACAAAGATTGGCCGGGTGTTTAACAGTGAGGTTGAATGTCTTGGGCTACAGGAAAAAAATAGATGGGATGGTCAAATGGGCAGATAAGTGGCAGATGGAATTTAACCCTGAAAATTGTGAGGTGATACACTTTGGAAGGAGTACTTTGACAAGGAATCATTCAAATGAACTCGGAATTTCTGAGGAACAAAGGGAACTTGGCGTGTGTGTCCATCAACATCTGAAGGCGGAGGGATATGTTAGAGGGGTGGTGAAAAGGCATATTGGACACTTGCCTTTATCAATCGAGGTGTAGATTTCAAAAGTAGGGAGGTCATTTTGGAGTTGCATAGAACCTTGGTGAGGCCACAGCTGGAGTACTGTGGTACTGTGTGTAGTTCTGGTCGGCACATTATAGGAAGGATGTGATCGCACAGGAGGGGGTGCAGAGGAGATTCACCAGGATGTTGCCTGGGATGAAACATTTAATATATGAAGAGAAGTTGGATGCACTTGGGTTGTTTTCGTTGGAGCAGAGAAGATTGAGGGGCCACCTGATCGACGTGTACCCGATTATGAGGGGCATGGACAGGTTGGATAGGGAGCAGCTGTTACCCTTAGTTGAAGGGTCAGTCACAAGCGGGCATAGGTTCAAGGTGAGGGGCAGGATGTTTAGGGGGGATGTGAGGAAAAACCTTTTTTTCCCAGAAGGTGGTGACGGTCTGGAATGCACTGCCTGGGTGGGTGGTATAGGCGGGTTGCCTCACATCCTTTAAAAAGTACCTGGATGAACACTTGGCGCGTCATAACATTCAACCCCATGGTCCAAGTGCTGGCAAATGGGTTTAGGTAGGTAGTTCACCTGTTTTTTCACGTTTCGGTGCTGACTCGATTGGCCGAAGGGCCTCTTCTGCACTGTGATTCTCTGTTTCTGTGATTCTGAGAGAGTGAGAGAGAGAGATATTAACGAGAGTGAGAGACGAGGAATCGCACTGAGAGATGGAGACAGAGGGAAGATGAGAGATTGAGACTTGGAGACAATGCAAGACAGGTCGAGAAATGGAGAGAGAGATCGAGATGGAGAGAGGCGTAGAAAGAGACAAAGTTAGGCACATGTTGTGAGAGAGAGTCTGAGAGAGAATGAGGCAGAGAGAGAAAGTAAGGGATAGACACAGAAAGAGAGAGAGTTGGAGAGAGAGAGAGATCGAGAGAAAGTGAAAGAGAGAAAGAAAGGGACGGGGAGAGGAACAGACAAACAGACAGGCAGAGGCAGAGAAGGAGAGGCAGAGAGAGAGAGAGACACTGAAATGGTGAAAGGAAAGATTAGGAAACGAGAAAGAGAAATAAAGCGAGAATGGAAGAGGGAAAGAGAACAGAGAGACAAAGTGAGAGAAAGACTGAGAAGGAGCAAGAGAGACTGAGGCAGAGAGAGAGAGAGAGATAGATGCGCAGAAGGGAGATAGGGAGAAAGAGAGGGAGAGAGAGACATAGAGAGAGTAAAGAGGAAGAGTAAGAGACAGCGATAGTCATAGAGCGAGAGGGAAAGAGTGAGAGATAGAGACAGGGTGAGAGAGACACAGAGAGAGAGTGAGACAGAGAGAGAGAGAGAGAGAGAGAGTGAGAGATAAATTGGGAGAGACAGACAGACAAACGGAGAGAGTGTGCGAGAGGGGAGTGAGACAGCCAGAGAGAGAGAGATGGAGAGAGAGAGAGGGAGAAGGCAGTGAAACAAAAAGACAACGATAGATAGATAAATAGATAGATTGGATGACAGGTAGGCAGGCAGGAAGGCAGATGGACAGGCAGACAGACAGGTAGGCAGATACACAAATAGACAGAGAGATAGATAGACAGGTAAATATGTAGATAGTTAGATAGATAGACAGACAGATAGTTAGACTGAAGTCTGGATGTCAGTTTAAGGGAAAGGAACTGAGAAGGAGAACAAGAAAGGCAGAAAGACAAACAGCGGTACACACAGAGATTGAAAGAGACGGAGAAACGTGAGAGAGAGAGAGAGAGAGAGAGAGGGAGATGCAACGACACACCCACCTGGCCACACATGCACTCTCAATGTGTCTGTGTGTCAGAGAGGGACAGAGAGAGAAATGAAGAGAACGAGACAAATAGAATTTTCGGTTGTGAGAGGCAGAGAACACAGAGAGAGAAACACGTACACACATAAACGTAGATAAACACACAGAAAGAGAGAGAGAGGTCTAAGAGAGAGAAGGCGATCGAAAAGGAGAAAAAACTTAGAGTTGCTGGGAGAGAAAGAGAGGGAGAGGCATGGAGAGAGAAAGACAGAGTGAATGAGAGATTGGAGGATGGAGAAGTAGAGAGGCAGAGTGTGTGACATGGAGCGAGAGAGATTGAGAGTGTGAGAGAGATGGATAGAGATAGTGAGAGAAAGAGAATAAAGAGAGATGCGTAAATGCATTGAGTGGAGGAGACAGAGGGAGATGGAGGGAATGAGATTTAGAGACACGGCGAGAGGGATAGAGAGAGAGGGAGAGAGAGGGGGAGAGAGATAGGTAGGCAGAGAGAAACGTTGAAAAAGGGGGTCAGGGAAATGAGCGAGAGAGGCATAGAGAGAGACAGGGTTAGACACAAAGTGTGAGAGCTAGACAGAGAGAGAGAGAAATGAGACAGGAAGAAAGAGACAGAGAGACAGAGTGAGACATAAACTGATAGAAAGAGAGAGAGAGAGAAAGGGAAGTTTCGGGCGTGAGAGACAGAGAAACATGCACACACACACACGTGGACACTGGCACGGAAAGGGAGACAGGGCTGCGAGAGACAGGGCAGTCGAAAGGAGAGATTTGATGGGAGAGAAAGAGAGGGTGAGGCAGAGAGAGAGAGAGGGAAAGAGGCAGATAAATTGAGAAAGTAAGAGGAGGAGAGAGAGAGAGTGTGTTACATAGAGCAGGAGGGAAAGAGAAAGGGAGGGAGTCATAGGGAAGAGGAGAGAATGAGTGTTAGATAAATAGCGGGAGAGACCCAGAGAGACAGAAAGAGAGAGACATTGAAAAATAGAGGGGAGAGAAAAGAGAGAGAGGCAAAGAGAGAGACAGAGTGAGACACGGTGTGAGGGAGAGAGAGAGAGAGAAAGAGAGGGAGAGAGAGAGAGAGAGGGAGAGATAAAGTAACAGAAAAAAAAGAAAGGGGTAAGAGAGAGGAACGGACAAACACACAAGTAGAGGCAACAAAGAGGCAGAGAGAGGGAGAGAGGCAATGAAACAGACAAAGGAAAATTTAGCAAGGGAGGAAGAGAGAGAAGGCGTAAGTGAAAGAGGGAAAGAGAACAGAGAGACAAAGAGAGAGTAACTGAGAAGGAGGGCGAGAGGATGAGGCAGAGCAAGAGACAGGGATTGGCACGCAGATGGAGAGATAGAGAGAAAGAGGCGGATAGAGAGACAGAGAGAGTAAAGAGGAAGAGAAAGAGACAGCAAGTGTTACAGCGAGAAGGGAAGTGTGAGAGATGCAGACACAGCGAGAGAGGTACAGATAGAGAGAGAGAGTCAGAAAAAAAGAGAAAGTTAGCGAGAGAGGTGGAGAGAGGCAGAGACAGATAGAGTGACAGAGAGAGAGACAGAGAGAGAGGCATAGGGAGAGAGAGGGAAAGAGAGAAATAAAAATTCGGAGAGAGATAGATAGTTAGCTAGCCGGACAGACAGACAGAGTGAGAGAGAGGGAAACAAAAGGACAGAGAGTCAGCGAGAGCGATAGAGAGAGAGAGAGAGAGTGGGGCAGAAAAAGAGAGTGGGGAAGTGAGATGGAAGAAAAAGACACAGGGTGAGCGAGAGCCAGAGAGAGAGAAAAAGAGAAGAAGAACAAGGTAATGGGAGAGACAGTGAGTGTAAAAACCAGAGAGAGAGATAAAGAGTTCAAGAGCGACAGGGGAGGAAAGGGAGAGACACAGCAAAAGGGAGTGAGTGAGATGTGCACGGAGAAAAAGAGGGACAGGTAGCGGGGGGAGGGAGAGAGAGAGAGAGAGAGAGAGAGAGAGAGAGATTGATAGTGAGATAGATTCCCATTTGATTGTGGCGTGGAATCAGTTTTTCAGGGATTTTGAATACATCCAGATATTTTGTTCGTTGAATATTTTAATAAATTGTCATCCTTAACCCACTGTAATCGCACAACTGAATGTCCACAGTTAAGAGGACAGTTACCCCACATGGTGTAATAGAACAGAGGCACTCGAAGGTTTGGAATTTAAACAATATATGGTACCAGTCAAGGATCGGATATCACTGAAACAATAGGAGATCGATGTGAGGGACTGATGGTGATTGAGTGGACAACATATTATCCAGGTGAATACAGCTCTTGTTCTTTTTATTAGTTAATTAATTTGATAAGTAGAGTCCAGTCCTTGGATCCTGTGAGCTCCATTTAAAAATAAACATTTTGTATCAATAAACTCAAAGTCATTATCTGTTTGTTCATATATTTTAAAAAACAATTTGAACAATGTTGCAATTTCAACATCCCTGAGGTGATCCCGCAGGGTATAAATTAAAGGCTTTGGGAATGTATCACCTCAGTGTTTAAGGCAGATATTACCAGCAGCACAAAGGGGCACATCACTTCGCACTGAAACAATGCTATCAATTAAAGTGGCTGAGAAAATATTTCACACAATCCTTGCTGTTATCGGTGTTCCTGGTGAGTGACCAAAGCTACTGAAGTTGTGTAAATCTGTATGTGAGCAGCTCTCTCATTTTAAACTGTGACTGAAAATATTACATTCTGATCTGTTGCTCACTGTCACAGACACACTGAATCAGCGATATAATTTGCTGAATTAAAATGTCTTGAATGTCTCTGCGGCTTTATTCAATTTTCTCAAATGAAAACAAACCTTTGATTGTAACTAGCAGGCTCTCTGATGAATTATGTCCTAGTATTCAGTGGAAAATTGTGTAATGTTAAAATAGACCTTAGTGAAGGCAAAATCTCTGAAGGAACGTTCAGTGGGAGTCAGAGGAAAATCACCCTGAGTGTGGGTCATTAATCAGAGTGGAATACCTGCCCCCAATCACCACTCTGTCACGGACTGGGCCTGTTCGTGTCAAATTGTCCTAAGTGTGTGTTAGTAACCAGATTGGAAAACCTCACTCCAGTGTCCATATGTTTCTGGGTCTATCTGTTAATGTCTGTTTCTATTAAGTGTGTGTCGGTAACCAGAGTGGAATACCTGACTCCAGTCACCAATCTTTCACTGACTTTATCTGTTCGTGTCAACTTGTCCTAAGTGTGGGTTAGTAACCACAGTGTAATACATGACTACAGTCACCAATCTTTCAATTACTGTATCTGATAGTGTCAAATTTTCCCAAGTGTGGGTCAGTAACCAGAGTGGTATACCTGTCCCCAGTGAACATGTATTACTGGCTGTATCTGTCAGTGTAGAATTTTACTGAGTGTGGGTCATTAATCAGAGTGGAATAACTGGCACCAGCCACCACTCTTTCACTCACTGCATCTGTTAGTGTCAAATTGTAGAAAGTGTGGGTTAGTAAAAAGAGTGGAATAACTGACTGCAGTCAACATTTATTTATGGTTATATCTGGCAGTGCAGAATTGCATTGAGTTAGGCCAGTAACCAGAGTGGAATACCTGCTCCAAGTGATAATGCATGACTGGGAACATTTGTCGGTGTTGAATTGAACTGATGTGGGTCAGCATCCGCACTGAAAGGATTCGTTTCGATTTGGAAATCATGTCTGTTTTTATTGATGAACTGTCTTTCCATTCCTTGGAGCTCTCTCTGCGTTTTACGTTCTGTATAGTGTGACAACAAGAAGTGTTTTGATGTTGGTTGAAGATATTTGGTAGTGAGTGTATGAAGTTAAATGTCTGGATTTAGCTCCATTTTCTATTGAGCTGCTTCAACAGAAATAGATGTAAACCCATTCCTGACATTGAAGCAATCCGCCAGCAGTCTTACAGTGGTCCAATGTTCTTTTTGATTGTTTTATAAGGCCAGAAGAGATCGGAGCAGTTGAAGGTCATTCCGCCCATGGAGTCAGCTCAGCCATTCAGTGAGATCATTGCTGATCTGACCATCGTTTCCTCCACAATCCTACCTTTTACCCATAACCCTTGATTCTCTGACTGATTAAAAATCTGTCGAGCTTAGCCTTGAATGTATTTAACGACTCATCATCTACAGCCCTCAAGGGGAACTAATTCCACAGATACACTAATTTCTGAGAGAAGAAATTCCACCTAATCTCTGCATTAAATTGGTGAACGCTTTCTCTGAGATGATGCCCACTCGTCCTGAACCCCCCCACAAGGCGAAACAGCTTCTCAACATGTACTGTGTCAAGCCCCCTCGAAATCTTATATGTTTCAATAAGGCCCACTCTCATTCTTTTCAACTCCAATGAGTACAGGCCCAATCTATTCAATCTCCCCACCTGAAAAAAGTCCCTCCACATCCGGCACCAGCCTATTGAACCTTCTGTGGGCTGCCTCCAATTCCAGCATATCTTTCCACAAATAAAGGGACCAGAATTGTTGACATTATTATAAGCGAGTGCCTTGTATAGTTCTAGCATGACTTTCCCATTTTTATAATCGAATCCCGTTGAAATTAAAGCAAATATTTCATTTCCCTTCCCTATCAACTGCTGAAATTACCGTTTTCATATTCATGTACACGGGCTCCCAAATCCCTCTCTGCTGCAGCTTTCTGCAACTTTCTCCATTTATGTAATATTGAACTCCTCTATTCTTCCTGCCAACGTGCATAAACCCACAGTTTCCGATATTATATGGCATCTGCCAAGTTTTACCAAATCACTTAACATTTCTATATGCCCCTGTAGGCCCTTTGAGTCTTCCTCACCACTTGCCTTCGCACCAATGTCTGTGATAACTGGGAATTTGGCGATAGTAGATTCACTTCCATCATATAAGCCATTGATATATATTGTAAGTAACTGTGGTCCCAGCACTGATTCCTGTGGCGCTCCACGACTTACAGTTTACTATTCTGAAAATGCCCCCCTTATCTCAGCTCTCTGTCTTCTATTAGTTAGCAAATCCTCTATCCATGCTAGTGTACTACCCCAAGACCATGAGCTCTTATCTTATTAAGCAGCCGTGTGTATGGTACCTTATTGAACGCCTTTTTGGAAACACAAGAATATTGCATACCCTGTTTCCCCTTTATCCATTCTGCTTTTTACTTCCTCAAATAATTCTAATAAATTTGCCAGTCACGATTTCCCCATCATCAAACCATGTTAACTCTGCTTGATTATATTATGTATTTTAAATGCTTGGCTATCACATTCCTTGTCATAGACTCTAACGTTTCCCCAATAGTGCATGTTAAGCTATTTGGCCTATAGTTACCTGACCTTTATCTCTCCCTCCCTTTTTGAAAAAGGTTGTTACTTTGGCAGATTTCCAATCTTCTGAGTCTTTTCCAGAATCAAACGATTCTTGGAAGATAACTGTCAGTGCATCCATTATTTGTGCAGATACTTCCTTTAATATCCTAGGTTGCAACCCATCAGGGATTTATCGGTTTTTAGCTCCATTAGTTTCTTGATCACTTTTTCTCCAGTGATAGTTATTTCTTTATTCCCTTCCCACATTTCCCCCCTGATTATTTAGTATTTTTGGAATGTGATTGATGTCGTCTACCATGAAGACTGATGCAAAGCATTATTTCAACTCCTCTTCCATTTCCTGGTTCCCCATTCTCATTTTCACAGACTCGTTCTCTAAGAGGCATTAGTTCACTTAAGACTATCTCTTCATTTTTTTCTTATATTTAAAGCATCTGGTACGTAACCTTTTTATAAGATCTGCTAGTTATCGCTCAATGTTTATTTTCTCAATCTTTAATGTATTTTTGGACAACTTTTCTTGGTTTTTAAAAAAAGATCATAATTCTGGCTTGCGACTAACCTTTGCCACAATGTACATTTTTCTTTTTTCAGCTTGATTCTATATTCAACTTCTTGGGTAAACTATGGTTGATTATGTCCATCCTAGAATCCTAATTCCTCACAGGGATATATCGTTGATATGAGTCTTGAACAATTTTCTTAAACGTTTGCCATTGTTCATCAACCATCTTTTCTGTTGAATTCATTTCCCAGTCTACTCCAGCCAACTCTGCCCTCATTCCTTTGTAATTATCCGTTTGTAAATTTAGCACAGTTGTTTCGGACCCATTGTCACTCTCAAACTGGAAACAAACTCGCTGCTTCTCTCACAGCTTCTCTCACACTCTCTCGCTCCTAATGACCCCGCTTCTCCTCTCTCACTCTGACTGCTAATGGCCCCGTTGCTCCTCTCTCTCTCTCACTGTTAATGGCCCAGCTACAACTGTCTCACTGCTAATGGCCCCGCTTCTCCTCTCTCACTCTCCTCCAGTACACTGGCTCCTCGAATGGCCAGATAATTTGAAAATAAGCGTCAGAGACATTGCACCCTCCTCCCGTACCTCATATTACAACCGGGGTTACATCTCATCTGGGCCTGTGAATTTATCCACTTTCAAGTAAAAACCACTAATACGTCCACCCATTCAAAGCTAATTTGTTCAAGTATATCACACGTCCCCCTCCCTGATTTCAACACCTACATCATCGTTCTCCACAGTCATCACAGATGAAGTGTAAACGTTCATAACCTCACCTTTGTCCTTCAGTTACAGCACAATCTGCCACTTTGTTCCCTGATGGGTCTTACTCTTTCCCTGGTTATCCTCATGCCCTCAATATATTTATATAATGCCTTGGGTTTTGCTTTACCTTTCTGGCTAGTGTTTCGTAATGTCTCCTGTTAGCTCTCCTAACTACTTGTTAATAACCACACCCCTCCCCCACCACGCACTTTTGATGCTTCTCCAGCGTTTCCGCGCTGTTTTAAACCCCCTGTATCTGCCATCAGTCACTTTTATTTTTCCTTATCCAATCCTCTCTATCCCTTGACAACCAGTATCCCCTGGAATTGTTTGTCCTACCCCTCACCTCTACGGGAACATGTTGGCCCTGAACTCTCATCATTTCCTTTCTGAATGACTACCGCAGGCCTTTTGTAGCCTTTCCTGCAATTAGCTGCTCCCAGTCCACTTTGGCCACATCCTGTCATAAAATATTGTAGTCGGCCTACCCCAATTTCAGCACCTTTAATTACAAGCCATCTTTGTCATTTTCAATAACTACCTTAAAACCGCAAGAACTATGGTCTATTTCCACGAAATGCTTTCCGCCCTGACCCTTATACCACTTTCCTGGCTTCATTCCCTAATATTAGGTCCAGTGCCGCCCCTTCTCTCGTAGGGCTTTAGGGTTGCCTCAAAAAGCTCTCTTTCAAGCACTTTAAGAATTCTACCACATCGAAGCCTCTCACACTAAGACTATCCAAGTTAATATTGGTGAATTGAAATTTTCTACTATTATTACCCTTGTACACATCTCTGAGATTTTCCTACATATCCGCTCCTCTAGACCCCCTGACTCTTTGGAGGCATTTAGTGCACCCCCAGCAATGTGATTGCCTCCGCTATTTAAGTTCTCTACAGATGGCCTCATTTGAGGAACCTTCTAATTTACCATCACTCCTTTTGGCATTAATTTCCTTATTCATCAATCGTGCAATGCCAACTTCCATTTAGAACCCACATCACCAAGTCGCCCTCAGCCTCCTGTCATGCCTGAACATTCTATACCGTGGAACATTGGGCTGCCAGTCCTGCCCTGCCACCAACCATGTCTCCGTGATAGCAGCAATATCATATTCCCATGTGTTAATCAGCACCCTCAATTCATCTGCCCTACTTTTAAGACTCATTTCATTACAATAGCAGCGAACCAGCCTTGCATTATTCCCCTGTGCCTTAACAGGTCTACGTTTGCTCTGTCTTCCAGACTCACTTAGCTTCTCTTCTATATTAGGCTGTGCACCACCCTCTACTGTACCTTCAGTCATTATTACATAAAAATACCGAATTAGTTTTACCCTCCCCCCAAACCCCACCCCAACATCACAAGCAAACCTCCCCACAAAGATGTTGCTCCTGTGCCAGTTCAGGTGCAACCTGTCCGACGTGAACAGGTGCCAATTCGTTAGAAACATACCTTGATCATGGAACCAGAAGGCCTCCCACACGCAACATTTCTTCAGCCACGCATTCATCTTCTCTATCCTCATATTGCTATACTCACTTTCACGTGGCCAGGGGGCCATTCAGATGTTGCAACCTTGGAAGTCCTACTTTTTAATCTGCTGCCTAGCTCCCTAAGTTAATTTTGCAGTACCTCATCCCTCTTTCTACCTAAGTCGTTAGTACGAATGTGAACCATGACCTCTGAGTTTTCCCTCCATCTTCAGAATGCCTTGCAACTGTTCTGTAATATCCTTGACACTGCTACCAGGGAGGCAACACACCATCTGGAGTCAGGTCTACGCCTGCAGAAGCTCCTGTCTGCACCCCTCATTATTTAGTCTCCTACCACTATTGCTGTTGGACTCTTACCCCTCCCCACTTGTGCAGCTGAGAAACCCTCAGTGCCTGGAATTTGACTCTGGTTGCACTCTCCAGTGGAACATTAACACTTATCATTTTCCAAAACAGATAAACAGGGTTTCCGCATTACCTGCCTGGTGCTTTCCGCATTACATACCTGTGGCTTTCCTCATTACATGCTTGCCTCCCTTCTTCTGACTGGTGGTCACCCATTCCTGCACTTCCTCAAGCTGCTGAGTGACCACATCTATAAATGTTCTATCCACCTATCTCTCAGTCTCGCGGATGCACTGCTCTGTCTCCAGCTGACGCTAACGCTCTGAAACCCAATGCTCAAGCTGGTGAATCCAGTGGCACTTCCTGCAGATTTCATCATTCAGATTGTAATGCGTGTCGAAGAATCCACATGCAAATCACATGACTGAGTCCCTTTGACATAAGTTTTCTTTTATTTTTATTACAAAAAACTGTTTCACTAAATTTAAGTAAAAAACGATTTAGCTTTTTTCTGGCAAAATAAATTCAAATGCAGTAACTGTTACCTACTGTAATGTAGTTTTAAAATGGAGAAAAAAGAAAACACCTTACTCACTAACTACAATCCAGCTCTCTCCCTTGTTCTGACATCACTCCTTTTGAATTCCAGCACCGCCCAGTGCCTGTGTGAGAACAGGCTCCCTGACAGTTAAACTCTGCAGCGCTCGTTATACATCCGCTCCGTTCCCTCAAAGGTAAACTCCGCTATCGCTCTCTACACAGCCGTATCGCTCCGTCACAGAGAAACTCCGTTATCGCTCTTGATACAGCTGCTCTGCTCCCTCAAAGGGGCATTCCACTCCACGCTTTTTACAGCCGCTCCGCTCCCTCACAGGTAAACTGCGTTATCGCTCTTTATACAGCCGCTCTGCTCCCTCACAGGTAAACTCCTGCTCGAGATGCACCCGCTCCACTCTCGGTCTTTATACAGCCGCTCCACTCCCTCACAGTTAACCTCCTGCTCTTTAAACACCCGCTCACGTCTTGCTCTTTTTTGTTGTTTCACCATTATTGTTTGTTTAATTTCCCCCTATCGTTTAAATAATAAATTTAATAATAATCAACAAGTGATTGTAACTCAGCTGCTAATTTCAATCTAAAAACAAAGCTAAAATCTGAAATACTCACCAGCCAGTCGCCTGCCTGTCCTCCTGTGACCAAACTCTGTTTTGGTGCTGAAATCCTGTGCTCCCTGTGAGGGTCAGACACAGAGAATGTTTAATCATTAATTTCCAGGCCCTTCTCCCCTCTCTCTGACAGTTAATCTACTGGGAATTGTGATCCTGTCCCGGGGAAAGTGTGGCCTCTCCACCTGCACCACTCGCTACCTGGTGGCCATGGCAACGGCGGATCTACTGGTCATTATCACCCACGTCATACTGACCAAGATCAGAAATTATTATTTCCCAGTAACTTTCCTGGACATCACTCCTGTGTGCAGTGTTCACGTTGTCCTGTTGGTTGCAGCGACGGACTGTTCTGTCTGGTTCACCGTCACTTTCTCCTTTGATCGATTTGTGGCCATTCGTTGCCAGAAGCTGAGAACAAAATATTGCACCGGGAAAACTGCGGCTGTGGTTCTAGTGACAACCGGTATCCTGCTCTGTTTAAAAAACATCTCGTGGTACTTCACATATGAAGCTTTTGTGATAATCGACAATGTACCATGGGGCTGTTTTCCAAAGCCAAGCATTTATACTGATCCCGGATGGGTTGGATTTTCCTGGTTTAAGACGGTTTTAACTCCATTGCTCCCATTCGGATTAATTCTGCTGATTAACGCTCTGACAGTCACACACATTTTAGTGGCCAGTCGAGTCCGGAAGGGACTGAGGGCTCAGAGTAAGGGAGAGAATCGCAGTGACCCAGAGATGGAGAGCAGGAGGAAGTCAATGATTTTACTCTTCACCATATCCGGCATCTTCATCCTCCTGTGGTCGGTGCATGTTATAAAATTCTTCTATATTGATGTGAGAGGTTTAGTTTACCTCACCTATCCTGAATATATATTACAACAAGTCGGATTTATGCTGCGGAGTTTAAATTGCTGCACAAACACATTTATTTATGGGGTGACTCAGTCCAAGTTCCGAGAGCAGGTCAAGAAAACGGTGAAATATCCGGTTACATCAATTATTCAATTAATGAAGAAAAAAAACCGACTGTCAGACGCCTCAGCCAATCGGAGAGTTCCGGCTGCTGACGGACAGGCGCTTCCCCCAATGAGGGAGCTCCGCATGCTGACTGACAGTAGCATCAGCCAATCAGGGATCGCCGCCGCTAACTGACAGCTGCTTCTGCCAATCAGGGCAATCATCCCCATAACTGACAGGCGCAGCAGCCAATGGAGCTGCATCAGATTTTCACCCACAGCCACCTCAGCCATTCAGGGAGAAGCGCTCGCTGAATGACAGCTACCTGAGCCAATTAAGGTGGCTTAGCGGCTGACTGACAGTCACTTCATCCAATCAGTCATCCAATTGACCCAGAGTCAGGTGGACCATTCAGGGTATTCTTCCTCTGCGCCGACATTCATCTCAACTAATCAGGGAGCAACAACTGCTCACTGACAGACAGTTCAGCCAAACAGTTCATTCCAACAGCTGATGGGCATAAGCTTCATCCAATCACGTTGATGCAACTAGTGACTCACAGTTAGTTCAGCCAATCTTAGCGTTCAGTATTTGAGTAATAGCTCCTCAAACAAATGGAGAGTCCCGAAGGTGTGACGGACACCTGCCCTGCCCGATTGGAGAGTTTCAGGATGAGATTGAAAGCTCTACTATCCAATCGGATAGATGCAACAGCCCTGGAATTTCCTGGAGTAATGAAAATACCGCCTCAAAATCCGACCAATAGCCGAGCGCCTTGCTCACCTCAGCAAAACCTATCCCTGCCCACTTTGCGATTGACAGAAGCGTAAGCCAATGGCTGGGTTGCTTGCAGATCATCGGCCAATCAAAACCCGGCCCAATTGCTTCGAATCTGAAAGGGTCACCACAACCCACCGTCATGACATCATGACGCTCGATCCTGGCTGGAGGTTAGTCAATAATCCTTAAAGCTTTGGGAATTACGGCAGTGCAACTATATTTCACTGATTCTAATTAAAGCTGGAACCAAAAGGCAGAAATTCAGAGATTGAAATAGGAGGGACACAGGGAAAAGGAAGGATCAAGTTAAATAACAGAATCACAGAACTGTTAGCAAGTTGAAGACGGCCATTTGTCCCATTGTGTCTGAACCGAATCTCTCAATGAGCAACTCACCAAGCTCTATTCTCCAGCCTTCTCTCCATAACCTGCACTTTCTTCATTTTCAGATAACACTCTAATTCCCGAACGAATGCTTCATTTCAACCTGAATCCACCAGCTCTCAGTCACTGTCTTACAGATCCAAAAAACTCGGAGTGCGAAAGCATAATATTTAATGTTATCAGTGCGTCTTTTCCTGATGACCTTAATACTGAGCTTCCTCACCCTGAGTGCTTTCACGAAAATGAACCCTTTCCCCTTGTTTAATAAGGATCACTCATGATTCTAAATAGACATATCAAATATCCTCTCAGCGTTCTCTTCTTCAAGAAAAACAATCCTAACTTAGATTCATAGTGTCATTGGTGTCATCAGCACAGAAAAAGGCCCTTTTCAGCCCATCGAACCTGCGCCGGTCAAACAAGTACTTATCTATTCTGATCCCATTGTCCAGCACCAGGCCCATAGTCTTGTATGCCATGGCATCGCAAGTGCATATACAAACATATCTTACATGTTATGAGGGTTTCTGATTCAAACGCCCTTTGAGGCAGTGAGTTCCAGATGCCCAACACCCTCTGGGTGAAAGAAAATCTTCCTCACATCCCCACTAAACCTCCTGCCCCTTACCTTAAATCTATGCCCACTGGTTATGGATCCCTCCACCAAAGGGCTGAGCTCCTTCCTGTCAACCCCATCTATGCTCCTAATAATTCTATACACTCAGTCATGTCCCCCTTCAATCTGCTCTCCTCCAGGGAAACAAAACCCAGTCTATATAATCTCGCTTCATAACTAAAGCTCTCCAGTCCAGGCAACATCCTGGTAAAACTCCTCTGCACTCTCTCTGATGGAATGACATCCTTCCTATAATGCACATTCCAGAACTGCACGCAATACTCTAGCTGTGACCTGACCAGCGTTTTATATAGTTCAAGCATAACCTCCCTGCTCTTATACACTACGACTCATCTAATATCGGCAAGTATCCCATATGTCTTCTTAACCAGCTTATCTACATGTTCCGCTACCTGAAGGGACTGGTGGATATGCACACACAGGTCCCTATGATCCTCGGCACTTCCCAAGTACAATTCATCGTGTACTCCCGTGCCTTGCTTGTCCTGCACAAGTGAATCACGTCGCTCTTAACCGGATTAAATTCCATTTGCCAATGATTAGCCCATCTGACCAGCGCGTCTATATCCTCCTTTAATCTGGGGCTATCCTATGCACTATTTACCACCCCACCAATACCCGTGTCATTCGCGAACTTAATGATCAACCATCCTACAATCAGTTCCAAATCGTTTATATATACCACAAACAGCAAAGGGACCCAACACCAATTCCTGTAACTTCTCCAAGTTCAAATCTGGAAACATTCTCGTGAAGCTTATCTGTCCTCTATAGAGTAACTTCACATTCCCTGCCCAGATCTCAACGTAATACTTCAACTAGAGTCCAAACTAGTCATTTATGCAAGTTGAACTAACTTCCTTTCACTTATATTCTATTTTACGATAAATACAGCCTTGCTTTAGTTACTGATTTCTCAAAATATACTGCCACCTTCAATGGCTTGTCCCTCTGCTCATACCCCCTTCAGAGATGTATCCTCCATTTTGTGCTGTCTCTCCTCATGTTCTCACTACTAAAATGAATCATTTCGCATCTATTTGTATTGAACTTCATCTACCACCTGCCTATCCATTCCACTGACTTGTCCAGGCCCTTTTGAAAGGCTATTCTATCCTCCTTACAGTTCAGCAATCTTCTGATTTAGTTGCTTATCAGCTGAAATACCGTTATACCTTTCTTTTTTCCCCTTGTAATGTTTTCAAGACCAATACAACAATTAGCTTTACTTTATAACATTAATATTAGTTACCATGACCAAATCACGATTTACAATCAATGTACCCGTCTGTGTGTTGGCTATCAAGTTAACTTTTACAAGTGAGATCGAACATTATACCGTGTGGATCAGTTATTATGCCCAATAAAATAAACACGTACAATTGTACTCCCCTGCATAGGGTCTGAAGCCCAACTTAGCAACCAAATGTCAATTTATGCTAGAGTGTACAATTGATCTTAATTATTTAGCATCTATGTGTTTGTGTGTGTGCGTTTGTGTGTTTGTTTGTTTGTGTGTGTGTGTTTGATTGTGTGTTTTTCTGTGTGTGTGTGTGTGTGTGTTTGGGCCCACGCGGTCACGATAAACCCCAACCGAGGGTAATTGCTGAAGGTGAGGTTGTGTGTGCGTGTGTGTATTTGACTGTGTGATTAAATATGTCTATTTATGTTTCTGTCCATCTGTGTGTGCGAATGTGCATGACAATATGTATTCGTGTGTGTGTTTGTGCGTTTGTCTGTGGCTGTGTGCGTCTGTGTCTGTCTGAGTGCCTGTCCGTGTATGTCTACGTGCGTGCGTATATTTGCGTGGGTGCGTATTTGAGGATGTGTCTGCCTGTGTGTGTGGCTCACTGCATGTATGATTTTTGTGTGCGTGTGTGTATGTGTTTGTGTATGTTTGTGCGTGCCTATTGGAGTGCACGCATCTATTTATGTATCTGTCCGCCTGTACGTTTCTGTCTCTTTATATGTGTGTGTGTGTGTGTGTGTGTGTGAGAGAGAAAGAGAGAGAGAGTGTACGTCTCTCTGTCTGTCGATCTGTGTGCGTGTGCGTGTGCGCAATGTGTTTCTGTGCCATGTGAACATGACAGCATCCTACAGTGGGAGAGTGCTGAATGTGAGTCTGTTTTGTGTAGTCGCCTGTGTCTGTCAGCCTGTTCGTCTTCCCGTGTGTATGTGTGGGAGAGAGAGAGAGAGAGAGTGAAATAGTGAGAGAGAGAGAGTGAAAGAGTGAGAGAGAGAGTGTAACAGTGAGAGAGAGAGAGAGTGATAGAGTGAGAGTGAGAGAGAGAGAGAGAGAGAGAAATTGTCGTTCCAGTACACACTATATTTTTTATTTACGAAATACCTTGTTAATGTTCTGCCATTGATCTGATCTCTGTGTAAAAAAAGTACAAGGCAGTGTTTATTGTGAAATGAGAATTATAAGCCTAACCAGTTTGTAAGTGTGTTTAAAATTATCAGAGTAACGCATGTTGCATCAAAAGAGATTGAACGTTAATACACTATTAGTCAAAGTGGAACAGTCATGTACTAAAAACAAAAAAATGCTGGAAAAACTCAACAGTTCTGACAGAATGTGTGGAGAGAAAGACTGAGTCAAAGCTTCGAGTCCGTATAACTCTTCTTCAGAGGTCCCAAGGGTAGACATGCAGAGTCGATAAACTAATATTGTCTTTCTCTCCACAGATGCTGACAGACCTGCTGAGTTTCCAAGCATATTTTTTTTTGCTTCAGAATTTCAGCATCCGCATTATTTTGCCATTATGGAACAATCATGTGCTGCACTTTAACATGTTTGATGAATAAAGTATATCATTTTTTGGAAAACTAAAGTTTTACACAGTTTCCATTCTCCTTTCTCCAATCTATCACAGACTTTCATTGTGTCCATTTCATCCCGTCTTCGCCCTGTCTTACACCTCTTAATTGCCTAACGTTTTCCAGCTGTGAAATAAGCTCAATGACATGAAATATAAAGTCAGTCAGTTTTGAATAGAAATAGAAGGAAATAGCCAGGACTTCAGTAGTCAAAGACGTGTCTCATGAATGTCATTACAGGACTGGATTAAGACATTCTGAGACGCTGAGGTATGTCAAGTTTAAAACGGCCCATTCCGTAAAAGGTTTCCTTTGTAACGCTCACAGAAAGTGGACTGCAAATTTTATCTTCGCAAATTTGCAACAGTAAAGGCACAAACATCACATTAACTTGGAACTAAAATACGTCTTACAAATATTTGTTTGCGTTAGATAATTTCAAATTAAAATACGTTAACGATTTGTTATTTGGTAAAAATGAAAACTTTTGACGACAGAAAGAGAAAAGCTGTTAGACCAATCAGCCGCTTATTAAGAGGAAGCAGTAATACAAACTGCAGCAAATCTGTTTGCACATCATATGATTCGAAAACATTGAAATGTTTTCTTTCGTGATGTTTGGAAAGCAACATCATCGATGATGTCCTCAAATAATAAGCTACCAAATGTATCACTTTGGATGTACATAATGCTGAGGGCAGATCGCTATCCTTGCAGCAAACTTTAGCCAAATTCATGGAACTCAGTCCTGGAGAACTGAGCAGAATTTCTCAAGTAAGTGTTTGTGAACGTGCATCATTCTTACAAAGATATATTCCGTTCAAAGCTTGTGAACACTTCAAATTCTTGGATTTGAAAAGATACATATCCAAAAATGTAGATATTGATCTTGTGCCACAGAGAGAAGGAATCCGTGAGCAACTCGACCCGAGGCACAACTGATGCTGCCATGCAGCTGGGACCAGCAGACTGCTGGATTGATACACGCCGTTTGCAAGTTAACCATTCAACATGGGACACATTTAAGCTACAGGAAATAATTATGTGGACAGCAGCAAGGGGATCTGAATGGAATCCTTCCTTTTGTATGAATAAAATATTTATCAATGGGGTTTTACGGCATTTTAAAATAAGACATTGTTACACCTGCACAAATACATGAACTCTTTCTGACTAATAACTTTGTAACGATATAGGTAAGAATGTATTTCACATATTACAATGAAATATCCATAGTGTAACATGCCAGTTTCAACCGACTATGTCCAATTATCACCCTCTCAGCCACCGACTGCCCGCCCCACATGCTTGAATGCATGAAATCACAACGGTCCGGAACATGTACGGACCAACTTGTCAGGACTAAACAGGATGGAGGCCTGGAAGAGCTCATAGACATTGGGAACGATTGAGAACTTTGGGCATGGTGGTTTCCTGAGCCCCAAATGGTGCCGACTATCTCAGCCATTGTTCCAATGGACCATTCAGCAGTTGTCGCATCGATCGTTTGGTCTCCCCAGCAGCAGTCACATCACTCGGTTGGTCTCCCCAGCAGTGGTTACATAGCACGGGTGGTCTTTCCAGCAGCAGTTACATCGCTCGGGTGGTCTCTCCAGCAGCAGTCACATCGCTCGGGTGATCTCGCCAACAGTAGTTACACAGCTCAGGTGGTTTCTCCAGCAGTAGTTACATCGCTCGGGTGGTCTATCCAGCAGTAGTTACATCGTTCGGATGAACTTTCCAGCGTCAATCCCATCGCTGAGGTGAACTCTCCGGCGATATACAGCTAAAGTGGATCCGGAGCATGTCATTTGGCTAAAGCAAAGCTTTTCAATCGGGGCGTGTGTGAAGGGCAAATGACAAGCATCCAGGGAAGGCATCTAACACGAAGCTCACAAGCAATCGGGCAAAGGCTGATTCTTCCCTGTGTGCATATTCTTCTGGGTGTCATAGACCCAGCCTGGGCTGTCCCCCTGAATATAGGGAGTGTGCTCATGAACAGGAAATAGGAAAACAAATGAGAATACTCAATCCCGGCGTGAGAAATCCCGGCTTCTCTCTCAAACCCACACACACACAGATACACAAACACATGCTCACTCAATTACACACACAAACACGCACACAAGAACACGCAGCCGTAGATTTTCACTTGATCTCACACTATTAAATTGTCAAACACAGTTTCTCAAATATATGCACTCTCTTGACTGCTCTCAGTCACAGTATGATACACTCAAACTGGCCCTCATACACTCAGCCTCATACACACCCACTCACAGACTGATTTTCACTCACGCACTCAAATCCCAAGCTCACTCAAATCCCAAACTCACTCAATCTGACAATCTGAAAATGCCACGCATTCTCTCTGCCCCAAAAACACACGCACACACACACACACACACACACACACACACACAATATCATAGACTGACGAACACTCACAAGTTTCCCCACAATCACACTCACACACACATTCTCTCTGACGCATTTTCACGAAATCTCATGCTCACACAATTCCACACTGTCCAAATCTCTCTCTCTATCTATTTCTCTCTCTCTCTCTTTCACTCGCATACACACAACATGCACACACTCACACAGGCAGACACTCACAGACACTCTGCATTCCACATTTTTTCTCTTACTGACACAGGCATTCCCTCATTCCCTCACACACATTCACAGAAGCACTCACACATTAATCACAAGCACACATTTACTCCGTCACACACACACTCTCCCAGAATCAAATACTCATTCAATATCACACTGTCAAAATGCCACACATTCTCTTTCACCCTCACACACACACTTTCACTCACACAGACTCAGACTCACATGCACACAGACACAAACCAACATCCACACACACACAGATTCTGTCACACAGTCACAATATCATACACTCAATGTCTCACACACATTGACACTCTCACTCTCTATCTCTCACAAGCAGGCAGGCACACAGATTCCCATACTTACTGACACACCCTCACAAAAACTTTGCAGCTCTCACACTTGTACGCACTCACATATCACACTCACTCACAAACTCTTGCAGAGGAGCACTCATGCGCATCAACAGGCAATAGCAAACACACATTCAGAAACACTCTCCCTCTCTAATACTATCACTCACACGCACATTCACGCATTCTCTCAAGCACTCTAAATGTCACACACCCTGCTGTCCCACCATACACAGGCACGCATTTGCACAATCACGCACTCTTTCACACAATTACAAACTCACTTTCACAATCTCAAAATGACACACTCTTACGCACACACCATTAATGCCGTCATACACAACATAAACACAAATTTCCAGAATCACAAATAAACAAAATCATAGTCAAACTGACTCACAAGCTCTCCCTCGCATGCTCCCGTCACACACACACACACTCACTTGCTCTCAGATACAAAGAAATATATTTGCAACGCACTATCACACACACAAAGATACACACTTGCTCAATCTTACCCTGTGTTTGTCTATGTGTGCGTGTGTGTGTTTGTGTATTTTATGTAGATATGTTTTTTGTTTGTTTTTGTGTTTTATGCATGTTAACATCCCGAGCGTGTTGGAGTGAGTCTGCTGATTGTGTGTATGTGTGTGAGGGTGTGTTTTCAGGTAGAAATTCAACCATGATTTTATTGGATGCCGGACAGACTCCAATACCCGAATGGCCACCTCATTGTCCCGATTACTTAATTCATTACTCACCTTAAGGATTTCTATTTGTCCTAATCGGTGATAGTTCAATGGCGGGCGCTGATCCCACAATTCCCCGCGGATGGGAAAGCCCTCTATCAGTGAGCAGGGCCGCACTGCACTCTGGGAGAGTGAACCGACTGCACATGCGTAAAAATACTGCCTTCTTAACAGGAAGCTGCTTCTCATTTACATTTAATTATTATCACTGTTATTATTATTTAGCTCCTCGACGGGTCAGAGTTCCAGTTCCTTCTCAATTCTGAAGAGTCGAATCTTCCGTTCTCTTTGTCGATTTAAAATAAATGACGGCAATAAGACACTGAAGCCATGAGGCCATTGCTGCCGACCTGTGGCCGGGATAAGACAAAGAGCAGCGGTCGATGTAGCCGGTGGGCAAGACTTAACAGTGGGAGAACCAGAGAGACACAGGAGGGCCAGGCGAAGTTTAGAGCGGCACGTAGCGGTTAGGAGGTGAAATGACTCCAAGCGCAATCTCCCTCTTCATCAAGCCCAGTTCAGTTGGCAGAGGCAGGAGGAAATGTCTTCAAACATGAACTTCAGCTTCTCAACTCCAGAACAAAAAGAAACATTCAAGCTGCACAACAGATTTACTCACCAATCCCCACACTATATCCGCCCTTATCACATCAACTGTGGTGTGAGATAGTTTAAGTCGTTTCCTGTTGAAGGATTTCAGATATCAAGTGCTATTAATGGCATTAGAAATAGGAGCAGGAGAAGGATACTAGGGCCCTCGAGCCTACTCCGCCATTTAATAAGGACATCGCTGATCAGATTATGCGCTTAGCTCCAAACCTTTGATCCATTTCCACATCTGTCCCCCTTTGCCCTCCGTTCCCTTGTCGATGAAATCTCTACCGAACTCAGCATTGAATATAATCAATGACCCGGATTCCACTGCTCACTGGGGAAGGAAATTAATGAATCTGGGAAACAAGGAATTCCTCATCATCTCCGTTACAAATGCTTGACTCATATTCTTTAATTGTGCCACTAGTTCTGATTCCGGCACAAAGGGAAACATCCTCTCAGCAGACACCCGGTCAAAGCCTCTCGGAATTATACCTGTTGCAAGGCGACTCTGAAGTCCAATATGCACCAGTTCAAAGGGCTGAAAATTTGCTCATGAGAAAACGCCTTCATCACTGCAATCAGCATCTCTGAACTGCCTGCAGTGCAAACGTTACCTTCGTTAATTCAGGAAACCAAAGTGAGTGGAGGAGATTAGTCGAGAATGGATTCAGCGATGAGGGACCTCCGTTAAGTGAATAGATTGGAGGGTATGGCGTTTGTCTTGGAGAAGAGAAGCTTGCGAGACTAGGTAGAGGTGACCTGAATCATGATTGATCGAGCCAGAGTAGATTGTTATTCTTCTCGTTGGCAGTAGGGCCGAGAATCAGTTGAGATTAGGTTAATGTGTTCGCCAATGGAGCAAAGGTGACATGAGGAAAACCACTTTGACACGGTGAGGAGATGAGGTCTCCAATGTTTTGTCCGAGAAAGAGGTGGAGCAAAGTTTAATCCTGGTTTCTGAGAGGAAAGTGGACGGGAAGCTGAAGGCAAAATATTTGCTGGGTTTCGGGGAAAGGGTGGACAAGTGGCAGTAGTGAGATTGCTCCTGCACCGTAGTTTCACTGGCAGAATGTGCTGAATGCCCTCCTTCTGTACTGAAACCGTTCTATGATTCTCACATAGAGCTGGGTATCCGTTATGCTGACTGCTCTGTGGAATCCCGTTTAAATCTGATTTCTGCTCGAACACATCCGTGCTCAGTTTAAGGGCAAATGATTGATGCCGGAATTTGAACAGCCCAACGGGTGTGTTGAATGGTCTCAGGAGTGAAGATTCCTCATCAAGCTTCACGTTCTAGTCGCCAGATCTGGTATCAAGCTGCTGAAAGCTTTGGCACCTGCCAGTTCTGGCATGGTCCCTTGCACTGTTGCATTAACATAGTCAGCGCTCCTTATTTTTTGATTTAGGTCTTTGGGATCCAGGCAAATACTTACTCGCTCATTTGCCTTCTCTCTCACGGCATTTCAATTTACCAATCTCTAGGCTCGGTGACTTGGGTAATTATTTTCTTCTCTTTATCTCTTGGAGCTCACTTTCAAGCTTCCTTTCAGCTCTATTGGTAATTTACATAGGGTATGAAACAGTGATATTCCCTGGATCAATCATCATGTGATACGCAAAATATTCATTGCATTCACAAATCTTATCTAAACTTTCTGGGTCCAATTGGACCAGATCATTCTTTCATCTGCTTGGAGGACGCTGTTTCAATGAATGTATTATTTTCAATCCTCAGTGACGGCTCATTCATTTCTTGATTTGCTGCGATCAGATACAGCTTTTCACAACTGCTCAACCCCCGGATAGCGGGTCCATCTGTTTCAGTGGCATGTAAAATTCAATTAACGTCACTTCCTTTTTTGTCCCTTTCACTTTGCTCGTCCCCAGCTATGAAATATCAGTTCCACATTAGAGCTTTAGCATAAGTTTCCTGGGTTTCATTGCATCTTTCTTCGGGGAACCATTCCCTTTCAAACTTTCAGAAAATATTTCCAGGTTTTTTGCTGAACCATTTGATATTTCTTTGTGCTCTGGCATTAAGCATTGGATTAATGTTTGTGAGAGTATTTCCCATCTCATCCACGTCTGAGTAGTTGTGTAAATTAATTCTGTCCTGGAAAAGTCACGTATATAAATGTCATTCAGTTGTCTAGTTCCGATCTGGTATGTATCCTCAACCTCATGGCCATTTCCTAGGGAATGGAGTTTTTGATTTATTCTCTTCCACATTCACCCTGTTCCTCTGCCTCTGATAATTTGTTGACCGTGTTCTTTCTTTGCACCCGTGCATTTGTTCCCAGTGATTGTGTTGTCCACAAGCTCTGCCTCCAAGTGTCTGTGGGCTCTGTTTGCCACCTGCTTCTGCAGGCAGGTACTACTGTGGGTCAACATTGCATCCCCGCACTGTCAGTCATGATCATGACGACATTGGTCATTTACATTTGGAGTCATGGAGGGTTGTGGAAAACAACAATTTCCATCCCCACTTCCCAGATGGTTTATGGGTTGGCAAAGCTGGTGATCAATGAATACGAAACAGGTGGAAATCTGGTCCAATATGACAACAATGCAAACGCCTCAATTGCCGTGGTGTCTCGGCACGTAGCCTTTGAGTTTGAGAAGATGGAAGTTCCTACCAGCAGTTGCAGGAAACATGCTATTGTTACTGGATCTGAAGTTGGAGTTAGAGAGAAGATGAAATAACATGCTCCAGGGAGATGGATTGTGGGCGTGGAGCCGAGTGAGATGGTCACCGTTCCATTGACAAGTTAAAAAGATCATTGTGACTTTTCAAGTGGTGGGTTATTGTCCTGTGGGATGGCGATACCTTCGGATATACAAGTCATAAAATCATAGAGGCCTTCAGAACAGAAAAAAAGACCTTCGGACCATCGAGTCTGCACCGGTCAAACAAGTAGCTGGTAATTCTAATCCCATTTGCCAGCACTAGGCACATAGCCTTGTATTCCAGGGCATCACAAGTGCAAATCCGTACACTTCATTGATATTATGAGGGTTTCTGCCTCTACAACCCTTTCAGGCACTGAATTCCAGATTCCCACCACCCTCTGGGTGAAAAAACAATTCTTCCTCGCATCCCCTATAAACATCCTGCCCCTTACATTATATCTATGCCTGCTGGTAATTGATCCCTCCGACCAGTGGAAAACTCCCTTCCGGTCTACCCTATCTATGCTCCTCAAAATTCTATATACATCAATCATGCCCCCGCCTCAATCACCTCTGCTGCAGGGAAGTTAACCTCAGTCTTTCCAATCTCTCTTAATAACTAAAACTCTCCGCCCCAGGCACACCCTGTTAAATCTCCTCTGCACTCTCTCATATACAACCACATCCTTCCTACACTGCGGACTACAGAATTGCATGCAATACTCAAGCTGTGGCCTAGCCATTGTTTTATAGAGTTCCAGCATAACCTCCCTGCTCTTATATTCTATTCCTTGGCTAATAAAGGCAAGAATCCCATATGGCCCCCTTAACCAACTTATCTACCTGCCCCGCTAACTTAAGGGACGGGTGGACATGCACACCAAGCTCCTCTCTTCATCCCAGGGTCATTGAATTCATCGTGCATTCCCGTGCACTGTTTGTCCGGCTGAAGTGCATCATCTTATACTTATCCAGATTAAGGTCCATATGCCACCGATCAGCCCATATGACCACCCTGTTTATATCCTCTTGTTATCTAAGGCTTTCCTCCTCACTATTTACCAACCCACCAATTTTCATGTCAGCTGCAACCGGCCAGCTGGATGGGCTCAATAGTTTCTCAAAGACGTTGTGACACGGGAGACACGATGGAAATCTCTCCAAATTTCTGGGTGCCCCCCGATCCGAGAATGAATCTACAGTGAGTTTGAAACAATTCCAGGCGAGGCCTCCTCCATGCTCCGCAACAACAAACCAGGGAAATGATTCTTGTTATCGTGTCCACGGACAGTCTGTACATGGCCCAGCCAGAACTGGACACATTGTTGCGCCTTGTTGTTGAATACGGCAAGATCTGCAACAGTGCAGGGTTACTCTAGCGATGGGCATTGCAGGAGGGTTTGCAGACCCAGTGGCTCAGTTCCACATTCACAAGTTGTTAGGCTGGTTGTATATCCCCATTTGCTTAGTGACACCTTTGAAAGACCTAACTCTGTTAAGGCACTAGCAGGTTGCCCAGTTGCAATTAGCTCCTGGGGGAAGGCTTTCATCCGGTAGAATTTCCATCGCTGTGTTTTGTCCGAGACTGGCGAGCTCGTCTTTCCACAAGGCGATGCGGGCTTCAGATGGGCTTGATTGTAATGGAACAATACTGTTCATGAAGCTCCTCGGTTTCTTTAGGCGGCTGGGTGTAGGTGTATGACCATGTAGAGGAAGCCTCTCATCTGATGTTTGACAGTGCGCCTCTTTCTTGCTGGCTCCCGTTCTTCTTATATCAGGGGGAGTGATACCCGCCAGGATAACCAGGCTCTTGGTGTTTGTTGGTTTTAAACAACCTGTGATAAGTCAGCAGCTTGCATTCAGAACTGCATCCATCTTCATAGCTTGAGTAGATCTTTCCCATGCAGGGCAGGCGTATTCGGCAGTGGAATAATAAAGAGCAAGTGCACTGGTTCACAATGTTTTCCAGCTTGCTCCCCATTTTGTGTTAGTGAGCTTATTCAGGATGTTGTTTTGTGCGCTCACTTTTGCCTTTGTCTTTTCAATGTGGTCCTTGAAGGTGAGGCATCTATCAAGTGTGACTAAGTAGATAGGGTGCTCGCAATGCGTCAGTGTTGCTCCACAACAGGTCACTTTAATCTGGCGTTTGGCTTCACGGTTTCTGTTGTGGAATGCACAAACTAGTGTCTTTGATGGGTTTGTGCGAAGGTGGTTTGCTTCATAGTACGATCTTAGTCCCTCCAAGGCCTCAGAAAGCGTTTTCTCCACCGTGTTAAAATCAGTGCCTTTGGCAGTTGCACATAAGTCATCAGCAGATATAAAACGGAGTGTGACACCGTCTATAGGTTGTAGATACCTTGTAGGTCATTCGTGTAGATGTTGTACAGCAGCAGTACAAGCATGCTTCCCTGAGGATGACCATTCTTCTGAATACGCCGTATGCTGCACTATCCACCTAATTCAACATCGACCCGGCGATTCTGAAGCATGCTTTTTAACAGCTCTGTTAAGTGAATATATTTTGTCATCTCTAGGATCTTGCAGAGGAGACGTCAATGGTTCACTGTATCGGATGCTGCTGACAGGTCTACAAAAACAACACATGTTACCATCCCTTGCTCAAAATCATCTTCGATATGTTGTGTGAGGTTGAGCAGTTGGCTTGTTGTTGATTTGCCGGAGCGGAAACCTGCTTGCTCTGGAATGATCTTCCCATCTACAGATGGTGGCATCCTATTAGGTATCAGGGATTCAAACAGCTTATTGGTGCGGCAAAGCAGTGAAATTGGCCGAAAACTTTTAGGGTCTGAGGGATCTTTTCTGGGCTTTAATAGTGCTATTACCTGTCCCTTCTGCCAAATATTATGTTTCTCGTGTTTTTCCAGGCAGTGGTTGAACAATTGGAGGAGCCATTTCTTTGCTTGTTGTCCAAAATGCTTTATCTGCTCCGTTGCTCTGTTGTCATGACCAGGGAAATGAAGGAAGCGTATACACTGGTCACTGGCACTGTGGCACTAAAGGAAAACGATAAATTCCCAACTCAGAATGGTAACAGGGGACACCTCCGCCCCCACGCAGCCCCACCCTCACACTGCCACCCCCCAACAGCCATTGCTCGGTAACAGCGAGAGGGAAACTCTTCAGCAATGCTTTAGTTGTCTTAAATGAACGGGAACCCGTTGGCAGCCACTGCCCCATTGTCCCACCATAGATAGGATTTTAACAGATTCCATTCACCGACCACATGCTAATAGGCAAGCTCCCTTCCAGGTGGACTCGGGAGATTTTCAATGTCTCAGTCAGAGACTGACAAGCGCCCAACAATCGGGGCACTTCCTGGTGCTGGAGTAAAGGAACACAGAAATGCTGCCCCAGGTTGTGTCGCACACGTTGAAAGAGGTGAGGCCGATTGCATTGTGCTAATGGGATGGAGGCTGCAGTCAAGCTGAGAGCAGTTAAAGACAGGCTTCAAAATTCAGATGCTTTGGAGGAAGAACGTCCTCCGATAGATGACTGGGACTTGTCGTGGAGACTCGCGACATCTTCACCTCTGGAGAAGTGGGGTGGTGTGAGGTAGAGCAGCCCTGGACCATACTGGCTGCTACTTTCACAACATTGAAGAAGTGCTCGGAGTTGCACGGTGTCGCCGAAACACACACAGGGACGAGCCGTTAGTTGGCCGTATTCAGCTGGATAGCACAGCTTTGTGGGTCGGCCATTCTGCAAGAAAGTATTCGAACTCCCCAGGTCTTTCTGTGCAGCCGCTGTGCTTGTAAATGCAACTCAGCTTTTATCAACGAAGCATGAACTTCAGAACCAGGTGTCAGACATATTTGGTAAACTGAGGGTTCAGTTGAAGTCTGTTCCTTTCCAGGGTATGAAACACTGGGTTCTACATTGTGTGACGATTTTGACGTCAGACACCACAACTGCAGTTGTGTCCTGTTCCTTTCTCCATCCATTCAGACAAGTTCATCAAGCACGTATGAAAATCAGTGGGAAAGGGGCAGAGATTGTGCAGTAAGTGCTTTTAAGCAGCTGTTTGGAAAATAACTAATCAATCCATGAGAAATATTATCCCTGGAAATGAGCTGCATGAGCTTCTCATTAAACACGAATTGGCAGGATCGTTCAACACATTCATCCCCCTCATATTCATCACACGACATATTTATCTAAGTAACTTTCTTAATCGTTCTCTGCTTAATGATTTTGCTGCTGATACTGAATCGCAGGAACGGAGTTTGAAACTCTGTCATGTGAGGCTTCAAGTGAGAACTTCAAAAAAACAGTGATGCTGCTGTTGAATCATCCAACTATCATGACACGTGGACGTTATAAGTTAGTTATGATCTAAGCTTTCTCTACCAATTAAAAGCAAGAAAATAATGTCCTGGAATGGAGGACGGTGTGAAGTTGAATAGAACTCTTCCTGGAGACAGGGAATTGTGATCTGGTTGACATGGATATCTGGGGCCGAGTTTCAATCCTACTGAATGTCAGTGCTGAGCTTTAAAACCTTGACACAAAGGAAGAAGTAACATGTGCTTTGATGAGTACAGACTTAAAATCTCAGAATCAGTCAGAGCGGAAGTGTCAGGGGAACGAAGACCCACAGTAGGTGCTGCTATGCCATGTAGAAAAAAGGACTGCTTTTCAGATAATGACCAAGCCGATAGCTCGTTAGAACCACGGACTGGGAAGAGTTAAAGATATTGGAACCACCAGAGGGAATCTTCAATGGGAATTTCTGTCGATTATGTTCAAGCATTGAATGGTAGAGACGTTGTTTCGCCTCGGTGAAGAAGGGAAAAGGGTTCCTGTTAAAGTCGGAATGCGCCAGATGTTAAGCTTAGGGCTACATGACTGCAGATAGTGTCTTTAATGTATAAACTCGGAGTGAGTTTTCCTATTTAGTTATGAAGTTGAAGCGGGATAAATTCCCTGTAATTTAATGTATTAGTTGCCTGCTCATCAATGTTTAGTCTTGGTAGATTTCATTGAACTTTGCACAGCAAAAGTCTTAAAACGAGCAAACTCGTTTTGCATAATTTTGCCAGGTCCCTTGGACTTCAGATCTCTTTCTAAACGTTAGCAGACTTTGTGCAACAAAACACACAGACATATGGTGCAACAAATGGAGAGAAATTGAGGATATATTAAATCCCCAATTGGTCTGTTCTGCTGGTCTGGGCAATGACAGAACATGCAGCCCACAGTCAGCTACGAAATAATCACAAAGTTGTTTCTCAGATCCTTAGAGCTCAAGACGATCCGGCAGTTACTATGGTCTCCTTCTTTACTGGACTGTTGAGAGCTCCGCTGGTTTCAGTGCTGCAGTTCATCACCACAGTGGTGAAAGTTTATTGATGGATTTGCTGAACGCCTGTCCTGCTACCCAGTGGTTGTGTCAGAGAGCTGGAAATGTCTGGCAGCGAAAATAATGTCTTGGAGAATGAAAGACACGTTGAATGTCCTACTGGAGAATGATCAGAACTCAAATATAATAACACGTGTGTTATTATCTTGCCCGCATATCACGACAGTCAGGTTTAGATTCGCAGACACGTTGAGTTCCTACGCAACGGATGGCGAGTTATTCAATAATGAGCAACAGCAGCTCCGAGATCGCGCAGCGGAATTTTCAACCTTACTCCTGGAACGTCCAAAATGTTTCCAAGTCTCCCGATGTGCCTACCACCTGTTCGCATAATTGCAGAGTCACCTGCTGTTGTCCAGACCCTGAATGAACCCGAAATCCCCAGGATACGAACCTCCTGCACCTCCTCCTCCTTTTTAAATCAATTCATTCTTCTCCCAAAATGAAGTATAAATAAACCCTTGGTGTATATAACAGGTTGTTCCAGCTCAAATAACTATTGTGTGCACTGTAAATAAATGTATTTCCTGGTTATGTTAATGCTGGAGAGCAGAGCCTGGGAGAGCCAGAGGATCTGACAGATGCAGAACCAGGGAATCAGACACTGGCAGAGACAGAGGATCTGACACTTTCTGAAACAGAGGATATGACACTGTCTCTACCAGAGAGTCTCTACCAGACATTGGCCGAATCAGGGGGTTTGACAATGATTGAATCAGGGTATCAGCCATCAGCGAAATCATGGAATCAGTCACTCACTGAAACAGGGGATCAGTGGCTCGCAGAACGAGGGGTTCAGGCACTCGCTGAGCCAGGGGATCTGATAGTGGATGAATAAGTGCCCTAGAGTCACAAAGTCATAGTTGTGGACTGGTACAGCGCAGGAACAGTCCGTTCAGCCCATCGTGTCTCTGCACCAATCTACTCTAATCTCATTTTCCATCACTGGGCACATAGCCATGAATGCTATGACGTTTCAAGTGCTCATCTAAATACTCCTCAAACGTTGTGAAGTTTCCGTCGTCTACCACCACCTCTGGCAGGGTGTTCCAGATTCCGAACCCCTCTGGGTGTAAAAAAAAATCCTCAAATCGCCTTACCTTAAATCTATGCCCGCTGGTTATTGACACATGATCTCAGGGCAAATGATTCTTCCCACCTCCACAATCTAATTCTCTCATAGTTTTGCATACCTCTGTCAGGCCCCCCCAGCAGTCTCTGCTGTAAGGAAAACAGCCCTAGCCTATCCAGCCTTTCTTCATAGCTGAAATTCTCAGCCCATGGCAACATCCTGCTGTATTTCCTCTGCATCCTATACAGTGCAATCACATTCTTCCAATAGTTTGGCGACCAGACCTGCACACGGTACTCCAGCTGTTACCGAAATATCGTTTTATAAAGCTCCAACATAATCTTCCCGATTCTAAATTCTATGCTTCGGCTAATAAAGACAAATATCCCGTAAGCCCTCCTAACCACCTTATCTTCCTCCGCTGCTGCCTTCAAGGATCAATGGACATCTACACCAAGGTCCTTCTGTTCCCCTGTTCTTCCGAGGGTCTTACTATTCACTGTGTATTCATTTGCCGTGTTTGGCCTCCCAAAACACATCAGCTCACATTTCTCAGGATTAAGTTCCATTTACCACCGCTCTGCCCATCTTACCAGACCACCTATATCGTAAAGGACTCTAAGGCTTTCCTGCTCACTAATTACATCACCACCAATCTGCAAAGCATTATACTCTTTTCACGTCCAAATCATTAATGTACACTAAAAACAACAGGGGTCCCAGCACCGATCGCTGCGGTATGCCAGTGGACAGAGGCTTCCAATCGATAAAGCAACCTTCGACCATCACCCACCCTCTGCCTCCTGCCACGAAGTAAATTTTGGCTCCAATTTGCCAAATTGCCCTGGATCCCATGGGCACTTAACTTATTGACCTGGATCCCATGTAGGTCCTTGTCAAAGGCCTTACTGAAGTGCATGTTCACTACATCAACAGCACTACCCTCATCTACACAACCAGCCAGCCCCTCGAAAAATTCAGTCAAATGTGTTAGATATGACCTCCCTCTGATAAAGCCGTGCTGACTATCTCTGATTAACCCCTACCTCTCCAAGCGGAGATTAATCCTGTTACTCAGACTTGTTTTTGCCAATAGCTTCCCAACCACTGATGTAAGACTCAATTGACTGTAATTACCAGGTTTATCACTGCAACACTTGTTGAATAATGTTATTATACTCCCAGTCCTCCAGTCCTCTGGCACCTCTCCTGTGGCCAAAGGGTTTTGAAAATTAGTGTCAGGGCCCTTGCAATCTCCTCTCTTGCCTCACGGAGCAACCTGGGATACGCCTCATCTGGGCCTGGGGGTTTATCAATGTTCATTCCCGCTAAAATCATTAACACCTCTTCGCTTCCAATGCCCATTTGCTCAAGTATATCACAGTCCCCCTCCCCGATCACTACACCTATGTCCGACCCCTCCCTTTGTGAACACAAGTGAAAATTAATAATTCAAAATATCACTTACGTCCTTCACCTCCACGCACACATTGCCACTTTGGTCCATAATGAAACCTACTTTTTCCATGGTAATCCTCTTGCCCTTGATATATTTATAAGATGCCTTGTGATTTTCCTTTATCTTGCCCCTTATTCGCCCTCCTAATTACTTTTTCAGTACCCGCTACACTTTCTACACTTATCTAGGGCTTCCCCTGCTTTCAGACCTCTGTATCTGACATGAGCTTTCATTACTTTGCTTATTTTCCTTGACATCCAGAGTGCGCTGACATTGTTGGTCCTGCCCTTCACCTCTACGGGAATATGTTGGCCCTGAAACCTTACTATTTCCTCTTTGTATACCACCCACTGGTTTATTGTAGACTTTCCAACAAGTAGCTTCTCCGAATAAACTGTAGCCGGGTCCTGTCTTGTCAATTTGAAATCGGCCTTCTCCAATTCATGACCATTATATCCGGTCTATCTTTGTCCTTTCCCATAATAACCTTAAATCTTACAGAGTTATGGTCACTATTTTGGAACTGCTCCCCCATTGACACTTTTACCTCTTGCCCGTCTTCATTCCCTAAGACTCGGTCCAGTGCCGCCCCCTCTCTTGTAGGAATTTATGCGTGCAGGCTTAAGAAAGCTCTCCTGCATGCACTTTAAGATTTCCGTCACCGTCCAACACCCTCCCCCAACCTGCTCCCTTTAAGCATTCCACACTAACACTATCCCCATTAATATTGGGGAAGTTGAAATCCCCTACTATTAATGCCCTATTACATTTAATATTCTGTGCGATTTGCCTACATATCTGACCCTCTTCCCAACAACTCCCCTCCTCCCCCACACCCCCACCACACCCCACATACCCCCCTAACCACCCAGCACTGTTTCGGGGATGAGATATTCGCTAAAACAAAGGATCGGATACTGGCTGAACATGAGGATGAGACACTGACTGAATCAGAGCACAAGGCACTGTATGCACCATTGGATCACACCCTGTCAGGATCAGCGAATATGACACTCTCCAATCCAGAGGATCTGACTTGAACCAGAGCATCTGACACAGTCTGCACCGTTGGATCCCATTCTGTCTGAATCAGAGCGCCTGGCACTGAATGTAACAGTGGATATCACTCTGTCTGGGCCATAAGATCTAACATTTTCTGCCATTTCTGATCCAATGGATCTGATAGTGCCTGATACAGCGGATCTGACACTGCAGCAGAGGATGAGGCACTGGGTGAAACAGAACATAAGACACTGTCTGTACCATTGAATCTCACTCTGTCCGATCCAGATTACCTGCCACTATCTGAGCTGGAAAACCTAACACTAACTGAAAAAGAGGATCTGGCCCTGCCGGAACCGGAGCATCTGGCACACTCTGAACCTAAGAAAATGACACTGCCTGCTGTAGGGTATCTGACACTTTCTGAACCAAAGCACCTGACACTGCCTGTAGCACTACCTGAACCAAAGGCTCTAGCACTGCCTGATACAGGAGATCTATCACTAATCGTTTCAATGGTTTGGCACTATCTGGAGCAGCGGACCACACTCTGTGTGATCCAGAAGGTCTGAAACTGTCTGCTCCAGTTGACATGACACAATCTGAACCATGAAATCTGACTCTGTCCGGTCTATTGGACCTGGCACGATCTGGGCCATTGGATATCACTCTGTCTGAGCCTGATGATCTGACACTGTCTGTTCCAGAGGATTTTGCACTGTCTGCTCCAGTGGACCTGACACTATCTGAAACGTTAGGCCTGATGCAATTGGACACAATGGATCTCATCGCTCTGCTCCAATGGATCTGAAATTTCCTGAAACAGTGGATATGGCACTATGTGATCGAATGGATCTCATTCTATCTGATCTGGTGGATCTGTGTCTCTATAAACTGTTTAATATATTTTCCACAATCGCTAAATCTATGGACAACGTGGTGCCTCCCACGACATCCTTGCACAGTTAGTGGGAAAGCGTGTTCAGGATGCCGGAAACAGTCCAGTGAGTGAGTGAATTGAGAGCCCGGATTAACCTTCATGCTGGGAATACCTGAGGACTCTTAAACAAAAAATAAAAATAACTGGAAAAACTCAGCCGGTCTGACAGCATCTGCGGAGATGAACACAGTTAACGCTTCAACTCCGTATGATTTGAAGCGGCGCGAAGAACAGGCGATTGCGCTGCACGGAGCAGCGGAATAATGAGGGTGAAGGGCGGGATTGGAGACAATGAACCGCTGAGCTCGCGGAAGGCCTTTCCGTGCCGGAGAGTGTTGGAAGGAAGACAATGCGCATGTGCGGTGGGTGAGGAGGCGGGACTGTGTCAACATCGTGTAGGAATGCGGCTGGACTGCGCGTGCGTGTACGGCAACAGTGGGACTGCGCATGCCCGGATGCGGGTGGCGGGAAGAGCAGCGCGAGATTGTCGATTCAAAAATAAACGGTCGGGCAGCGACTGCGCCTGCGCAAGAGCGGGAGATCCAACCGTTCCACAGAGATCAACTAGAGAGGGATCTCACACAGGGTCCGTCAGAGATCAACTAGAGAGGGATCTCACACTGGGGCTGTGTCAGAGATCAACTAGAGAGGGATTGCACACTGGGGCTGTGTCAGAGATCAACTAGAGAGGGATTGCACACTGGGGCTGTGTCAGATATCAACTAGAGAGGGATTCCACACTGGGGTTGTGTCAGAGACCAACTAGAGAGAGATTGCACACTGGGGCTGTGTCAGAGATCAACTAGAGAGAGATTCCACACTGGGGCTGTGTCAGAGACCAATTAGAGAGGGATTGCACACTGGGGCTGTGTCAGAGATCAACCAGAAAGGGATCTCACACTGGGGCTGTGTCAGAGATCAAGTAGAGAGGAATTCCAAACTGGGGCTGCGTCAGAGATCAACTAGAGAGGGATTCCACACTGGGGCTCTGTCAGAGACCAATTACAGAGGGATTCCACACTGGAGCTGTGTCAGAGATCAGTTAGTGAGGGATTCCACACTGGGAATGTCTCTTATCAACTCGTTAGTGAACCCACATTGTGGGGAGCCAGAGCTGAACTAGAGCGGTGCCCCAAATTGGGAGGTTTCATATGTTAACTACAGAGTGGTCTTGCACTGGGGAGTGTCTGTGATCAACTGGAGGGTGATCCCACACTGTGCAGTTTCCGAGATCAAACAGAAAGTGTTCCCAAACTGGGAAGTGGCTGAAATCCACCGGAGAATGATCCCACACGTTGGGGGTGTTATCAGAGATTACCGAGAAAAGGATGCCACACTAGCGGGTGCCTGAAATCAAGTAGAGAGAGATCCCTTATTGGGGATTCCTCTGATTAACTAGAGTGTGAACCCACATTGTGGGGAGTCAGAGATCAAATAGGGCAGGGCCCCAGATTGGGAGATGTCAGGGATTCACTAGAGAGGGGTCTTGCACTGGGGAGTTTCTTTGATATGCTGGAGATGGATCCCATACTGGGAAGTCTCTGAGGTCAACTGGAGAGTGATCCAACACGGGGGATGTATCAGAGATGAACTGGAGAGGGATGCCACACGAATGGGTGTCTGAATTCAATTAGAGCGGGTGATTGAACGGAGTGTGGCGAAGCGATGGCATGGTGCTTGTGTATCAGAGAGATCGTTAATGATACCACTGATCTATTTCGTAGAATTACACAGGGTTGGCCTTTCGGCACCTCTGCTCCCTACCGGTGATCCTTCCCACACCAGCCTTCTCCCACCAACTACTTCATCCCCCCCATCCGCGTAACCTTCTATTCCTTTCTGCCTGATGCGTTTATCCAGCTCCCCCACCCCGCAACCCCCTTAAGTTCATCGTCACAACTCATCTCCTCCAATCCCTTTGGGAGCTAGTTCTACATTTCCACCGCTTTCTGTGTGAAGAATTTCCCCCTCAAATACCCGACTGGTTTACAGGCTTAGATTTAGCTTGTCTCCAAAGCCATTCTTTGCAACCCGGTTGCACTTCAGACCTTCGTTAACACAGTGACTACTCATTAAGAAGGAATCCATTGTTTTTCCTTTGGGGATATTCTGAAATGGTGAATGTCGCTGAAGAAATGCAAAACTTTATTTATATTTTTCCATTTGCAGAATCCTGCACTTTGATCCCAGGCTCTTCACTCAAGACTCGAAATTGGGGAAATGTGATTCGTGCTGACATCACACTGTCCAGCGCGAAGCCATTGTGACATAGTCCCGTGTTGTCAAGGCACCCGCCATGTGTTTCGACACCAAACTGCATCGCCCGCTTCCATAGTTGCACCCGTTCCCTGAATGTTTACCGTTGCATCGATGTACTACCTGCCAACTGTCTACAGCGGCAGCAGCTACTGTGGGTGAGTATTGCATTTTCCCCATTACCACTGCCCCCCGCACCACCGACCCCACAACTACTGTCAACAAGGGTTATGTCAAGATGGATTATCTTTTTATTTTTGTGGACATGGGTTGGTTTTGTGTGCAAATAAATTCTGTCCGTTTTTCCCCATCGGTCAATGAGCTGGAAAGGCCGGTGGTCAATGAAAACGGAGCCAGGGGGAAGTCCAGCCCAACGCGACACCGAGGCGAAGAACACAGCTGCCATTGCGCCTAAGGAGGCAGCACCAGAGATCGGGAAGATTGAAGTTCCCGCCAAGCAGGTGGAAGTCACCGTTGTGTTAACGCGATCTGACGCTGAGGAGAAGAGAAGTGCCCAGGCACTGCATTGAGCCCAACTGAGCGAGGCGAGCCATGTGAGCTGGACAAGGAATTGGATCATGATGACTTTTCAAAAAATGGGTTACGACCTAGTAGGCTGGGTCGGACATACAAGCGGCCTGTTAGATGGTCTCACAGGTTCCTCATAGTCTCTGTGAACCAGGGGATGAGGCAGATATGTGCCCAACTAATTCCCCAGCATGTGTGGGAGTCTCTGTCCCTGGACAGTGGGGCAGTACGCTGCCATAGGCCAGGCCACACCACGTCAAAGTGGCATTACAACCACTGGGGAAACTGCAGACGTGAGACCTTCTGACAGCATTGATGGTCTACCAAGTAGGGAAACTAATCTGGATGTCAGTCCCAGCTAGTTTGGAGCAACACACGATGACTTTTCCATGTCCCCCCAATAGCAATGCAGGTATAATGTACTAAGAGGACAGACTGGTCAAACACAGAGTCATTCACGACAGACATTGAGTTCCCAATTGGTGCCTGTGGGGAAAAAATCCTTGCTGGAAAAGGGACAGGGGACCTGCAGGAGGAGGATATTGAACACACCGCAGGCACAGTAAGAAAGAATCTCAGCAGCAGAGCCTTGGCGCTGTGCCATTGCAAGATGGAGTGTCAGTATCCATGAGCAAGAATTCCTGCCAAACAGAGCAATTTCGAAGCAATTCCGTTTACCGACTGCACTCCTGGGGATGGATGCCCGATTAGCTCTGCAGCCCAAAGGTTGAGGAGAGAACAAGTAAGGCCCCTCGGTCTTGCTGAGCTTCTTTGAGCGCTCCGACATGCAGTTTCAAAACTGGGAGGCTGGGATCTTGGACACAAAGATTGATGTGTGACCCCAGAAAAGGACAACTAGAATTTCAACAGGGTAGACTTAGGCAAGATGTTTCCACTTATGTCCCTGGGGTGGGGGTTCCTGAGGTAAAGAGACCAGAACATTAGGAGGCCATCAACATCATATACTCACTATTAAGTCCAATTGGGGAATTCAGGGGAAACTGCTTTACCCAGAGAGCGGTGAGAATGTGGAACTCACTTCCACGGGTTGAGCTGAATCGTGTTGATGCATTTAAGGGAGGGGTGGGTGAATCTGGACAAACAAGTGAGGGAGAAATGAATAGAAGGATATGAGGATGTGGAGAGAAGAAGTGGGGATGGGTGGAGACTGGTGCGGGGCAGGAATACAGGCAAGGAGCATAGGGGCTGAATAGCCTGCTCTAGTGCAGTGAATCCTCTGTAATCCTTTGAAACAGAGCAATAGGTGCATTACGTTCTATGGCACTGTGTGGTAGGTGCAGTTAGCGGAAATTTTGGGCTTCTTGAGAGGTGAAATTTTGTATCTTGCTTTTATGAAAAGATCTCATTGGGGATTAGTGTTATGTCGGGACTGTGTGGTGACACTATAATGATGGGTGAAGCAGCACCTGTAAGTCCTTTCTGCGTCTCAATGAAGAAACTGTCCTCAGTCATGTGATGGGCTTCGTCAAGCAAACATTGACCAAACCAGAATCCTCTTGCTGAGCTCACACCAACCGCCAGCAATGGGCTCCCATCTTCCTTCAAGCATACTGCCAGTTATTACTGTGGTAATTTTGGACAGGTTGGGCCTGTATCCATTGGCGTTTAGAAGAATGAGAGGTGATCTTATTGAAACATGTAAGATTTAGAGGGTCTTGAGAGAGTGATTGTTGAGAGGATGTTTCCCCTTGTGGGAGAGAATAGACATAGTGGACACAGTTAATAAATCAGGGATATCAGATTAAAGACGGAGATGAGGAGATATTTTTTTTTTATTTCAGAGGGTGGTTAGTCTGTGGAATTCTCTTCCGCAGTGAGCGGTGGAGTCTGGCTCATTGAATATGTTTCAGTGAGAGATGGATAGACTCTTCACTTACAAGGAAGTCAAAAGTTATCGGAGGGAGGCGGAAATGTACAGTTGTGCCTTAATCAGATACTGTTGAATGACAGGAGCAGGCACGAAGGCGATACTCCTGATCCTAATTCCTATTGCCATATGTGTTGCGTTATCATTGATTATAACTCTGGTTGCTTGGATACATCATTGATTGATTGCTGTATTTTTTTGCCCCTCATTCGCTCAGCAGCCAATAAAAGTGGAGCTGACTGCGAGGATTATTGCCAATGAATAATAGGAAGCCGTGCTGTAAGAGTGGGCGTGACCAAGTGTAGCTGCCCCACGGCTGGAGTGAGGGCGACGATGTCACCATACGCAACAGGAGCAGTTCAGCAAGATGGTCGGTGTCCACTGCGCGGGCGTACCCAGCTCGGTCTCGTGTGCCTTTGTGACTCTCCAATCCCTGCCGGGTTTCAGCCAGCATGCCTGCTTGCAGTACCGGTTGCTGGCAATACGCTAGCGCCTCGTTCCCTGATCCCTCCTTCCTTCAGTGCCACTTGCCGCACAGCCGAGGAGTGTCCTAATGTGACTGGTTGGGATGGAACGAGGAGAAAGGGCAGCTGGTGCGACTGAGGCCATAAATGTGAGAGGGCGTGGGAGGAGTGAACAAAAAGTGTCACAGTTCTGTTGTACAGTCGAATGCGATTAAGATGCTGCAATAGTTATCCAGTGCCCTGAACTAATGATCCACGATATTCAGAAAGAAAAATAGAAGGAGGCCATTCTGCCTGTCTTGTCCATGCTGGCATTCTACAAGAACCTTCCCTTCCTTCTCCCTTCCCATTTCACTGTAGCTCTGCAAGTTTCTTCTCTTCAGATAATAATCCAATACCTTCTTTAAAGCCTGGATCTAACCTACCTCCACCAGACACTCAGGCAGTTCGGTTAAGATCCTAACCATTCGCTGCATGAATAAGTTTCTCATCACATCTCCTTTGCTTCTTTAGCCATTCGCCATAAATCTGTCTCCCTCTGGTTCTCAATCCTTCCGCTAATGGGAGCAGCTTTTCCCAATTTACCCTGTCCAGACCCCTCATGATTGTGAACACCTCGATCAAATCCCCTCTCAGCCTTCTTTTCTCCATGGAGAACAATCCCAATTCCTCCAATCTAGCTACATAACTGAAGCTCCTCATCCCTGGAGCCATTCTCATGACTCTTTTCTGCTCTCTCTCTCTGCAACCTTCACATTCTTGCCAAAGTGTGGTAGACAGAATTGAACACAGCTTCCCCCACTATCAACATTCCAGGGGTTATAATTGACCAGAAACTGAACTGCACCAGCCATATAAATACCGTGGCTACAAGAGCAGGTCAGAGGCTCTGAATTCGGCAGAGAGTATCCCACCTCCTTGCTCCCCAAAGACTAAACAGCATCTACAAGGCAGAAGTCAGGAGTGTGATGGAATACTCTCCACTTGCCTGGATGAATGCAGCTCCAACATCATTTAGGAAGCTTGACACCGTGCGGGACAAAGCAGCCTGCGTGATTTGCACGCCATCCACAAACATTCATTCCATCCACCAGCGATGCAATGTGGCAGCATCTACAAGATACACTGCAGAAACTCAGCAAGGCTGCTTCGGCAGCACCCCCCAAATCTGTGACCTCTACCACATAGAAGGATAAGGGAAGCAGACATAGGTGAACGCCACCACTTGGCAGGTCCTCTCCAAGCCACACACGATCCTGAGATGGAAATATATTTTTTAGTTGACGGGCAATATGATCGGCGCAGGCTTGGAGGGCCGAAGGGCCTGTTTGTTCCTGTGCTGTACTTTTGTTTGTATATCGGCCGTGCCTTCACTTGCACTGGGTCAAAATACTGGAACTCCCGCCCTAACAGCACTGCGGGTGTACCTAAACCACATGATCTGCAGCGGTTCATGAAGACAGCACACCATCAGCTTCACAAGAGGCACTTAGGGATGGGCAACAAATGCTGGCCTAGCCAGCGATGCCCTCATCCCATGAATGATTTAAATAAGGAACTGAATGGTGAGGGCAACGGGGCAAAGAGGGCTTGGAGTTTCGCGTGATGAGGTATCGGAATGAGTGAAGGTGCAGTGAGATTCGGAATAATGAGGAGGAATGAGGAAGGGCATGGGGACACAGAATAGCTAAGGACACCAAAACTCTTTCTCGGAAAGCATTGGAGGCTCCATCATTCAATTTATTGAAGATGTATTCTTGATGGAGAAGACAGTCAAGTGTTGCGGGGAGTGGCGGACAGGAAGGAGGGGTTGATGCCACTGTCAGATCAGGCATGATCTTATCGATTGGAGGATCAGACTCGAAGGGCCGAATAGACTACTCCTGCTCCTAAGTCTTCTATTCCTAGAAGTAAGTGTTGAGGCACAGAGTGAGAGGGATGCAGATCCATGATGTAAAAAATACAGGGAGCGTGAGGCCGTGAATGATGAAGGGGACAGGGCTATTCTATACACTCAATAATGTCCGCCTTCAATCTGCTGTCCTCCAGGGAAACAAAACCCATTCTATATAATCTCGCTTCATAACTATTGCTCTCCTTTCCAGGCAACATCCTGTTAAATCTCCTCTGTACTCTCTCAAGTGGAATCACATCCTTCCCATAATGGAGATTCCAGAACTGCATGCAATACTCTAGCTGTGGCCTAACCAGAGCTTTATATAGTTCAAGCATAGCCTCCCTGCTCTTATACTCTATGCATCATCTAATATCGGCAAGTACCCCTTATGTCTTCTTAACCAGCTTATCTACATGTTCCGCTACCTTAAGGGACCTGAGGATATGCACACCCAGGTCCCTCTGATCCTCAGCTCTTCACAGCTACAATTCATTGTGTACTCCAGTGCCTTGCTTGTCCTGCACAAGTGAATCACCTCACACTTATCCGGGTTAAATTACATTTGCCAATGATCAGCCCATCTGACCAGCGCGTCAATATCCTCCTTTAATCTGGGGCTATCATATGCACTATTTTCCACACCACCAATATTCGTGCCATTCGCGAACTTCATGAACAACCATCCTACATTCAATTCTAAATCATTTATATACACCACAAACAGCAAAGGACCCAACACCAATCCCTGTAACTTCTCCACCTGAAACCTGGAAACATTCTCGTGAAGCTTATCTGTCCTCTTAACGGTAATTTCACATTCCTTGCAGAGAGCTCGACATTATACTTCAACTGGAGACCAAACTATTGATTTATACAAGTTGAACTAACTTCCTGGCACTTATACTCTATTTTACGATAAATGCAGCCTTGCTTTAGTTACTGATTTCTCAAAATATACTGCCACCTTCAATGGCTTGTCCCTCTGCTCATACCCCCTTCAGAGATGTATCCTTCATTTTGTGCTGTCTCTCCTCATGTTCTCGCTACTAAAATGAATCGTTTCGCATCTATATTTATTGAACTTCATCTAACACCTGCCTATCCATTCCACTAACTTGTCCAGGCCTTTTTGAAATGCTATTCTATCCTCCTCAGGAATCTTCTGATTTAGTTGCTTATCAGCTGAAATACCGATATACCTTTCTTTTCTCCCCATGTAATGTTTTCAAGACCAATACAACAAATAGCTTTACTTTATATCCTTAATATTAGTTATCATGACCAATTCACGATTTACACTCAATTTACCCGTCTGTGTGTTGGCTATCAAGTTAACTTTTACAAGTCAGATCGAACATTATAACCTGTGGATCAGTTATTATGCCCAATAAAAGAAACACGTACAATTGTATTCCTCTGCATAGGGTCTGAAGCCCAATTTAGCAACCAAATGTCAATTTATACTAGAGTGTCTAATTTATCTTAATTATTTAGCATCTATTAATTTGTGTCTGTGTGTTTGTTTGTGTGTGTGTGTGTGTGTGTTTGTGTGTGTGTGTTTCTGTGTGTGTGTTTGTGTGGGTGTTTGTGTGTGTGTGTGTGTGTGCTTGTTTGTGTGTGTGTGTTTTTGTGTGTGTGTGTGTGTTTGTGTGTGTGTTTGTGCGCCCGCGGTTACGATAAACCCCAGCCAAGCGAGATTGCTGAAGGTGAGTTTGTGTTTGCGTGTGTGTAATTGAGTTTGTGAGTAAATATGTCTATTTATGTTTCTGTCCGTCTGTGTGTGCGAATGTGTGTGACAATGTGTATGTTTGTGTGTGTGTGTTTGTGCGTATGTCTGTGGCTGTGTGCGTCTGTGTCTGTCTGAGTGCCTGTCCGTCTATGTGTACGTGCATACGTATATGTGCGTAGGTGCATATTTGAGTATATGTCCGCCTGTGTGTGTGGCTGTCTGCATGCATGATTTTTGTTTGTGTATGTGTTTATGTATGTTTGTGCGTGCCTATCAGAGTGCACGCATCTATTTATGTATCTGTCCGCCTGTCTGTTTGTGTCTCTTTATATGTGTGCGTGTCTGTGAGAGAGAGAGTGTACGCAATGTGCTTCTGTGCCATGTAAACATGATAGCATCCTAGAGTGGGAGAGCACTGAAGGTGAGTCTGTTTTGTGTAGGTGCCTGTGTCTGTCAGCCTGTTTGCTTCCTGTGTGTGTGTGTGTGTTGTTCCAGTACACACTGTATTTTTGTTTATTTAGGCAAAACCTTGTTAATGTTCTGCCATCAATTTGATCTCTGTGTAAAAATAGTACAAGGCAGTGCTTGTTGTGAAATGTGAATTATAAGCCTAACCAGTTTGTATGTGTGTTTGCAATTATAAGAGTGACGCATGCTGCATCAAAAGAGATTGAACGTTAATACACTATTAGTCAAAGTGGAACAGTCATGTACAAAAAACAAAAAAAAGCTGGAAAAACTCAACAGGTCTGACAGAATGTGTGGAGAGAAAGACTGAGTTACAGTTTCGAGTCCGTATGACTCTTCTTCAGAGATCCCACGAGTAGCCATGCGGAGTCCATACACTAATATTGTGTTTCTCTCCAAAGATGCTGTCAGACCTGCTGAGTTTCCAAGCATTTTTTTTTTGATTCAGATTTTCAGCATCCGCATTATTTTGCCATTATGGAACAATTATGTACTGCACCTTAACATGTTTGATGAATAAAGTATATCATTTTTTGGAAAACTAAAGTTTTACAGTTTCCATTCTTTTTTCTCCAATTTATCGCAGACATTCATTGTGTACATTTCATCCTGTCTTCGCCCTTTCTTAAACCCCTGCATTGCCCAACGTTTTCCAGCTCTGAAATAAGCTCAATGACATGAAACATAAAGTCAGTAAGTTTTGAAAAGAAATACAAGGAAATAGCCAGGTCTTCCTTAGTCAAAGATCTGTCTTATGAATGTCAGTTACAGGACTGGATTAAGACATTCGGAGACGCTGATGTATGTCAAGCATAAAACGACCCATTCCGTAAAAGGTTTCCAATCTAATGCACACGGAAAATGGACTGCAAATCTTATCTTCGCAAATTTGCAACAGTAAAGGCACAAATATCAAATTACTTTGGAATAAAATACGTCATACAAAATAACTATTTGCATTAGATAATAATTTCAAATAAAAATACGTTCACGATTTGTTAATTGGTAAAAATGAAAACTTTTGACGACACAAACGCCAGCCCCACGCGCTTGAAAGCATGAAACCTCGCCGGTCCGGAACATGCACGGACCAGCTTTTCAGGACTAAACAGGATGGAGGGCTGGAAGAGCTCAGGGACATTGGGAACGATTGAGAACTTTGGGGATGGTGGTTTCCTGAGCACCATCTGCTGCTGATTATATCAGCCATCGCACAAATGGACCCTCCAGCAGTTGTTACATTGATCGTTTGGTCTCCCCAGCAGCAGTCACATCACTCAGGTGGACACTCCAGCAGTTGTTACATCACTTGGGAGTTCTCTCCAGCAGAATTTACATAGCTCGGGTGTTCTCTCCAGCAGTAGTTACATAGCTCGGGTGGTCTCTCCAGCAGTAGTTACATCGCTTGGGAGTTCTCTCCAGCAGAATTTACATAGCTCGGGTGTTCTCTCCAGCAGTAGTTACATAGCTCGGGTGGTCTCTCCAGCAGTAGTTACATAGCTCGGGTGTTCTCTCCAGCAACAGTCACATCGCTCGGATGAACTCTCCAGCAGCAGTCACATCGCTGAGGTTAACTCTCCAGCGATATACAGCTGAAGGGGACCCCTTGCATGTCATTTGGCTAAAGTAAAGCTTTGCAATCGGTGTGTGTGTGAAGGGAAAATGACAAGCATCCAGGGAAGTCTCCTCACACGAGGCTCACAAGCACTCGGGCAAAGACTGATTACTCCCTGTGTGCACAAGCTTCTGGGTGTCATAGACCCAGCCTGGGCTGTCCCCCTGAATATAGGAAGTGTGCTCATGAACAAAAAATAGGTAAAGGAATGAGAACACTCAAGCCCAGCGTGGACAATCCAGGCTTCTCTCCAAACCCCCACACACACAGATACACAATCACATACTCACTCAATTACACACACAAACACACACACACACACAAACACACATACACAAACATGCACACAATAACACGCAGCCATAGATATTCACTCGATCTCACACTATTAAATTATCAAACACACTTTCTCAAACATATGCACTATCTCGCCTGCACTCAGTCACAGTATCATACACTCACACTAGCACTCATACACTCATCCTCACACACACCCACTCACAGACACATTTTTACTCACGCACTCTAATCCCAAGCTCAGTCGATCTGACACTGTGAAAATGTTACGCATTCTCTGTCTCACAAAAACACACACACAGAATAAAATAGACTGACGCACACTCGAACTTTTCCCCACAATCACACTCACACACACATTCTCTCTCACACATTTTCACGAAATCTCATTCTCACACAATCCCACACTGTCCACATCTCTCTCTCTCTCTCTCTCTCTTTCTCTCTCTCTCACACACACACAACATGCATATACTCACACAGGCAGACACACACAGACACTCTGTATTCCACATTTATTTATCACACAGACACAGACATTCACTCACTCCCTCACACACATTCACAGAAGCACTCACACGTTATTCTCAAGCACACGATCACTCTGGCTCATTCAATATCACACTGTCACAATGCCACACATTCTATTTCACCCTCACACACACTTTCACTCACACAGACTCAGACTCACATGCACGCAACCACAGACCAACATGCACACACACACAGATTCTGTCACGCAGTCACAATATCACACACTCAATGTCTCACACACATTGACACTCTCACTCTCTATCTCTCACAAGCAGGCACACACACAGATTCACATGCTTACTCATAACCCTTCGCAAAAACCTCTCAGCTCTCACACTTGTACGCACTCACATATCATACTCACTCACAAACTCTTGCAGAGAAGCACTCATGTGCATCAATAGGAAATAGCAAACATACATTCAGAAACACTCTCCCTCTCTAATACTCTCAGTCACACGCACATTCACACATTGTCTCAAGCACTCTAAATTTCACACACCCTGCTGTCCCACCATACACAGGCACGCATTCGCACAATTACAAAGTCACTTTCGCAAACTCAAAATGACACACTCTTACGCACACACCATTAAGGCACTCATAAACACACATGAACACATACTTCCTGAATCACAAATACACAAAGTCATAGTCATACTGACTCAAAAGATCTCCCTCGCATGCTCTCCGTCACACACACACACTCACAGTTTCTCAGATACAAAGTAATATATTCGCACCGCACTATCACACACAGAAATTTACACACTTGCTCAGTCTTACCCAGTGTTTGTCTATGTCTGTGTGTGTGTGTGTGTGCGTGTGTGTGTGTGAGAGTTTGTGAGTTTTATCTGGATGTGTTTTTTGTTTGTGTTTGTGTTTTATGCACGTTAATATCCCAAGCGTGCGGGAGTGAGTCTGTTTTTGTCTGTGTGTGTGAGTGAGGGTGAGTATTTTCATTCAGAAATTCAACCATGATCTTATTGGATGCCGGACAGACTCCAATGCCGGAATGGCCTCCTCATTGACCCAATTACTTAACTCATTACTCACCTTAAGGATTTCTATTTGTCCTAATTAGTGTTGGTGCAATGGTGAGCGCTGTTACCACAATCCCCCGCGGATGGGAAAGCCCTCTATCAGTGAGCAGGGCCGCACTGCCGTCTCGGAGAGGGAACCGACTGCACATGCGCAACAATATTGCCTGCTTAACAGGAAGCTGATTCTCATTTTTCATTTAATTATTATCACTATTATTATTATTTAGCTTCTCGTCGGGTCAGAGTTCCAGTTCCTTCTCCATTCTGAAGAGTCGAATCTTCCGTTCTCTTTGTCGATTTAATACAAATGCGTGCAATAAGACACTGAAGCAGAGAGGCCATTGCTGCCGATCTTCCGCCGTGGTTCGACAAAGAGCAGCGGTCGGTGAAGCGGGAGGTCAAGAGTTAACACGAGGAGGACCAGAGAGACACAGGAGGGCCAGGCGAAGTTTAGAGCGGCACGTAGCGGTTAGGAGGTGAAATGACAGCAAGCGCAGTCTCCCTCTTCCCAAAGCCCAGTTCAGTTGGCAGAGGCTGGAGGAAATGTCTTCTAACATGAAATTCAGCTTCTAAACTCAACAACAAAAAGAACCATTCACGTTGCACAACAGATTTACTCTCCATTCCCCACACTATATCCGCCCTTATGACATCAACTGTGGTGGGAGATAGTATAAGTCGTTTCTTGTTGAAAGGTTTCAGATTTCAAAAGCGATTAAGGGCTTTAAAAATAGGAGCAGCGGAAGGATACGAGGGCCCTCGAGCCTACTCCGCCATTTGATAAGGTCATCGCTGATCAGATTGTGCCCTTATCTACAAACCTTTGCTGCAATTCCATAACCGTCCCCCCATTGCCCCCCCCGTTCCTTTTTCGATGAAATCTCCGCCGAACCCATCATTGAATATAGTCAATGACCCGGATTCCACTGCTCATTGGGGAAGGGAATTAATGAATCTGTAAAACAAGGAATTCCTCATCATCTCCGTCTTAAATGCCTGACTCATATTCTTAAATTGTGCCACTTGTTCTGATTCCGGCACAAAGGGAAACATCCTCTCAGCAGCCACCCGTTCAAAGCCTCTTGGAATTATACCTGTTCCAAGGCGACTCTGAACTCCAATATGCACCAGTTCAAAGGGCTGAAAATTTGTCCATGAGACAACACCTTCACCACTGGAATCAGTATCTCTGAACTGCCTGCCATGCAATCATTACCCTCGTTATCACAGGAGACCAAAGTGAGTAGAGGAGATTAGACGAGAATGAATTCAGCGATGAGGGACCTCCGTTAAGTGCATAGATTGGATGAGCTGGCGTTGCTCTTGGAGAAGATAAGCTTGCGAGACTAGGTAGATATGACCTTAATTATGATTGATCGAGACAGCGTAGATAGTTTTTCTTCACGTTGGCAAAAGGGACGAAAATCAGATGGCATTAGGTTAATTTGTTTGCCAAAGAAGCAAAGATGATGAGGGGAAAACCCCTTTAACACCGTGAGGAAATGTGCTCTCGAATGTTCTGTCCGAGAAAGAGGTGGAGCAAAGTTTATTCACGGTTTCTGAGAGGAAATGGGATGGGAAGCTGAAAAGAAAATATTTGCTGGGTTTCTGGGAAAGGGTGGACAAGTGGCAGTAGTGAGATTGCTCCTGCAGCTTTCTTTCACATCCAGTGCTGAATGCCATCCTTCTGTACTGAAACAGCTCTATGATTCACACATAGAGCTGGGTATCAGTTATGCTGACTGCTCCGTTGTATCCCCTGTTTAAATCAGATTTCTGCTCCAACATATCCGTGCTCACTTTAAGGGCAAATGATTGAAGACGGAATTTGAACCGCCCAAAGGGTGTGTTGAATGATCTCAGGAGTGATGATTCCGCATCAAGCTTCACGTTCTAGTCGCCATATCTGGTATCAAGCTGCTGAAAGCTTTGGCACCTGCCAGTTCTGGCATGGTCCCTTGCACTGTTGGTATAACATAGTCAGCGATCTTTATCGTTTGAATTAGGTCTCTTGGATCCATGCAAATACTTACTCGCCCATTTGCCTTCTCTCTCACGGCATTTCAATTTTACAGTCTCTAGGATTTCAGCAAATATTTCCTGTTTTTAGCCTGAACGTTTTTACATTTCTTTGTGCTCTGGCATTAACCTTTGGATTAATGTTTGTGAGAGTATTTCCCATATCATCAAGGTCTGAGTAGTTTTGTAAATTAGTTTTGTCCAGGAAAAGTCACGTCTATAAATGTCATTCAGTTGTCTAGTTCCGATCTCGTATTTATCCTCAACGACATCGCCATTTCCTAGGGAATGGAGTTTTTGATTTCTTCTCTTCCACATTCGTCCTGTTCCTCTGCCTCTGATAATTTGTTGACCGTGTTCTTTCTTTGCCCCCGTGCATCTGTTCCCAGTGAATGCGTTGTCCACAAGCTCTGCCTCCAAGTGTCTGTGGGTTCTGTTTTCCACCTGCTTCTGCAGGCAGGTACTACTGTGGGTCAACATTGTATCCCCGCACTGTCAGTCATGATCATGACGACATTGGTCATTTACATTTGGAGTCATTGAAGGTTGCGGAAAACAAAAATTTCCATCCACACTTCCCCGACGGTTTAAGGGTTGGCAAAGCTGGTACTCAATGTAGAGGAACCAGGTGGAAATCTGGTCCAATATGCCAACAATGCAAAAGCCTCAATTGCCGTGGTGGCTAGGCATGTAGCCTTTGAGTTTGGAAAGATGGAAGTTCCTGCCATCAGGTGCAGGAAACATGTTATATCTGGATCTGAAGTTGGAGTTGGAGAAAAGATGAAATAAACGCTCCAGGGAGACAGATTGTGGGAGTGGAGCCGAGTGACATGGTCATGGTTCCATTGACACGTTAAACAGGTCATTGTGACTTTTCACGTGGTGGGTTGTGGTCCTATTGGATGGCGACCCCATCGGATATACAAGTCATAAAATAATAGAGGCCTTAAGAACAGAAACAATTCCTTCGGAACATCGAGTTTGCACCGGACAGACAAGTAGCTGGTAATTTTAATCCTCTTTTCCAGCACTAGACACATAGCCTTTTATGCCAGGGCATGACAAGTGCACATCCAAACGCTTCATAGATATCATGAGGGTTTCTGCCTCTACAACCCTTTCAGGCACTGAATTCCAGATTCCCACCGCCCTCTGGGTGAAAAAATAAATTCTTCCTCACATCCCCTATAAACATCCTGCCCCTTACATTATATCTATGCCCGCTGGTAATTGATCCCTCCATCAAGTGGAATAGTCCCTTCCTGTCTACCCTATCTATGCTCCTCAAAATTCTATGCACATCAGTCATGCCCCCCCTCAATCGCCTCTGCTGCAGGGAAATTAACCTCAGTCTATCCAATCTCTCTTCATAAATGAATCTCTCAGCCTCAGGGACTCCCTCTTAAATCTCCTCTGCACTCTCTCCAGTACAACCACATCCTTCCTACAATGCGATCTCCAGAAATGCATGCAATACTCAAGCTGTGTCCTAACCAGTGTTTTATACAGTTCCAGCATAACCTCCCTGCTCTTATATTCTATTCCTTGGTTTAATAAATGCAAGAATCCCATATGCCCCCTTAACCAAGTTATCTACCTACCCCGCCAAGTTAAGGGACAGGTGGAAATGCACACCAAGCTCCCTCTGATCCTCGGTTCATCCCAGGATCCTTGCATTCATCGTGCATTCCCGGGCATTGTTTGTCCTGCTCAAGTGCATCACCTTATACTTATCCAGATTAAATTCCATATGCCACTGATCAGATCACCTAACCAGCCCGTCTATATCGTTTTATAATCTAACGCTATCCTCCTCACTATTTACCGATCCACCAATTTTGATGTCAACCGCATGCGGCCATTTGGATGGGCCCAATAGTTTCTCAAAGACTTTGTGACATGAGAGACACGGTGGAAATCTCTCCTAAGGTCTGGGTGCCCCCCGATTTGAGAATAAATCTACAGTGAGTTTGAAACAATTCCAGGCGAGGCCTCCTCCATGCTCTGCAATAACAAACCAGGGAAATTATTCGTGTCATCGTGTCCACGGACAGTCTCTACATGGTCTAGCCAGAACTGGACACATTGTTGTGCCTTGTTGTTGAATTCGGAAAGATCTGCAATTGTGCAGGGTTCCTCTAGCGATAGGCATTGCAGGAGATGTTGCATAGCCTGTGGTTCAGTTCCACATTCACAAGTTGTCGGGCTGGTTGTATGTCCCCATTTGCTTAGTGACACCTTTGAAAGACCAACACCAGTCCTAAGTCTGTTAAGGCACTTCCAGGTTGCCCAGTTGCAATTAGATCCTGGGGGAAGGCTTTCATCCGGTAGAATTTCCATCGCTGGGTTTTGCCCGAGACTGGCCAGCCCATCTTTCCACAAGGCGATGCGGGCTTCAGATGGGGTTTAGTGTAATGGAACAACACTGTTTATGGAGCTCTTCGGTTCCTTAGGCGGCTGGGTGTAGGTGAATGACCTACATAGGTGTATGTGTGTGTATGGGGGGCACCAGACCTTTGAAAAGATTTCCATCGTGTCTCCCGTGTCACAAAGTCTTTGAGAAACTATTGAGCCCATCCAGCTGGCCGCTTGCGGTTGACATGAAGATTTGTGGGTCGGTAAATAGTAGGTGTGTAGGTGTATGGGAGGGTACCTCTCATCTGATGTTTGACGGAGTGGCTGTTTCTTGCAGGCTACCGTTCTTCTTATATCAGGGGGAGCGATACCCGCCAGGATATACAGGCTGTTTGTGTCTGTTGGTTGTAAGCAACCTGTGATAAGTCGGCCGCTTGCATTCAGAACCGCATCCATCTTCTTAGCTTGAGTAAATCTTTCCCATGCAGGGCAGGCATACCCAGCAGTGGAACAACAAAGAGCAAGTGCACTGGTTAGCAATGTTTTCAAGCTTGGTCTCCATTTTGTGTTAGTGAGCTTATTCTGGATGTTGTTTTGTGCGCTCACTTTTGCCTTTGTCTTTGCAATGTGGGACTTGAACGTGAGGCATCTGTCACGTCTGACTCCTAAGTAGATAGGGTGCTCGGAATGCGTCAGCGTTGCTCCACACCAGTTTACTTTAATCTGGCGTTTGGCTTCACGGTTTTTGAGGTGGAATGCACAAACTTGTGTCTTTGATGGGTTTGTGCGAAGGTGGTTTTCTTCATAGTACGATCTTAGTCCCTCCAAGGCCTCAGAAAGCGTTTTCTCCACGGTGTTAAAATCAATACCTTGGCAGTTGCACATAAGTCATCAGCAGATATAAAACGGTGTGTGACACCCGCTATATGTTGGTCATTCGTGTAGATGTTGTACAGCAGCGGTGCAAGCAGGCTTCCCTGAGGAAGACCATTCTTCTGAATACGCCACATGCTGCTCTACCCACCTAGTTCAACATCGACCCGGCGATTCTGAAGCATGCTTTCTAACAGCTCTGTTAAGTGAATATGTTTTGTCATCTCTAGGATCTTGCAGAGGAGACGCCTATGATTCACTGTATCGGATGCTGCTGTCAGGTCTACAAAAACAAGACATGTTACCATCCCTTGCTCATAACCATCTTCGATATGTTGTGTGAGGTTGAGCAGATGGCTTGTTGTTGATTTGCCAGTGCGGCAACGTGCTTGCTCTGGAATGATCTTCTCATCTACAGATGGTGCTATCCTATTGAGTATCAGGCATTGAAACAGCTTATTGGTGTGGCAAAGCAGTGAAATTGGCTGAAAAGTCTTAGGATCTGAGGGATCTTTTCTGGGCTTTAATATGTCTATTACCTGTGCCTTCTTCCAAATATTAGGTAACAAGTGTGTTGCCAGGCAGGGGTTGAACAATTAGAGCTGCCATTTCTTGGCTTGCTGTCCAAAATGCATTATCTGCTCCGTTGTTAAGTGGTAAAGACCAGGGAAATGAAGGGAGAGTACACACTGGTCTCTGGCATCGAGGCATTAAAGGAAAAATATAAATTCCCAACTGAAAATGGTAGCGGGGACACTTACGCCCCTTCTGCTCCCCCTCACAGCGCCACTCTCACACTGCCGCCCCCCAACAGCCATTGCTCGGTAACAGCGAGAGGGAAACTCATCAGCCCTGCTTTAGTTGTCCTAGCTGAATGGAAGACCGTTGGCAGTCACTGCCCAATTGTCCTACCATAGATAGGATTTTAACAGATTCTATTCACCGACCACATGCTAATAGGCAAGCTGCCTTCCAGGTGGACTCGGGAGTTTTTCAATGTCTCAGGCAGAGACTGAGACGTGCCTAACAATCGGGGCACCTCCTGGTGCTGGAGTGAAGGAACACAGAAATGACGCCTCAGATTGCTTTGCACACGTTGAAAGAGGTGAGGCCGATTGCTTTGTGCTAATGGGATGGAGGCTGCCGTCAAGCTGAGAGCAGTTAAAGACAGGCATCAAAATTCAGATGCTTTGGAGGAAGAATGTCCACCAATAGATGACTGGGACTTGCCGTTGTGACTCGTGACATCTTCACCTCTGGAGAAGTAGGGTTATGTGATGTAAAGCAGCTTTATGAGGTGGGCCAGGCTGCTCCACAGCAAGATGGTTTCTCAAGCACTGTTGGGTTAGGGGGTTGTGGAATCTCCTGTTGGAGGTCTGCATGTGTCTGACACCATCGTGACTGTCCCATATCAGGCAGAGGAAACGGCTCCGTGTGACGGTGCTAGTGAGTTAGCGCTTCCTGCAGGTGTGGTCTCGTCCACTCCACCGACTGAAATGCAGGTCAAATGGAGAAAGATGATTCACTGCTCAGCAACACGGAGGCTCCCACGGCACATAGTGAATTCCCAACTGGAACCCGTGAGAAAAAATCCCTAAAGGAAAAGTGGCAGAAATGCTGAAAATGATAGAATTCGAACACCCCCTTTTTTGGACATTAAGACAAAGTATTGCATCAACATTACTTTAACACATGTTTTGTCAAAATGGAGAGTGAAAATCATTTCCCCAGCACAAGAGAAATGTGGGGAATCCCAATCACCCACTGCACTCTCATACACACGCTGCTTTCCAGATGACATCGCAGGATTATCAGTGATTGTGAGATATAGCAGATGGGGCAGTAATGTACCCGAAGGCCTGGGCACATCCTGGCATGGGAGTGAAGTGTCAAGAGCGGGGAATGTGTGGCACAGGTAAAGCCAGATTCGACCGTTTTTGTTGGTACCGTTGGGTGACGGTTTTGGGGGTGTTGTGGAATAAGGATCTGGATGAAGCCAATCTGGGAGCATCCAATGCCGGTCATCGACGTTCGACTGCCCCCTAGTTTGGCGTCTACAGCCCTGGACCGGACTGGCTGCTACTTTCACATCGTTGAGGAAGCGCTTGGAGTTGCACGGTGTCGCCGAATCCCACACAGGGACGAGCCATTAGTTGGCCGTATTCAGCTGGATAGCACAGCTTTGTGGGACGGCCATTCTGCAAGAAAGTATTCGAACTCCCCAGGTCTTCCTGTGCAGCCGCTGTGTTTGTAAATGCAAATCAGCTTTTACCAACGAAGCAGTGAACTTCAGAACCAGGTCTCTGACATACTTGGTACACTGAGGGTTCAGTTGAAGTCTGTTCCTTTCCAGGGTATGAAACACTGGGTTCTACATTGTGTGACGATTTTGACCTCAGACACTACAGCTGCAGTTGTGTCCTGTTCCTTTCCCCATCCATTCAGACAAGTTCATCAAGCACGTATGAAAATCAGTGGGAAAGGGGCAGAGACTGTGCAGTGAGTGCTTTTAAGCAGCTGTTTCGAAATTAACTAATCCATCCGTGAGAAATATTATCCCTGGCAATGAGCTGCATGAGATTCTCATTAAAGACGAATTGGCAGGATCGTTCAAAACATTCATCCCCCTAATATTCATCACACGACTTATTTATCTAAGTAACTTTCTTAATCGTTCTCTACTTAATGATTTCGCTGCTGATACTGAATCGCAGAAACGGAGTTTGAAACTCTGTCACATGGGGATTCAAGTGAGAACTTCAAAAGAACAGTGATGCTGCTGTTGAATCAGCCAGCTGTCATGACTCGTGGACCTTATAAGTTAGTTATGATCTAAGCTTTCTCTTCCAATTAAAAGGAGGAAAATAATGTCCTGGAATGGAGGACGGCGTGAAGTTGAATTGAACTCTTCCAGGAGTCAGGACATTGTTATCTGGTTGAGATGGATATCTGGGGCCGAGGTTCAACCCTACTAAAATTCAGTGGTGAGCTTTAACACCTCGACACAAAGGAAGAAGTAACATGTGCTTTGATGAGTACAGACTTAAAATCTCAGAATCAGTCAGAACTAAGTGTCAGGGGAAAGAAGAAACACGGCAGGTGCTGCTATGCCATGCAGAAAAAAAGGACTGCTTTTCAGGTAATGACCAAGCCGATAGCTCGTTAGATCCACGGACTGGTAAGAGTTAAAAATATTGGAACCACCAGAGGGAATCTTCAATGGGAATTTCAGTCGATTATGTTCAAAGCCTTGAATGGTATAAACTGTTTCACCTGGGTGAAGAAGGGAAAATGGTACCTGTTAGAGCCGGAATGCGCCAGACGTTAAGGTTAGGGCGACACAACTACCAATAGTGTCTATAATGTATAAACTCGGAGTGAGTTTTTCGTTTTAGTTATGAAGATAAAGCGGGATATAATCCCTGTAATTTAATGTATTGGTTGGCTGTTCATCTATGTTTAGTCTTGGTTGATTTCAGTGAACTTGGCACAGCAGAAGTCTTAAAAGTAGAAAACTCGTTTTGCCTAATTTTGCAAGTCATTTGGACTTCATATCTCTTTCTAAACGTTAGCAGATTTTGTGCAACAAAACACACAGACATATGGTCAACAAATGGAGATAAATTGAGGATATATTAATTCCCCAATTGATCTGTTCTGCTGGTCAGGGCAATGATAAATGATGCAGCCCACACTTCCTGGATCCTAATTCAAACAATAAAGAGCACTGACTATGTTGTTCCAACAGTGCAAGGGACCATGCCAGAACTGGCAGGTGCCAAAGCTTTCAGCAGCTTGATACCAGATATGGCGACTAGAACCTGAAACTTGATGAGGAATCTTCACTCCTGAGATCATTTAACACACCCTTTGGGCGCTTCAAATTACGTCATCAATTATTTGCCCTTAAAGTGAGCATAGATGTGTTGGGCAGAAATCAGATTTGAACAGGGGATGCAACATAGCAGTCAGCATAACTGATACCCAGCTTTATGTATGAATCATAGAAAGGTTTCAGTACAGAAGGAGGGCATTCAGCACTTCCAGCCAGTGAACGTACGCTGCAGGAGCAATCTGACTACTGCCACTTGTCCACGCTTTCTCCGAAACCCAGAAAATATTTTCTCTTCCGCTTCCAGTCCCATTTCCTCTCAGAAACCATGATTGAACTTAGCTCCACCTCTTTCTCGGACAGAACATTCAAGACCCCATTTTATCCCGTTGTTAAAGGCGTTTTCCCCATGTCATCTTTGCTTCTTTGGCAAACAAATTAACCTAATGCCATCTGATTTTCGTCCCATCTGCCAACGTGAAGAATAACTATCTACTCTGTCTCGATCAATCATGATTCACGTCACATCTACCTAGTCTCGCAAGCTTATCTTCTCAAGGAACGACGCCAGCTCCTCCAATCTATTCACTTAACGTTGGCCCTCATCGCGGAATCCATTCTCTTCTAATCTCCTCTACTCACTTTGGTCCCCTGACATAACGAGGGTAATGCTTGCACTGCAGCCAGTTCAGAGATGCTGATTCCAGTGATGAAGGTGTTGTCTCAGGAACAAATTGTCAGCCCTTTGAACTGGTGTATATTGGAGTTCAGAGTCGCCTTGGAACAGATATAATTCCGAGAGGCTTTGACCGGGTGGCTGCTGAGAGGATGTCTCCCTTTGTGCCGGAATCAGAACTAGTGGCACAATTTATCAATATGAGTCAGACATTTAAAACGGAGATGATGAGGAATTCCTTGTTTCCCTGTTTCATTAATTTCCTTCCCCAGTGAGCAGTGGAATCCGGGTCATTGATTATATTCAAAGCTGAGCTTGGCAGAGCTTTCATCGACGAGGGAACGGGGTAGCAATGGGTGGGGGGTGGGGTGCAGATATGGAAATGGAGCAAAGGTTTGGAGTTAAGGGCACAATCTGATCAGCGATGACCTTATAAAATGGCGGAGATGGCTCGAAGACCCTCGTATCCTTCCGCTGCTCCTATTTCTATAGCCCTTAATCGCTTTTGATATCTGGAATCTTTCAACAGGAAACGACTAAAACTATCTCCCACCACAGTTGATGTGATAAGGGTGGATATAGTGTGATAAGGGGGAATGGAGAGTAAATCTGTTGTGCAGCGTGAATGGTTCTTTTTGTTGTTGAATTTAGAAGCTGAAGTTCATATTTGAAGACATTTCCTCCTGCCTCTGCCAACTGAACTGGTCTTTGGGAATAGGGAGACTGCGCTTGCTGTCATTTCACTTCCTAACCGCTATGTGCCGCTCTAAACTTCCCCTGGCCCTCCTGTTTGTCTCTGGTCCTCCTAGTGTTAACTCTTGCCCACCCGCTTCATCGACCGCTGCCCTTCGTCGAACCCCAGCCACAGGTCTGTAGCGATGGCCTCCTGGCTTCAGTGTCTTATTGCAGGCATTTATTTTAAATCGACAAAGGGGTAGGAAGAATCGACTCTTCAGAATGGAGAAGGAACTGGAACTCTGTCCCGTCGAGGAGCTAAATAATAATAATAATAGTGATAATAATTAAATGAAAAATGAGAAGCAGCAATATTGTTGCGCATGTGCAGTCGGTTCAGTCTCCCAGAGTGCAGTGCGGCCCTGCTCACTGATACAAGGCTTTCCCATCCGCGGGTGATTGTGGGAACAGCACCCGCCATTGCACTATCTCTAATTAGGACAAACAGAAATCCTTAAGGTGAGTAATGAATTAAGTAATTGGGACAATGAGGTGGCCATTTCGCGCATTGCAGTCTGTCCGGCATCCAATAAGATCATGGTTGAATTTCTACCTGAAAACACTCATCTTCACACACATACGCACACAAAAATAGACTCACTCCCACACGCTCGGGATATTAACATGCATAAAACACACACAAACAGAAAACACATCCACATAAAACACACACACACATAGACAAATACAGGGTAAGATTGAGCAAGTGTGTATCTGTGTGCGTGTGATAGTGCGTTGCGAATATATTACCTTTTACCTGGGAGCCTGTGTGTGTGACAGAGAGCTTGCGAGGGAGAGCTTGTGAGTCAGTTTGAGTATGAATTTGTGTATTTGTGATTCATAAAGTATGTGTTTATGTGCGTGTATGAGTGCGTTAATAGTGTGTGAGTAAGAGTGTGTCATTTTGAGATTGTGAAAGTGAGTTTGTAATTGTGTGGAAGAGTGCGTGATTGTGCAAATGCGTTACTGTGTATGGTGGGGCAGAAGGGTGTGTGACATTTAGAGTAGTTAAGAGAATTTGTAATTGTGCGTGTTGGTGAGAGTATTAGAGAGGGAGAATGTTTTTGAATGTGTTTGCGATTGCTTGTTGATGCACATGAGTGCTTCACTGCAAGAGTTTGTGAGTGAGAGTGATATGTGAGTGCGTACAAGTGTGAGAGCTGAGAGGTATTTGCAAGGGTGTGTAAGTATGTGAATCTGTGTGTGTGCCTGCTTGTGAGTGATAGAGAGTGAAAGTGTTAATGTGTATGAGACATTGAGTCTATGATATTGTGCTGTGTGACAGAATCTGTGTGTGTGTGCATGTTGGATTGTGTCTGCGTGCATGTGAGTCTGAGTCTGTGTGAGTGAAAGTGTGTGTGTGAGAGTGAAAGAGAATGTGTGGCATTGTGACAATGTGATTTTGAATGAGTATTTGATTCTGGGAGTGTGCGCGTTTGACACAGTGAGTGTGTGCTTGAGATTAATGTGTGAGTGCTTCTGTGAATGTGTGTAGGGTTTGAGTGAATGCCTGCGTCTGTGATAGAGAAAATGTGGAATACAGAGTGTCTGTGAGTGTCTGCCTGTGTGAGTGTGAGCATTTTGTGTGTGTGTGAGTGAGAGAGAGAGAGAGACAGAGAGAGATAGAGAGAGAGAGATCAGGACAGTGTGGGATTGTGTGAGCATGAGATTTCGTGAAAATGTGTAAGAGAGATTGTGTGTGTGAGTGTGATTGTGGGGAAAAGGTTGAGTGTACGTCAGCCTATGTGAGTGTGTGTGTGTGTGTGTGTTTGAGACACAGAATGCGTGACATTTTTACAGTGTCAGATTGCGTGAGCTCCGCATTTGATTGCGTGATTGAAAATGTGTCTGTCAGTGGGTGTGTGTGAGTGTAAGTGTATGAGGGCCAGTGTGAGTGTATGATACTGTGACTGAGTGCAGGCGAGATAGTACATATGTTTGAGAAAGTGTGTTTGACAATTTATTAGTGTGAGATCGAGTGAACATCTATGGCTGTGTGTTATTGTGTGCGTGTTTGTGTATGTGTGTGTGTGTGTGTGTGTTTGTGTGTGTAATTGAGTGAGTATGTGTTTGTGTATCTGTGTGTGTGGGTTTGAGAGAGAAGCCGGGATTTTCCACGCCGGGCTTGAATGTTCTCATTCCTTTACCTATTTTTTGTTCATGAGCACACTCCTTATATTCAGGGGGACAGCCCAGGCTGGGTCTGAGACACCCAGAAGCTTTTGCACACAGGGAGGAATCAGCCTTTGCCCGAGTGCTTGTGAGCCTCGTGTGAGAAGCCTTCTCTCGACGCTTGTCGTTTGCCCTTCACACACGCCCTGACTGCAAAGCTTTGCTTTAGCCAAACGACATGCTCGGGGTCCACTTTAGATGTATATCGCTGGAGAGTTCACATCAGCGATGTGACTGTTGCTGCAGAGCTCACCTCAGCGATGTGACTGCTGCTAGAAAGCTCATCCGAGCGATGCAACTACTGCTGGAGAGAACACCCGAGCTATGTAACTACTGCTGGAGAGACCACCCGAGCGATGGAACTACTGCTGGAGAGAACACCCGAGCGATGTAACTACTGCTGGAGAGACCACCCGAGCGATGGGACTACTGCTGGAGAGACCATCCTAGCTATGTAACTACTGCTGGAGAGAACACCCGAGCTATGTAACTACTGCTGGTGAGACCACCCTAGCTATGTAACTACTGCTGGAGAGACCACCCTAGCTATGTAACTACTGCTGGAGAGAACACCCGAGCTATATAACTACTGCTGGAGAGACCATCGCAGTGAAGTAACAACTGCTGCAGAGACCACCCGAGTGATGTGGCTGCTGCTGGAGAGACCAAACGATCGATGCGACAGCTGTTGGAGGGTCCATTTGAGCGATGGCTGATATAATCGGCAGCATATAGCGCTCAGGAAACCACCATTCCCAAAGTTCTCAATCGTTCCCAATGTCCATGAGCTTTTCCAGGCCACGATCCTGTTTAGTCCTGAAAAGTTGGTCCGTGTATATTCCGGCCGGCGAGATTTCACGATTTCAAGCGTGTGGTGCGGGCAGTCGGTGGCTGGGAGGGAGATAATTTGTCAGAATCGGTTGAAACTGGCATTTTTACGCTACAAATATGGACTTTTCATTCTAACATGCGAAATACATTCTTATCTATATAGTTACAAAGTTACTAGTCGGAAAGAGTTCATGTATTTGTGCAGGTGTAACAATGATTAATTTTAAAAATGCCGTAAAGCCCCATTGATAAATATTAAAGTCATACAAAATGAAGGATTCCATTCAGATCCCCTTGCTGCTGTCCACACAATTATTTCCTCTAGCTTAAATGTGTCCCATGTTGAATGATTAACTTGCAAACTACGTGTATATATCCAGCAGTCTGCTGGTCCCAGCTGCACGGCTGCATCACTTGTGGTCGGGTCGAGTTGCTCACGGATTCCTTCTCTCTTTGGCACAAGATCAATATCTACATTTTTGGATATGAAAGTTTTGAAATCCAAGAATTGGAATTGTTTACAAGCTTTGACAGGAATATATCTTTGTAAGAATGACAGACGATCACAAACACTTACTTGAGAAATTCTGCTCAGTTCTCCAGGACTGAGTTCCATGAATTTGGTTTTGAATTTGAATTTCCATGTGTTTTCAGCAAGTACAGCGATCTGCCCTCAGCATTATGTACATCCAAAGTGATACATTTGGTAGGTTATTAGTTGAGGACGTCATCGATGATTTTGCTTTCCAAACATCACGAAAGAAAACGTTTCAATGTTTTCGAATCATATGATGTGCAAACAGATTTGCTGCAGTTTGTATTACTGCTTCCTCTTAATAAGCTGCTGATTGGTCTAACAGCTTTTCTCTTTCTGTCGTCAAAAGTTTTCATTTTTACCAATTAATAAATCGTGATCGTATTTTTATTTGAAATTATTATCTAATGCAAACAGTTATTTTGTAAGACGTATTTTAGTTCCAATGTAATGTGATGTTTGTGCCTTTACTGTTGTAAATTTGCGTAGATAAAATTTGCAGTCCGCTTTCTGGGAGCATTAGAATGGAAACCTTCTACGGAATGGGCCGTTTTAAACATGACATACCTCAGCGTCACAGAATGTCTTAATCCAGTCCTGTAACTGACATTCATAAGAGACGTCTTTAACTACTGAAGAGCTGGCTATTTCCTTGTATTTCTATTCAAAACTTACTGACTTTATATTTCATGTCATTGATCTTATTTCAGAGCTGGAAAACGTTAGGCAATTAAGAGGTTTATGATAGGGTGAAGACGGGATTAAATGGACACAAAGAATGTCTGTGATAAAATGGACAAAGGAGATTGGAAACTGTGCAAAACTTTAGTTTTCCAAACAATGATATACTTTATTCATCAAACATGTTAAGGTGCAGTACATGACTGTTCCATAATGGCAAAATAATGCGGATGCTGAAAATCTGAAGCAAAAAAATATATATGTTGGAAACTCAGCAGTTCTGACAACATCTGTGGTGAGAAAGACAATATTAGTGCATCGACTCTGCAAGACTACTCTTGGGAGCTCTGAAGAAGAGTCATACGGTCAAGAGTCAAACTTTAACTCAATCTTTCTCTCCACACATTCTGTCAGACCTGTTGAGTTTTCCAGCATTTATTTGTTTTTTTTTTACATGAATGTACAAACTTTGACTAATCGTGTATTAACGTTCAATCAATTTTGATGCAACATGTGTTACTCTGATAATTTTAAACACACTTACAAACTGCTGAGGCTTATAATTCTCGTTTCATAACAAGGACTGCATTGTACTTTTTTTACAAAGAGATCAGATTTACGGCAGAACATTAACAAGGCATTTCCTAAATTAAAAATATAGTGTGTACTGGAACAACAATCTCTCTCTCTCACTCTCACTCTTTCTCTCTCTCTCTCCCACACACACACAGGAAGACGAACTGGCTGACAGACACAGGGACCTACAAAAAACAGTCTCACCTTCAGTGCTCTCCCACTGTAGAATGCTGTCATGTTCACATGGCACAAAGACACATTGCGTAAACGCACACACACACACAGATCGAAAGACAGAGAGATATACACTATCTCTCACTGACACAAACACACACACATAAAGAGTCATAAACGTTTTGGCAGACAGATACATAAATAGATGCGTGCGATCCGATAGGCACGCACAAACATACACAAACACATACACACAGGCACACAAAGATCATTCATGCAGACAGCCACACACACAGGCGGATATATACTCAAATACGCACCCACGCACATGTACGCACGCACGTACACATAGATGGACAGGTACTCAGACAGACAAAGATGCACTCAGCCACAGACATACGCACAAACACACAAACACACATACACATTGTCACACACATTCGCACACATAGACGGACAGAAACATAAATAGACATATTTACTCACACACTCAACTACACACACGCACACACAACCTCACCTTCAGCAATCTCCCTTGGCTGGATTTTATCGTGACCGCGGGCGCAAAAACACACACACACCGAAACACACACAAATACACACACATACCCACACACACACACACACATGCAGACACACACACACACAAACACACACACACACACAAACACAATCACACACACACAAACACTAACACACACACATAAACACACTCATAAACACACACACAAACACACACAAACACACACACAAACACACACACACACACACAAACACACACACATACCCACACGCGCACACACACACACGTAAACACACACACAAAAAGACACACACACAAACACAATCACACACACACACACACACACAAACACTAACAAACACACACAAACACACACACAAACACACACACACAAACACACACAAACACACACACACAAACACACACACACACAACAAACACACACACAAACACAAACACAAACACACACACACACACACAAACACATACAAACAAATAGATGCTAATTAATTAAGATAAATTATATACTCCAGCATGAATTGACATTTGGTTGCTAAATTGGGCAAATAGATGCAAAATGCTTCATTTTTGTAGCAAGAACATGAGCGACAGCACAAAATGAAGGATACATCTCTGAAGGGGGTATGAACAGAGGGACAAGCCATTGAAGGTGGCAGTATATTTTGAGTAACTGAAGCAAGGCTGTATTTATTGTAAAATAGAGTGTAAGTGCAAGGAAGTTAGTTGAACTTGTATAAATCACTAGTTTGAACTCTAGTTAAAGTATTACGTCGAGCTCTGGGCAAGTAATGTGACGTTACTGTATAGAGGACAGATAAGATTCACGAGAATGTTTCCAAGTTTGTGCTTGGAGAAGTTACAGGGATTGGTGTTGGGTAACTTGCTGTTTGTTGTATATATAAATAATTTAGAATTGAATGTTGGATGGTTGATCATTAAGTTCACGAATGACATGAATATTGGTGGAGTGGTAAGTAGTGCACAGGATAGCCCCAGATTAAAGGAGGATATAGACGCACTGGTCAGATGGGCTGATCATTGGCAAATGGAATTTAATCCAGATAAGTGTGAAGTGATTGACTTGTGCAGGACAAGCAAGGCATGGGAGTTCATGATGAATTGTACCTGGGAAGTGCCGAGGATCAGAGGGACCTGGGTGTGCATATCCTCCGGTCCCTTAAGGTAGTGGAATATGTAGATAAGCCGATTAAGAAGACATATGGGATTACTGCCGATATTAGATGAGGCATATAGTATAAGAGCAGGGAGGTAATGCTTGAACTATATAAAACACTGGTCAGGCCACAGCTACAGTATTGCGTGCAGGTCTGGAATTTGCATTATGGGAAGGATGTGTTCCACTAGAGAGAGTGCAGAGGAGATTTACCAGGATGTTGCCCGGACTGGAGAGCTTTAGTTATGAAGTGAGTTTATATAGACTGAGTTTTGTTTCCCTGGAGGACAGCAGATTGAAGGGGGGGATGATGGAGTTTATAGAATTATAATGTGCATAGATGGGGTAGTTAGGAAGGAGCTAATCCACTAGGTGTAGGGATCCATACCCAGTGGGCACAGATTTCAGGTAAGGGCCAGTAGATTTAATGGGGAGGTGAGGAACAATTTTTTCACCCAGAGGGTGATGGGCATCTGGAACTCACTGCCTGAAAGGGAGGTTGAATCAGAAAACCTCATAACATGTAAGATACGTTTGGATGTGCACTTGTGATACCAAGGCACACAAGACTATGGTCCTGTTGCTGGACAATGTGTTTTGGATATATAAGTACTCCCTCATTGGCGGATGCGCCTGTTTGTCAGCGGCCGCAACTCTCCATTTGGCTGAGACGTCTGACAGTCAGGTTTTTTTTCTTCATTATATGAATAATTGATGTAACCGGATATTTCACCATTTTCGTCATCTGCTCTCGGAACTTGGACTGAGTCACAGCGTAAATAAATGTGTTTGTGCAGCAACTTAACCTCTGCAGCATATATCCGACTTGTTGTAATACATATTCGGGATAGGTGAGGTAAATTAAGCCTTTCACTTCAGCATAGAAGAATTTTATAACAGATACCGACCAGAGGAGGATGAAGGTGCTGGATATGGTGAAGAGTAAAATCATAGACTTCTTCCTGCTCTCCATCTCTGGGTCACTACGATTCTCTCTCTTACTCTGAGCCATCAGTCCCTTCCGGACTCGACTGGTCACTAAAATGTGTCTGACTGTCAGAGCATTAATCAGCAGAATTAAACCCAATGGGAGCAAAGGGTTTAAAACTTTATCAAACCAGTTAAATCCAACCCATCCGGGATCAGTAAAAAAACTTCGCTTTGTCCAACAGTGCCATGGTACATTGTTGATTATGACCTTAGGTTCCTGTGTAAAGTACCAGGAGATGTTTTTTAAACAGAGCAGGGTGCCGGTTGTCACTAGAACCATAGCCGCAGTTTTCCCGGTGCAATATCTTGTTTTCAGCTTCTGGCAACGAATGGCCACAAATCGATCAAAGGAGAAAGTGACCGTGAACCAGACAGAACAGTCCGTGGCTGCAGCCTGCAGGACACTGCGAACGCTGCACACAGGAGTGAGGACAAGGAAAGACAAAGGGAAATAATACCCATTTATCTTGTTCAGTATGACGTTTGTGATAATGACCAGTAGATCCGCCATTGCCATCACCACCAGGTAGCGAGTGGTGCAGGTGGTGAGGCCGCACTTTCCCGGGACAGGATCACAATTCCTAATAAATTAGCTGTCAGAGAGAGGGGAGAAGGACTTCGAAATTATTGATTAAACATTCTCTGTTTCTGACCTTCACAAGGAGGACAGGAATTCGGCACCAAAACAGAGTTTGGTCACAGGAGGAGAGGCAGGCGACTGGCTGGTGAGTATTTCAGCTTTTAGCTTTGTTTTTAGATTGAAACTAGCAGCTGAGTAGCAATCACTTGTTGATTATTATTATATTTAGTAATTTAAGGATAGGGGGAAATTAAACATACAAGAAATGTGAAACAACAAAAAAGAGCCAGACGTGAGCGGGTGTTTAAAGAGCAGGAGTTTACCTGTGAGGGAGCAGAGCGGCTGTATAAAGTGCCAGAGTGGAACGATTGTACATAGAATAGGAGTTTATCTGTGAGGGACTGGAGCGCCAGTATAAAGAGCGAGAGTGGAGCGGGTGCATTTAGAACATGAGTTTACCTGTGAGGGAGCAGTGTGGCTGTATAAAGTGTGTAGCGGAGTGCCCCTTTGAGGGAGCAGAGCGGCTATAAAAAGAGCGATAGTGGAGTTTACCTGTGAGGGAGCAGAGCAGCTGTATAAAGAGCGATAGCGGAGTTTACCTGTGAGGGAGCGGAGCGGCGGTTCAAGAGCGATGCAGAGTTTAAAGAAAGGAGTCATGACAGGACAAGGGAGAGAGCTGGATTGTAGTTAGTGAATAAGGTGCTTTCTTTTTTCTCCACTTTAAAATTACATTACAGTAGGTAACAGTTACCGCATTTCAGTTTGTTTTGTCAGAAAAAAAGCTCAATCGTGTTTTACTTGGATTAAATTTAGGGAAACAGTGTTTTTAAATAAAAATCAAACAAAACATATGGCAATGGGACTCAGTCACGTGATTTGCATGAGGATTCTTCGACACGCATTGCAATGTGAATGAACACATGTGCACGAAGTGCCACTAGATTCACCAGCTTGAGCAATGGGTTTCAGAGCATTAGCGTCAGCTGGAGACACAGCGGTGCATCTGCGAGACTGAGAGTTAGGTGGATAGAAAAGTTTTAGGTGTTTTCACTCAGCAGCTTGAGGAAGTGCGGGAATGGGTGACCACCAGTCAGAAGAAGGGAGGAAGGCATGTAATGAGGAAAGCCACAGGCATGTAATGAGGAAAGCACCACGCAGGTAATGAGGTAACCCGGTTTTTCTGTGTTGGAAAAGAGTAAGGGTGAATGATGCTCTGGAGAGTGCAACCAGAGTCACATTCCAGGCACTCTGGGTGTCTCAGCTGCACAAGTGGGGAGGGGTAAGAGTGCAAGTGCAATAGTGGTAGGAGACTAAATAGTGAGGGGTGCAGACAGGAGCTTCTGCAGCCATAGACGTGACTCCAGGATGGTGTGTTGCATGCCTGGTAGCAGGGTCAAGGATACCACAGAACAGTTGCAGGGCATTCTGAAGAGGGAGGGAAAACTCAGTGGTCATGGTTCACTTTGGTATTAACGACTTATGTAGAAAGAGAGGTGAGGTCCTGCAAAATGAACGTCGGGAGCTAGGCAGCAGATTAAGAAGTAGGACCTCAAAGATTGCAACCTCTGGATACCCCCCTTGTGACATGTAAGTGAGTATAGGAATGTGAGGATAGAGAAGATGAATGCGTGGCTGAAGAAATGTTGCTGGAGGGAGGGCTTCTGGTTCCTTGATCAGGGAATGTTTCTGGGGAAGTTGGCACCTGTACACGTCGGACAGGTTGCACCTGAACTGGCACAGGAGCAACATCTTTGTGGGGAGGTTTGCTAGTGAAGTTGAGGTGGGGTTGTGAGGGCAGGGTAAAACTAATTCGGTATTTTTATTTAATAATGAGTGAAGGTACAGTAGAGGGTGCTGCACAGCCTAATATAGAAGAGGAACTAAGTGAGTCTGGAAGGCAGAGCAAACGTAGACCTGTTAAGGCACAGGGGAATAATGCAAGGCTGGTTCGCTGCTATTGTAATGAAAGGAGTCTTAAAAGTAGGGCAGATGGATTGCGGGAGCTGATTAACACACGGGAATATGATATTGTTGCTATCACAGAGACATGGTTGATGGCAGGGCAGGACTGACAGCTCAATGTTGCAGGGTATAGAATGTTCAGGCATGACAGGGGGTTGATGGCGACTTGGTGGTGGGGTTCAAAATGGAAGTTGGCTCTGCACGATTGATCAAGAAGTAAATTAATGCCATAAGGAGTGATGGTATTTTAGAAGGTTCCTCAAATGAGGCCATCTGTAGAGAACTTTAATAGAGGAGGCAATCACTTTGCTGGTGGTGCACTAAACGCCTCCAAAGAGTCAGGGTGGCTAGAGGAGTGGATATGTAGGAAAATCTCAGAGATGTGTACAAGGGTAATAATAGTAGAAAATTTCAATTCACCAATGTTAAGTTGGATAGTCTTAGTGTGAGAGGCTTCGATGTGGTGAAATTCTTAAAGTGCTTGAAAGAGAGCTTTTTGAGACGACGCTAAAGCCCTACGAGAAGGGGCGGCACTGGACCTAATCATAGGGAATGAAGCCAGGAAAGTGGTATAAGTGTCAGTTGCGAAAGCATTTCGGGGAGAGAGACCGTAGTTCCTGCGGATTTAAGGTGGTTATTGAAAATGACAAAGATGGCTTGTAAATAATGGTCCTGAAATTGGGGAAGGCCGACTTCAATATTTTATGACAGGATGTGGCCAAATTGGACTAGGAGCATCTAATTGTAGGAAAGTCTACAGCAGGCCTGCGGGAGTGATTCAGAATGGAAATAGGGCCAACATGTTCCCGCAGAGGTGAGGGGTAGGACAAACAATTCCAGGGGATACTGGTTCTCAAGGGATATAGAGGATTGGATAAGGAAAAAGAAAAGTGACTGATGGTGGATACAGGGGGGTTAAAACAGCGGTCAAGCCCTGGAGAAGCATAAAATGTCCGTGGTGAGGGATGGGTGCGGTTCTTAACAAGTTGTTGGGAGAGCGAACAGGAGACATTACCAAACACTGGCGGAAATTTAAAGGAAAACCCAAGGCATTTTGTAAATATATTCAGAGCCTGAGGATAACCAGGGAAAGAGTAGGACCCATCAGGGAACAAAGTGGCAGATTGTGCTGTGACCGAAGGACAGAGGTGAGGTTATAAACGCTGACTTTTCATCTGTATTATCTGTGGAGAAGGACGATGTAGGTGTTGGGGGGGAATCACCCAGAATGAAGCTGGAATCTGCAGCACACTGCCTGAGGGGGTGGTAGAGGCGGAAACCCTCACAACATTTAAGAATTATGTAGATGAGCACTTGAAATGGCCTCGCATACAGGGTTAGGGTCCAAGAGCTGGTAAATGGGATTAGAATAGTTAGGTACTTGATGCCTTGCACGGTCATGATGGGCCGTAGGACCTGTTTCTATGCTGAATAATTCGGATACTCTGTGACCCTCTGACTCTGTGAGTGAGAGAGGAACAGAGCAGGCATTGAGAGTGGGAGAGTGCTAGAAACAGCGGTGCCATTTACAGTGAGAGAGCAAAAGGAACAGCGGAAACATTAACAGTGAGACAGTGCGAGTTGAGTGAGCAACCATTGGAGCACACGGACAGAGTGGCCACAGAGCATTACTGAGCCAGGGGAGAGGTGAGAGCATGAAACCAAGAGATCATTAAACCTATTAGCTGAAGTAGGCTATTCGGATAACGGATCTGTTCGCCATTTAATGAGGTCGTTGCTGACAATTTAATCTTAAACTCCACTTTCCTTCCATTTCCCAGAACATTTTGTTACCGTTTGATTAAAAATCTGCCTATCTCAGCCTTGAATATAACGAAAGACAGAGCCTTCAACGCCATCAGCAGTAAATAATCCACAGATTCACTACGACCTGAGAGAAGAAATTCCTCCTGGTCTCTGTGTTAAATACACCCCTAACTCTGAGAATATGCCCTCTGGTCCTCGACCTTCCGCAAGGGGAATCAACTTCTCAGCATCTACCCTGCCACACTCCCCAAGAATCTTATTTGTTTCAATAAATCTGCATCTCATTCTTCCAGACACCAGTGAGTACAGGTTTAATCTACTAAACCTCTCCACAAAGGAAAATCCCTCCATACCCGGGCTCAATCTAGTGATACTTTTTTGGGCTGCCTCTAATGTCAGTATATCCTTCCTTAGATAAGGGGCCAAAACTGTTTACAGTTTTCTAGGCATGGCTTAATTTATGCTGTGCAAATTATTAGCAAGAACACGCAATTTTTTCCTCCATTCCCTTTGAATAAACGCCAACAATCCTGTCGCCTTCCCTATTACCTGCTGAAATTCTCTGTTTGTTTTTTTTTAGGGGGATTCATGCAGGCGGACTCCCAAATCCCTCTGTGCTGCAGCTCCTGCAGTCTTTCCCCATTTAAGTAATATTCAGCTCCTCTATTCTTCGTGCCACAGTGCATAACCACACATTTTCCCACGTTATATTCCAGCTGCCAAGTGCTTGCCCATTCACTTAAACTATCTCTACCCCTCTGTGGAAACTTTGTGTCATCTTCAGATCTTGCCTTTCCACCTTCATTTGTATCACCCATTAAAAATAGATAATTAAAAGTCCGGAGAGAGGCGATAGACCTTGAAAAAGCAGAGAGGGAAAAGAGCTTGAGAACAGCTAATTGTTGGGTATGTGTAGTCGTTAAAGTAAACTTGAAGTCTTTAGTTTGTTTTGAGGTCTGTAGGGTATTTTTCCTCTGAAAAAAGCTTCTTAAGTATAATTTCGGTCCTGTTGTACAAAAAATACTAACAATCAAGTGCTTCCAGGGGGAGATTCTTCAAGTGCAGCGAGCAGGGATGCTAATGTAATTGGTTAATTAATTAATTAAAATACATTAGTTATGGCAGGAAAGCTAATGTGTAGCTGCAGCAGCATGTTGGCCTGTTGGACACCAAGGTGCTCCAGAGCGAGCACATCAGTAGCAATAGTTTGCAGTTCGAGAACATTCGGATCCGAGTTAAGGAGCTGGTGTCCAAGCTGCAGACGTTGCGCCACATCAGGGAGAGGAAAGTTACCTGGACACGTTGTTCCAGGAGGAGGTCACACGCCTCAGATAAGGAAATTCAAATTTGGTCTGGGATCAAGGACAGGAGTGTCTGACCACAGGTGACGTAGGTATGGGGACCAAGGGGATCGCATTCGAGGGGCCTCGGCTCCCGCAACTGTTCAACAGTGGCTAGGTTCTTGGCTGATCTGTGGACGAGAGCGGGAACTGCAGGGAGGATGACCAAACTGACCACAGCACCGTGGTAAAGGCAGCCATTCAAGCTGGGGGTGGAATTAGGAAATTCAGTAGTGGTAGGGGACAGTATAATTGGCGAAGGGTATTGTTCACTACATGAGTTCCGAAGGATCTCTTTCCTGCCCGGTGCCAGGACATCTCCTCAGGGCTGGAGAGGAACTTGGAGTGGAGGGGATAAATCAACTTGTCACCATCCATGTTGATGTCAGCGACATTGACAGAACTAGAAACGAAATTCTGCTGAAAGAATTCGGACAGTTAGGAGCTAAATTAAAAAGCAAAACCTCTGAGATAAAGATATTGGAATTACTACCTGAACAACGGGCAAACTGCCATAGGATAAAAAAAGTCATGGATTTAAATATTTGCTCAAATTTTGTTGTGGGAAAAATGGGTTTCAGTTCAAGGGGCACCGGCGCCAGTGCTGGGATAGGAGGGAGCTATTCCGGTGGGAAGGGCTTCACTTTAAAAATGCAGATTCCAGTGTCGTGGTCAATTGAATAACTGGGGTTCCAGACAGCATTTTAAGATAAATAGGTGAGCGGGATTTCTGGAGAGGGGATAATTAGCTTGAAGAAGTAAAACGATGTGGGAACTTTGCCGGGCAGCTATTTAGGTTATGATACCCAGAATGTGACAGAAAGGGACAGAGTGCAGAAACATATAAAACACAACAGCAAATTGAGTCAAATGGGGAAATGGTAAAAAAAGTGAATACTGATACCTCATTACTTAATTGCTGGCAGTATTCAGAACCATGCAAACAAATTGAAGGCACAAATAGAGGTTAATGGGCCTGTTTTACAGCCATTATGGAGACGTGGTTACCAGGAGATCAAAACTGATAACCAAATATTCAGGGGCATGTGGTTTTTGAAAGGATGGGCAGGATGAAAATGGTGGTTCGATAGCTTTTTTGACGAGATCGAATACGTTGGATAGCAAGAGATTATTTTGGATCTGCAGATGTAGAATTCACATGGGTAGAGGTAAGAAATAACAAGGGGGTGAAGACAGTGACGCGAGTAGTCTACCGGGCGCCTAACAGTAGCTATACCGTAGGAAAGACAATAAGTCAGGAGATAGTTATGGCATGAAAAAATTGGAAGTACATTAATCATGGATGACTTGAATCTTCATGTCGTTTGGGAAAATCACATTGGCAGATGTAGCCACGGTCAAAAAAATCATAGATTGTATCCGGGAAAATTTCCTAGAACAATTTGCTGTGGATCAAATGAAGGATCAGTCTACGTTGGATCTGTTAATGTGTAATGAGGCAGGTTAATAAATATTCTCAGTGTAAAAGGTCCCCTTGGAAATAAATGACCATAACATGGTAATATTTAGCATTCAGTTTGAGAGTGAAAATGGGTCCGAAACAACTATGCTAAACTTGCAAACGGATAATTACAAAGGAATGAGGGCAGATTTGGCTGGAGTAGACTTGGAAAGGAGTTCAACAGAAAAGACGGTTGATGAACAATGGCAGACGTTTAAGAAAATAATTCATGATTCACACCAGCGATATATCCCTGTGAGGAATTAGGATTCTAGGATGGACATAAACAATCATGGTTTACTCAATAAGTCGAGGATAGAATTAATTTGAAAATATAAATATATACAATGCGGCAAAGCTTTGTGGTAAACAAGAGGATTATGATTTGTTTTAAAAACCAAGAAAAGTTAACCAAAAATACATTAAAGATTGGGAAAATAAACATTGAGCGATAACTAGCAGGTCTTATAAAAATGTTACGTAGCAGCAGCTTTAAATATAAAAAAATTGAAGAGAGAGCCTGAAGTGAACTACTGCCGCTTAGAGAACGAGTCTGTGAAAATGAAAATGGGGAACCAGGAAATGGCAGAGGAGTTGAATTAATGCTTTGCATCAGTCTTCATGGTAGACAACATTAATCACATTCCAAAAATACTAAATATTCAGGGGGGAAATTGGGGAAGGGAATAAAGAAATAACTATCACTATAGAAAAAGTGATCAAGAAACTAATGGAGTTAAAAGCCGATAAATCCCTAATGGGTTGCATCCTAGGACATTAAAGGAAGTATCTGCAAAATTAATGGATGCACTGTCAGTAATCTTCCAAGAATCATTTGATTCTGGAACAGACTGAGAAGATTGGAAATCTGCCAAAGTAACAATGTTATTCAAAAAGGGAGGAAGAAAATAGCTCAGGTACCTATAGGCCAGTTAGCTTAACATGCACTATTGGAAAAAATGTTAAAGTTTATTAGAAGGAATGTGATAGCAGAGCATTTAAAATGCATAATATAATCAAGCAGAGTTAGCATGGCTTGATGATGGGGAAATCGTGCCTGGCAAATTTATTTAGAAATATTTGAGGAAGTAAAAAGCAGAATGGATAAAGGGGAAACAGGATGTGCAATATTCTTGTATTTCCAAAAAGGCGTTCACTACGGTACCAGACACATAGCTGCTTAATAAGATCAGAGCACATGGTCTTGGAGTTAGTATGTTAGCATGGACAGAGGATTGGCTTAAAAATAGAAGACAGAGAGATGAGATAAGGTCGGAGCGGGGAAGGGGTGGTGTTATCAGAATAACAACCTGTAAGAAGTGGAGAGCCACAGGGATCAGTGCTGGGACCACACTAACTTACAATATATATTAATGGTTTATATGATGGAAGTGAATGCACCATCACCACATTTCCAGTTATCACAAAATTGGTGCGAAGGCAAGTTGTGAGGATGAATAAAGTGCCTACAGCGGCGTATAGAAATGTTAAGTGAGTTGGCAAAACTTGGCAGATGGCATATATTATTGGAAACGTTGGGTCTATGCACGTTGGCAGGAAGAATAGAGGAGCTCAATTTATCTTAAATGGAGAAAGACTGCAGAAAGCTGCTGCAGAGAGGGATTTGGGAGCCCGCGTACATGAATATGAAAACATTAATTTCAGCAGGTGATAGGGAAGGGAAATAAAATGTTGACTTAAATGTCAAAGGGAATGGATTATAAAAATGGGGAAGTCATGCTAGAACTATACAAGGCACTCACTTAGAATAATGTCAACAATTTTGGTTCCTTTATTTGAGGAAAGATATGCTGGAAGTGGAGGCAGCTCTCAGAAGTTTCGATAGGCTGGTGCCGGATGTAGAGGGACTTTTTCATTTGGGGAGATTGATTAGATTGGGCCTGTACTCATTGGAGTTTAATAGAATAAGAGGAGACCTTATTGAAACAAATGAGATTCCGAGGGTCTTGACACGGTACATGTTGAGAACCTGTTTCCCCTTTTGGGAGGGTGCAGGACGAGTGGGCATCATGTCAGAGAAATTGTTCACCAATTTAATGCAGAGATTTGGAGGAATTTCTTCTCTCAGAGATTAGTGTATCTGTGGAATTAGTTCCCCTGGTAGGCTGTAGATGATGAGTCATTAAATATATTCAAGGCTGAGCTCGACAGATTTTTAATTAGTCAGAGAACCAAGGTTTATGGGGAAAAGGCAGGATTGTGGAGGTGACGATGATCAGATCAGCAATGATCTCACTGAATGGCTGAGCTGACTCCATGGGCGGAATGACCTTCACCTGCTCTGATCTCTTCTGGCCTTATAAAACAATCAAAAAGAACATTGGAACACTGTTAGAGTGCTGGCGGATTGCTTAAATATCAGGAATGGGTTGACATCTACTTCTGTTGAAGCAGATCAATAGAAAATGGAGCTAAATCCAGACATTTAACTTCAGACACTCACTACCAAATATCTTCAACCAACATCAAAACACTTCCTGTTGTCAAACTATACATAAGGTAAAACACAGAGAGATCTCCAATGAATGGAAAGACTGTTCAGCAAAAAAAACAAAGATGATCTCCAAATCGAAACGAATCCTTTCAGTGCGGTTACTGAACCACGTCAGTCCAATTCCGCACTGACAAATATTCCCAGTCATACATTATCACTTGGAGCAGTCATTCCATTCTGTTTACTGACCTACACTCAATGCAATTCTGCACTGCCAGATATAACCCAAAATAAATTGTGACTGGGGTCATTTATTCTGCTTTGGTTAATGATCCACAATTAGTACAAGTTGACCCCAAATGAAAGACCTAGAAAAACATGTACACTGGAGTCAGGTATTCCACTCTGGTTACTAACCCACAATTAGGACAATTTGAAACTATCAGATACAGTAAATGAAAGATTGGTGACTGTAGTCAGGCATTTCACTGTGGTTACAAACCCACACATAGGACAATTTGACACTAACAGATAACGTCAGTGAAAGATTGGTGGCTGGAGTGAGGTATTCCACTCTGGTTACTGACCCACACTTAGTACAATTTGACATTAGCAGATAGACCCAGAAATATTTGGTCACTGGAGTCAGGTTTTCTAACCTGGTTACGAACAGACATTTAGGTCAATTTGACATGAACAGGCACAGTCCGTGAAAGAGTGGTGACTGGGGCCAGGTATTCCACTCTGCTTAATGACCAACACTCAGGGTGATTTTCCTCTGACTCCCAGTAAACATTCCTTCAGAGATTTTGCCTTCACTAAGGTCTACTTTAACATTACACAATTTTCCACTGAATACAAGGACATAATTCATCAGAGAGCCTGCGAGTTACAATCAAAGGTTTATTTTCATTTGACAACATTGAATAAAGCCGCAGAGACATTCAATACATTTTAATTCAGCAAATTATATCGGTGATTCAGTATGTCTATGATAGTGAGCAACAGATCAGAACGTAATATTTTCAGTCACAGTTTAAAATGAGAGAGCCGCTCACATACAGATTTACACAACTTCAGTAGGTATGGTCACTCACCAGGAACACCTATAACAGCAAGGATTGTGTAGAATATTTTCTCAGCCTCATCAATTGGTTCCATCATTTCAGTGCGAAGTGATGTGCCCCTTTGTGCTGCTGGTAATCTCTGCCTTAAACGCTGAGGTGATACATTCCCAAAGTCTTTAATTTATACCCTGTGGGATCTTCCTCAGGGACGTGGAAATTGCAACATTGTTCAAATTGTTTTTTAAAGTATGTGAACAAACAGATAATGACTTTGTGTTTAGTGATATAAAATGTTTATTGTTAAATGCAGATCCCAGGATCCAAGGATTGAACTTTACTTAACAAATTAATTAACTAATAAAAAAAAACAAGAGCTTTGTTCACAAGGATAACATGCTGTCCATTCAATCACCATTAGTCCCTCACCTAGATTCCCTATTGTTTCAGGGATATCCGTCACTAGACTGTTGCCAAATATTGATTAAATTCCAAATGTTAGAGTGCCTCTCTCCACGCTGTTCTATTACACCATGTGGGGTAACTGTCCTCTCTAACTGTGGACATTCAGTTGTGCGATTACAGTGGGTTTAGGATGACAATTTATTACCAAATTCAACGAATAAAATATCTGGAAATATTCAAAATTTCTCAAAAACTGATTCCACACCACAATCAAATGCGAAACTACCTCACTATCAATCTCTCTCGCTCTCTCTCTCTACCCCCGCTACCTGTCCCTCTTTTTGTCCGTGCACATCTCACTCTCTCCCTTTTGCTGTGTCTCTCCCTTTCCTCCCGTCGCTCTTGAACTCTTTATCTCCCTCTCTGTTTTTTACACTCATTGTCTCTCCCATTACCTCGTTCTTCTCTCTCTCTGAATCTCGCTCATCCTGTCTCTTTTTCTTCCATTTCATTTCCCCACTCTCTCTTTGTGTCCCACTCTCTCTCTCTATAGCTCTCTCTGTCTCTCAGTCCTTTTGTTTCCCTCTCCCTCAGTCTGTCAGTCTGTCCATCTAGCTAACTATCTATCTATCTATCTATCTATCTATCTATCTATCTATCTATCTATCTATCTATCTATCTATCTATCTATCTATCTATCTATCTATCTATCTATCTATCTATCTATCTATCTATCTATCTATCTATCTATCTATCTATCTATCTATCTATCTATCTATCTATCTATCTATCTATCTATCTATCTATCTATCTATCTATCTATCTATCTGTCTATCTGTCTATCTGTCTTTCTATCTGTCTGTCTATCTGTCTGTCTGTCTGTCTGTCTGTCTGTCTGTCTGTCTGTCTGTCTGTCTGTCTGTCTGTCTATCTGTCTGTCTGTCTGTCTGTCTGTCTGTCTGTCTATCTGTCTGTCTATCTATCTGTCTATCTATCTATCTATCTATCTATCTATCTATCTATCTATCTATCTATCTATCTATCTATCTATCTATCTATCTATCTATCTATCTATCTATCTATCTATCTATCTATCTATCTATCTATCTATCTGTCTGTCTGTCTGTCTGTCTGTCTGTCTGTCTGTCTGTCTGTCTGTCTGTCTGTCTGTCTGTCTGTCTGTCTGTCTGTCTGTCTATCTGTCTGTCTATCTATCTATCTATCTATCTATCTATCTATCTATCTATCTATCTATCTATCTATCTATCTATCTATCTATCTATCTATCTCTCTCTCTCTCTCTCTCCGAATTTTTGTTTCCCTCTTTCCCTCTCTCTCCCTTTGCCTCTCTCTCTGTCTCTGTCAATCTATCTCTCTCTGCCTCTCTCAACCTCTCTCGCTAACTTTCTCTTTTTTTCTGACTCTCTCTCTCTCTCTGTCCCACTCTCGCTGTGTCTGCATCTCTCAAAGTTCCCTTCTCGCTGTATCACTCTCGCTGTCTCTTTCTCTTCCTCTTTACTCTCCTGTCTCTTTATCCAACTCTTTCTCTCAACCTCTCCCTCTGTGTGTCAATCCCTGTCTCTTGCTCTGCCTCACACTCTCGCCCTCCTTCTCAGTCACTCTCTCTTTGTCTCTCTGTTCTCTTTCCCTCTTTCACTTTCGCCTTCTCTCTCTTCCTCACTTGATAAACTTTCCTTTGTCTGTTTCATTGTCTCTCTCCCTCTCTCTGCCTCTTCGTTGCCTCTGCTTGTCTGCTTGTCTGTTCCTCTCTCTCTCCCTTTTTTTCCCTGTTACTTTCTCTCTCCCTCTCTCTCGCTCTCTCTCTCTCCCTCTCTTTCTCTCTCTCTCTGCCTCATACCGTGTCTCACTCTGTCTCTCTCTTTGCCTCTCTCTCTTTTCTCTCCCCTTCTCTATTTTTCAATGTCTATCTCTCTTTCTGACTCTCTGTGTCTCTCCCGCTATTTATCTAACTCTCTCTCTCTCCTCTTCCCTTTGACTCCCTCCCTTTCTCTTTCCCTCCCGCCCTATGAAACATTCTCTCTCTCTCCTCCTTTTACTTTCTTAATTTATCTGCCTTTCTCCCTCTCTCTCTCTGCCTCACCCTCTCTTTCTCTCCCATCAACTCTCTCCTGTTGTCCTTTCGACCGCCCTGTCTCTCTCAGCCCTCTCTCCCTTTCCATATCAGTGTCCAGGTGTGTGTGTGTGTGTTGTGTGTGTGTGTTTCTCTGTCGCTCAAGCCCAAAACTTCCCTTTGTCTCTTTATCTCCTTCTATCTCTCTCTCCCCTCTCTCCTCTTCTATCAGTCTGTGTCTCACTCTGTCTCTTTCTCTCTCTGTCTCTCTCTCTCTGTCTAGCTCTCAAAATTTGTGTCTAACCGTCTCTCTCTATGCCTCTCTCGCTCGTTTCTCTGCCCCTCTTTTTCAACATTTCTCTCTGCCTCTCTATCTTTCTCCCCCTCTCTCTCTCTATCCCTCTCGCTGTGTCTCTAAATCTCACTCACACCATCTCCCTCTATCTCCTCCACTCAATGCATTTACGCATCTCTCTCTGTTCTCTTTCTTTCACTATCTCTATCCCTCTCTCTCAATCTCTCTCTCTCAATCTCTCTCGCTCCATGTCACACACTCTGCCTCTATCCTACTCCATCTTTCAATCTCTCATTCACTCAGTCTTTCTCTCTCCCTGCCTCACCCTCTCTTTCTCTCCCAGCAACTCTATGCTTTTCTCCTTTTCGACCGCCTTCTCTCTCTTAGACCTCTCCCTCTCTTTCTGTGTGTTTATCTACGTTTGTGTGTGTACGTGATTCTCTCTCTGTGTCCTCTGCCTCTCACAACCGAAAATTCCATTTGTCTCATTCTCTTCAATTCTCTCTCTCTCTATCTCTCACACACAGACACACTGAGAGTGCATGTGTGTCCATGTGCGTGTGCATGTGTCGTTGCCTCTCTCTCTCTCACGTTTCTCCGTCTCTTTAAATCTCTGTGTGTATGTCTTTGTCTTTCTGCCTCTCTTGCTCTCCTTCTCAGTTCCTTTCCCTTAAACTGACATTCAGACTGTCTGTCTATCTGTCTGTCTGTCTGTCTGTCTGTCTGTCTGTCTGTCTATCTATCTATCTACCTATCTACCTGTCTATCCATCTATCTATCTGTCTATATATCTATCTGTTTACCTACGTATCTCTCTGTCTATTTGTGTATCTGTCTGTCTGCCTGTCCATCTGCATTCCTGCCTGCCTACCTTTTATCCAATCTATCTATTTGTCTATCTATAGTTGTCTTTATGTATAACTGCCTTCTCTCTATCTCTCCATCTCTCTGCCACTCTGTCTCTCTGTCCTTTTCCCCTCTCGCACACTCTCTCTGCTTGTGTGTCTGTCTCTCCCAATTTCTCCCTTTCTCTCACTCTCTCTCTCTCTCTGTCTCACTCTCTCTCTGTGTCTCTCTCACCCTGTCTCTATCTCTCACTCTTTCCCTCTCGCTCTATGACTATCGCTGTCTCTTACTCTTCCTCTTTACTCTCTCTATGGCTCTCTCTCCCTTTCTTTCTCTCTATCTCCCTTCTGCGCATCTATCTCTCTCTTTCTCTCTCTGCCTCAGTCTCTTGCCCTCCTTCTCAGTCTTTCTCTCACTTTGTCTCTCTGTTCTCTTTCCCTCTTCCGCTCTCACTTTATTTCTCTTTCTCGCTTGCTAATCTTTCCTTTCACTCTTTCAGTGTCTCTCTCTCTCTGCCTCTCCTTCTCTGCCTCTGCCTGTCTGTTTGTCTCTTCCTCTCCCCTTCCATTTCTTTCTCTCTTTCACTTTCTCTCGATCTCTCGCTCTCTAAATCTCTCTCTCTGTATCTATCCCTCACGTTCTCTCTCTGCCTCATTCTCTCTCAGCCTCTCTCTAACAATGTTTGCCTAACACTATCTCTTTCTATGCGTCTCTCCCTCTCGATCTCTCTCTCCATTTCTCGACCTGCCTTGCTGTGTCTCCAAGTCTCAATCTCTCCTCCTCCCTCTGTCTCCATCTCTCAGTGCGATTCCTCCTCTCTCTCTCTCTCGTTAATATCTCTGTCTCTCACTCACTCTCGCAGAATCACAGAAACATAGAATCAAAGTGCAGAGGAGGCCCTTCGGCCCATCAAGTCAGCTTCGAAACGTGAAAAACAGGTGAACTACCTACCTAACCCCATTTGCCAGCACTTGGCCCATGGCGTTGAAAGTTATGACGTGCCAAGTGTTCATCCAGGTCCTTTTTAAAGGATGTGAGTCAACCCGCCTCCACCACCCTCACAGGCAGTGCATTCCAGACCGTCACCACCCTCTGGGTAAAAAAGGTTTTTTCTCACATCCCCTCTAAAACTCCTGCCCCTCACATTGAACCTATGCCCACTTGTCACTGACCCTTCAACTAAGGCTAACAGCTGCTCCCTATCCACCCTTTCCATGCCCCTCACAATCTTGTACACGTCGATCAGGTGGCCTCTCAATCTTCTCTGCTCCAACGAAAACCACCCAAGCGTATCCAACCTCCCTTCAAATATTAAATGTTTCAACCCAGGCAACATCCTTGTGTATCTCCTCTGCACCCCCTCCAGTGCGATCAAATCCTTCCTATAATGTGCCGACAAGAACTGCACACAGTACCACAGTAATCCAGCTGTGGCCTCACCAAGGTTCTATGCAACTCCAAAATGATCTCCCTACTTTTGGAATCTACGCATCGATTGATAAAGGCCAGTGTCCTAAGTGCCTTTTTCACCACCCCACTAACATGTCCCTCCGGCTTCAGATATCAATGGACACACACGCCAAGGTCCCTTTGTTCCTCAGAAATTCTGAGAATTATGGCGTTCATTGAATGATTCCTTGTCAAATTACTCCTTCCAAAGTGTATCACCTCACAATTTTCAGGGTTAACTTCCATCTGCCATTTATCTGCCCATTTGACCATCCCATCTATTTTATTCCTCTAGCCCAAGACATTCAACCTCACTGTTAAACACCCGGCCAATCTTTGTGTCATCTCTCTCTCTTTCACTTTCGCTCCCGCCCTATTTTGATGCACTCTTCATCCCTCTTCTGCCTCTTTCACTCACTCATTATCTCTGCCCGTCTCTCTCTCTGCCTCTCTATTTTGCCCAGCAGACGGTGCAGCCTGTGCCCACTTTGACCCACAGTCGGTTATGTCTGTGCCCACTTTGACCCACAGTCGGTTATGTCTGTGCCCACTTTGCCCCCCAGCCGGCGCAGTTTGTGCCCAATTTGCCTCCCAGCCGGCGCAGTTTTTGCCCACTTCGCCCCCGCAGCTGGTGCAGTTTGTGTCCACTTTACCGTGGAAAAGCGGACAGTCAGTTGAAAATAAATCCACTATTCCCCGCAGTGGTTTCTATCCGCTTTCACCTGCAGCCAGTGCAGTTTGTATCCTTTTTAACTCACAATCGGTGCAGTTTGTGTCCAATTTTCCCAACAGTCAGTGCAGTTTCTGCCAAATTTGCCCCAGAGTCGGTGCAATATGCGTCCATTTTACCCCACAGTCGGTGCATTTGGTATCCAGTTTACCCAACAGTTTGTGTAGTGTAAATTCACTTTCCCCTGCAGTCAGTGCAGTTATTGTCCATTTTACCCCACAGTAGGTATTGCTTTGATCCTCTTTTCCCCGCATTCGATGCAGTTTGTATTGATTTTCCCCACAGTCGGTGCACTGTGTTTTCACTTTTCTGCGCAGTGGGTGAAACTTGTGTCGACTTTTCCACACAGCCAGTGCAGTTTGTGTCATCAGTTCTCCGCGGTTAATCCAGTTTGTATCCACTTTGCCCCAGAGTCGGTGCAGTTTCCATCTACTCCTCCCCTCATTCGGAGCAGTTTCAATCCACTTTGCGCTGCAACACCCAACTGAAAGAAACACCTAATTTACGAAATGAAAAGCAACTAGAATAAGTGATATATCTGCAAAGTGAAAATGTATTTAATACCCATGGACTGTGGCATCTTGCTCATGTTCCAATTGTCTTCCCTCTCACAAAACGTCCCAGTGCCCTAGATATTAACAGTCAGGGAGTTTACAATTTTGTCGACTGGCAAAACACTGTGTGTCTGAGAGGCTCCAGGGTCACAACCTCATCCAGAAATTAAAAAAAAAAATTGTATGTGTAAAGGCAGAGAGAGTGAAAAAAAGGCCAAATCATATAGTAGAAACCGAGTCTGCGAACAGATTAAAAACAAAGATGGAGGGGAAAGTAACAAAACTAGAAGTAAAGATAGGGTAAAATAAAAAGTAAAGAAAGTGGAAAAACACATGCAAACTCAAGATGAGGAGGCAGCGAAAAAAATGCAAAGGAGACTGATCTAATTCCAGAAGTAATGACGTGGAACAGGTCAAGATTAAATATCAAGAAAAGAAATAGTGCAAAATCCCAAAGCAAGGAAAGGTATAGAAGTTGAAACAAAGAAGATCAAAGCACCATAGATAAAGGACAGGGAAAAGCAGGATGATAACGAAGAAACATTAGGTTAAACTGATCCCATTCCACTGGCGTTCATTGAGAAGCTTAAAACTCGAAATGCGAGACTTTAGATGGATTCTATTGTTTCGACCATTCAGTGTAAATTTTGTTCAATTTGCTGCTACAGACAATGTTGTTGTGAGTGAATTGTCCCAGGGGGTAAATTATGAAATATGTTAATATTTAAGATTGTACAAGGGGAAGCATGGGTGAATAAGTGCCAGTCCTCTCTCTGTTGTCTATGTATCACATGCCCTATGCTGAAACGCACTTCTTAAATGGCTTTTCATATTTTTCAGTGTGGCAGCATGTAAATATTTTTCTTTTTGAACAGTGGTTTTAAGATTTAACTGTGGCTTTAAAAAATACCATGGTTGCACATTCCAGGCAAAAGAGGTAACTTACCTCGGCCACAAGGTCGATTCACAAGGCTTACATCCAATTGAATAAAAAGTGGAAGCTTTCAATGAAGCCTCAGAACCAAAGGGCAGATTGGAACTGAAGTCATTCTTGGTGATGATGAATTACTATGGGCGTTTCTTGCCTAATTTATTCTACCGAAATGTATCACTTGCTCATGAAAAATCAAAGATGGTCATTGCCAACGCCCCAAGGGGAATTTTTCACAAAGGTTAAAACAAAAGTTGCTACAACCATCCGAACTTCCATTACATTCTGATGCAAAGGAAGAATTGAAATTCACGTTCGACACATCATTTTATATTTCAGGAGCAGTGCGTTCCCAACGAATGGATTATGGATCAGAACAGCCTATTATTTTTGTGCTGAGAACACTTACTAAAGCAGACAAAGAGTTCCCTGAAATTGAAAAAGACGGCCTGGCGATCACTTTCGGTGTTAAAATATTCCATAAATATGTGCAGAGTTGTAATTTTACTATCATAACGGGCCACAAACCATTATTAGGTCTATTTGTTTAATATAAGTCTATACCCCCTATAGCCTCAGCAACGGTTCAAAGATGGGTTCTGATCTTAGCAGCGTAATAACAAACTTTTGTTCCTAGACCTTGCATTCAAATCTCAGATGCAGGTGCACTCAATCGTTTATCCTTGCAAGTAAAAGACAAGAATGTTCCAATTCCTCAGGAATGCGTCTTCTTATTGAACTTACTGTACTCATCACCTATATCTGCAAAACAAATTAAAGATTTGGCGAGCGGAGGCCAAGTTTTTTTTCAAGGTGAGAAACCAAGTCCTTTATTATTGGTCACAACCGCAATAATGCAATGAAATTGAACCTCATTTCCAGAGAAGATATGGGATTGGCAGCCAATAAGGTAAATGATTGTGGGGGGAATCGTGCAATGGTGTCTCCAAAAGGACAAACACCATTATTTTCTGAAATTCACAGTGTATGTCCCGGAGTTTCCAAAATTAAGCCAATTGCAGGTAGGTATGTGTGGTTGCAGTAAAGGATGGAAGAATAGGAAACCTAGTGAGAAGTTTTATGCAGTGTCAGCAAGCAGAAAAACTACGTGAAACAGCCCCCTTGCACCACTGGGAATGACCCGGAAGACGATGGGTAAGAGTCCACATCGACTATGTGGGACTTATTATGGGAACAATGTTTAGCCTTCTCCTAGATGTTCATTCAAAATTGATGGACATATACGAAGTAATGTCACCCACATCCTCAGCGCCAATAGACACGATACGATAAAGCTTCACTATAAATGGACTAACTGAAGTTCTATTGTCAGATAACAGAACAGTATTCTCATGTGCTGAATTTAACCGATTTAAAAGCTTCAATATTATTGTTCATGTGAAAACATCTTAATACCACACTTCTTTAAATGTAGTCGCCGAGGGAGCATTTCAGACGTTCGAATCTGCTTTGAAGAAATTGTCTGTAGATTCGTTCGTGACTAAATAAGCCAGATTTTTATTCCACAAGAGGTGTCACACCTGCTGAATTGTTGATGAATTGCCGTCTCTAATCGAGACTGAGCCTAATTATGCCAAAGTTGAGGGCTTGTTTGGGGGCGATCGGTGGACGGAGGCAGAAGGAAGGAAGGCAAATCATAAAATGGGGCATGATTTTCAAAGTTCGGGCAAAACACTTAATGTAGGACAGAAGGTTTCTCTGAAAAACAATAGAAAAAAAAAACACTATGGTTGTTCGGTGAACTAAGTGCTGTAATGAGACCTCTTTCCTCCAAAGTGAAAGTGGAAGATTGAATAATAAGAATACATGTTGATCAAATAAGAATTGGAGAAACCAAATATCCAGAAGTGACTTGCGTTCGAGGCTGAATCAACATTTTCTGTTGAAATAGCTCAACCAAGTACAAACGTATTTGAAGGATCGACAGCACCCGAAAGAGTCGAAGAAACAAATTTACAGATAGCTGCTGTAGAATCACATGCTCAGGCGACTTCAGGGAGGGAGAATCCAAAGCACACTTCAGAAGCTTTGGTGCTGAGGCGTTCTACAAACATAAGGAAACAGCACCACCCCCCGCCTCCACCAGCGAAACTGGCTTTGTAAATAATTGAACTGTGTCAATAACCTGATTTAATAAAAAGATGTAAAGAGTATTTTGGAGTAAATGGGGAGGGATGCAGTAACCTGATGCGTAATAGACATTTAAGGCATGTATTTTAATGTAAGGCCACATGGCCTTGATGTCCAATAGCACAATGGCGGCTCCGAAATCTAAGTGGGAGAGCCTTGAGTTAGTCACTGATGAGTAAAAATAGAGTTTTATGTTGTGAGCAAACAAATGTAGCTGCAGGGTTTAGTTTGTAAATAAATAGCACGTGTTTATTTGAACAACAATTTTCTGATGTTCTTTGTCTCTGCAATAACTTGATCACCCCGAAACAAGCGTTCAGCCAGAATCCTTAGCTTCAAGAATCCAAAGAAGCCCCAAGAGGACAACAAATAGCCAGCAGCCTGCTGGCCCGAGCTGCTAGGCAGCATCAGTTGTGTCCCTGTTTGGTTCGCACATGGGCTTATTGTCCTTTTGACACAAGGTAAATATCTATATCCTTGAATAAGTACTTGTGGAAATAAAAAAGTTCAATGTGTTTAGAAACTTTGAAAGGAAAGTATCTTTCTAAGGATGATACACGTTCGTGAAAAAGCTCAGTTGAGGATTTCTACACAGCTCCACAAGACTGAGTTTGATTAATTTGAGTAATGTTTGTTGAAAGGCAAGCAAAATGTCCTCAGCATTATTTGCATCGAAAGTGATAAATCATCATTTGAGGACATTGTCAATACTGTTGCTTTCCAAAAACCACCAATTAAACAGTTTTATATTTTAAGGTTCATGTGAGGTGCGAACAGATATGATGGAAGTTGTATTATGGCTTCCACTTAATGGCTTCCTGATTTGAGTAAAAGTTTTCTGTTTTTGTTGATAATAAAGTTTCATTTTTAACAACTAAGAAACGTTGAACGTATTTAAATTTAAAAATATTTAATTAGAATATACTACATTATTCAAAGAGATATTTTGTAAGATGTAAGTTGTTCACGTCTGGATTGCACTGCCTGGATGGGTGATGGAGGTAGGTTCAATCGAGGCATTCAAGAGAGCTGTAGATGATTATTTGAATGAAAACTATATGAAGGGGCACGGGGAAAAGGTAGGACAAAGACACTAGGCTATAATGCGCGTTTGGAGAGATGGTGCAGACACCATGGCCCTAAAGACCTCCTATGCCGTTAAAATTCTGTGATTCTGTGATATGTGTTTTATTTCGATTGTAATTTGTTCTTTGTGCATTTGGCCTTGTATATATGCACTAGAAAGCTTTCAAATGTATATATTCAGTAACCACTCTGCGATAATTATTAAGGAACACTTTAATGGAATGAGTCGTTTTCAGCTTGGCATACCTCAGGGTGTCGGTATGTCTTAATCCAACCCTGCAACTGATTTTTCTAAGATAAACCTTTGTTTACAACAGACATGACTATCTCCTCGTCTTTCTTTTAAAACCTTCCTGACTTATTGTTGCAGCTCAGTGAGCTTGAATCAGAGCTGGGAATAGTTCGGAACCAGAGAGGTTTACACAAAGAGTGCAGCTGTGAGGAAATGAATCAAAGGGAATGTGCATCATAAAATGGAAAACAGAGAATGCAAACTGTGTAAAACTTTAGCTTTCAAAATATATATACTTCATTCATCAAATATGTCATGGCTGCTCCACAGCGACGTAACATGCATTAACATTTTTATACAGTATTGTTAAATCTGACATGCATCAACACCTTTACAAAATGAATAGATTTTTACAACTCCCATTTCATATCAAACACTGCCTGCTGCTTTAAACGCAGAGATCAGATCGACGGCAGTACTGCACAATACCACAATATTTCCTCGATTTAAAAAAAATGTGATGGAACAACAATCACTCCCTCTCTCTTTCTCTCTCTCTCACTCTCTCTCTCTCTCCCTCTCTCTCTCTCTCTCTCTCTCTCTCTCGCTCTCTATCTCTCGCTCTCTTTCTCTCCCTCTCTCCCACACAAACACATACGTACACACACAAAAGCAAACACACACAGAAACAACCTTACCTCCAGCAACCTCCCTCTGTAGGATAATGTAATGTTCACATGGCACAGAAACCCACTGCGTAAACACACAAACACTCATAATAACACAGATACGCACACATAAAAAAGCCTTTCCTCCAACAATCTCCCTCTGTTGGATAATGTCATGTTCACATGACACAGAAACGCACTGCGGGGGCACGAACACAGAGATGGCCAGACAAGCACATGCTTTCTCTCTCGCATACAGACGGACTCGCACATACTGATAGACAGATAAATAATTAGAGAAATGCAGCCTCACACACACACAGACACTAGGGCAGAATCATTCACTCACACCTCACATTCAGCAGTCTCCCTCTGCTAGCTTGGGTTCCGTCATGATGAAGTGCCACATTTCTGTGGGCCTGGAGTCACATTAAGGACAGCAGATTTCCTGCTTTCAATGGGAATATTCGGCAATGCTTTCGTGGTCATTATTGGGCTTTTAATTACAGATTTATTTATGAACTCACATTCCACCACCTGCCATGGTGTGATTCGAATCAAGAGTATTAAACAGGGTCTCTTGGTTAGCAGTTCAGAAACAAGGCGACTACGTCACTGCGGCCGCTTAACTCATTTTTTTTTCAAAAGGTAACTTGACAGCCAACACCCGCAGGGGGAAGTTTACTTTGAATCGTGAATTGGACATGATAATTAATAAACATGACATCAAATTAAATCTAATTGTTGCACTGGGCTTGAAAATATTAACTGAGGAGAAAAATAAAAGTGATTTGCTGACAGGCAAGTAATACTAAAACATTCTGAACTGTGAGGAGGAGAGTCTATTACTTCAAAAAGGCAAGGTCAAGTTAGTGGACAGGGTGGACAGGTGGCAGATGAATTCTAGTGCAGAGCGATGTGAAATGATTCATTTTGGTACCATGAGTAGAGACAGCATTAAATAATGGGAACGTCTCTGAAGGGGGCAAGAGCAGAGGGACAAGTCACTGAAGGTGGCAGGACAGCTTGAGAAATCGGCCAATAAAGCTATCAGTATCCGAGGCTTTATTTATAGAGAAATACAGTATAAGAGAAAGGAGGTTATGTTGCACTTGTTAAAATAACTAGGTCGGCCTCCTGTTGAATTATTACGTTGAGTTCTGGGCGCCGCACTTTAGCAAGAATTTCATGTTACTGCATACAGTACAGCAAAGATTCAGGAAATATTTCTGCAAATGAGGAACATCAGTTATGAAGATAGTTTGAGAAGATATGGTTGTTTTCCTTGTAGAATAGACAGTTGTGTGGAGATTTGATATAGATATTTACAGTTATGAGCGATCTAGAGTCACAACATAAGATTCCTTCTCGTGAAAGTATCGAGAGTGAGGGGGCTCAGATAGAACTAATTAGAAAAAATAAGCATTGATGACATGAATTATACTTTTTCACACAGTGAGTGGTTAGGATGGGGAATACTATGCCTGAGAGTGCGGTGGAGGCAGGATCAATTGAAGCATTCAGGGCGAAATTAAACTGTTTTCAGCAAATGCAGAAAGTGCTGGGTTATGGGGAGTAGGTGGGAGAATAGACCTAGACGTTCATTCAGAGAGTTGGTGCAGACTCGATGGGCCAAATGGCTTTCTTCTACTTTGCAACAGCCCTGTGATTCAGTGATTTAATTTCTTCCTTCCTCTATCCTTTGTCCCTCACATTTCACCTCTGAATTTCTTCCGCCTAGTTCCAGTTTCAATTGACATCAATGAAATATAGTTGTCCTGCCGTAATTCTCAGTTCCGCTCTGCTTTAAGGGTCATCGCCCACCCTACCGCCTAGATCCAGCAACAAGTCATCATGACGCTGGGCAAGGTCGATGCAGCGAGATTCGAACAATAGGGCCAGAATTCGATTGGCCAAGGCGCAATTGGAAACTCAATGAATGCTCAAGCTACTGACAATCACAAAATTGGCAGGGATAGGTTTTGCCAAGCAAGCAAGACGCTACGCTATTGGTCGGATTTTAAAAGGTAATTTTCATTATTGGAGGACATACCAGTGTGGTCGCAGCTCTCTGATTGGATATTGTAACTGCCATTCGGGCAACAAAACACTGCAATTGGACATGATTGATGTCCATCACTCTTTCGGGTCTCTACATTTGTTTCAGGAGCTGTCAGTCAAATATGGAACACAGTGATTGTGGGACTAAACCAAACTACTGCGGATGCTGGAAATCTGAAACAAAAACAGGAAAAGCTGAAAGAACGCAGCAGGTCTAACAGCATCTGTGGAGAGAAAGGCAGAGTTAGCGTTTCGGGATCGTATGACTATTCCTCAGAGATAAAGAGGACTAAAAATGTAATGAAATTGAGACTGCTTAAGTGAGGGTGGAGCAGTTGAAGCTGGGTCGATGGTCAGCGATGGGTGGAGCCAAAGGAGAGAATGACAGATATGTCATGAACAAAAGGACAAAGTGTATGTTAATGGGAGTTGTGCTGGCTAAAGGAGTCATAGACACATGGAAGCTTAGAGGCCTACAGCACAGAAAAAGATCCTTCGCCCCATCGAGCCTGCGCCAGTCAAGCAAGTTCCTAACTTCTCTAATCCCTTTTTCCAGCACTAGGCCCATAGCCTTGTATGCCATTGCATTGCAAGTGATCATCCAAACACTTCTTAAATGCTATGAGGGCTTCTGTCTCTACCACCTTTTAAAGTAATGAGTTCCAGCGTATAATCATCCTCTGGGTGGAATAATTCTTCATCACATCCACTGTAAACCACTTGCGCCTTACCTTACATCTATGCCTGTGATTACTTATCCCTCCATCAACGGGAAACGGACCCATCTGCCTGCCCTATCCTTGCCGCTCATAATTTTAAACACATCAATCATGTGCCCCCACCATCTCCTTTGCTCCAAGTAAAATTACATCAGTCTATCCTTTCTCTCCTTGTAAATAAAACTCTACAACCCAGGCAACACTCTGATAAATCTCCTCTGCACTCTCTCTAGTGCAATCATACCCTTCCTGTAATGTGGATTCCAGAACTGCAGGCAGTACGTTAGCTGTGGCCAAACCAGCATTTCATACAGTTCCAGCATAACCTCCCTACTCTTATATTCTATGACTCTGCTAATAAAGGCATGTATCCCGCTACCTTAACGGACTTTTAGATATTCACATCAATGTATCTGATCCTCAGTACTGCCCAGTGTTCTACTATTCATCGTGTATTCCTGTGCGTGTTTATTCTGCCCAATTGCATCACCTCACATTTATCTGCATTAAATTCAATTTGACACTGATCAGACCATCCGACCAGCCCGACTATATCCTATTGTAATCAAAGGCTATACTCCTCACTATTTAATACCCCTCCAATTTTCGAATCACCCGCAAACTTACTGATCAACCCTCCTTCATTTCAGTCCAAATCATTCATATATCCCACAACCAGAAAGGGACCCAACACCGATCCCAGTGGAATTCCAAAGGACACAGGCATCCAGTCACAAAAACACCCTTCGGACATCCCACACTGCTTCCTGCCTCGCAGCCAATTCTGGATACAATTTGCCAAATTGCCTTACACCCCAAGGGCTCTTAATTGATTATCTGTCTCCCATGTGGGAACTTATCAAATAACTTTCTGAACGCCAAGTAGTCTACGCCAAATAAATTGCCCTCATCTAAACACCTGGTCACCTCTGCAAAAAATTCAATCAAATTGGTCAAACATGACCTCCCCTTAACAAAGCCATGCCAAAAGCCCTTGATTAATCCCTTTCCCTCCAAGTGTAAATTGATTCTGTCCCTCAGAATTGTTTCATTCAGTCTCCCCACCACTGAAGTTAGACTGACCGGACTGTAGTCCCCTGATTTATCCATTCCTCCCTTCTTCAATAACGGTACGAAATTGGCTGTCCTCTAGTACACTGGCACCTCTCATGTGGCCAGAGAGGTATTAAAAATTATTGCCAGCGCCACTGCTATCCGTTGCCTCACTCAGCAGCCTGGGATGCACTTCATCCAGATATGGAGATTTCTATCCATGCCAGGCCACTTAAAACCTCCTCCCTTACTATGCTAATTTATTTAATTATATCACAGCCCACCTGCCCGATTTCCTACCCCTCTCACTTGTGAACACCGACACGGACTATTCATTTAGCACCCAACTTACGTCTTCCGGCTCCGCAGACAAATTAACACTCTGGCCTTAAATGGGCCCAAAGCTTTCCCTAGATATCCTGTTACTGATAATGTACTTTCAAGATAACTTTTGTGTGTGTGTGTGTGTTTGTGTGTGTGTGTGTGTGTGTTTGTGTGTGTGTGTGAGTGTTTGTGTGTGTGTGTGTGTTTGTGTGCCCGCGGTCATGATAAACCCCAGCCAAGGGAGATTGCTGTAAGTGAGTTTGTGTTTGCGTGTGTGTATTTGACTGTGTGAATAAATATGTCTATTTATGTTTCTTTCCGTCTGTGTGTGCGAATGTGTGTGACAATCTGTATGTGTGTGTGTGTGTTTGTGCATATGCCTGTGGCTGTGTGCATCTGTGTCTGTCTGAGTGCCTGTCAGTCTATGTGTCCGTGCATGCGTATATTTGCGTGGTTGCGTGTTTGAGGATATATCTGCCAGTGTGTGTGGCTGACTGCATCTATGATTTTTGTGTGTGGTGTGTATGTGTTTGTGTATGTTTGTGCGTGCCTATCGGAGTGCACGCATCTATTTAGGTATCTGTCCGCCTGTACGTTTGTGTCTCTTTATATGTTTGTGTGTGTGTGAGAGAGCGAGTGTACATCTCCCTGCCTGTCGATTTGCGTGTGTGTGTGTGTAAGCAATGTGTTTCTGTGCCATGTGAACATGACAGCATCCTACAGTGGGAGAGCGCTGAAAGTAAATCTGTTTTGTGTAGGTGCCTGTGTCTGTCAGCCTGTTCGTCTTCCTATGTGTGTGTGTGGAAGAGATAGAGAGAGAGTGTGAAAGTGAGAGAGAGAGAGTTGTACACACTATATTTTTTATTTAGGAAAAACCTTGTTAATGTTCTGCCATCAATCTGATCTCTGTGTAAAAAACGTGCAAGGCAGTGCTTGTTGTGAAACGAGAAGTATAAGCCTAACCAGTTTGTAAATGTTCAAAATTATCATAGTAACGCATGTTGCATCAAAAGAGATTGAACGTTAATACACTATTAGTCAAAGTGGAACAGTCATGTACAAAAAACAAAAAAAATGCTGGAAAATCTCAACAGACCTGTCAGAATGTGTGGAGAAAAATACTGAGTTAAAGTTTCGAGTCCATATGACTCTTCTTCAGAGCTCCCAAGAGTAGTCATGCGGAGTCGATACACTAATATTGCCTTTCTCACCTCAGATGCTGTCAGACCTGCTGAGTTTCCAAGCATATGTTTTTTGCGTCAGATTTTCAGCATCCGCATTATTCTGCCATTATGAAACAGTCATGTACTGCACCATAACATGTTTGATGAATAAAGTATATCATTTTTTGGAAAACTAAAGTTTTACACAGTTTCCATTCTCCTTTCTCCAATTCATCACAGACTTTCATTGTGTCCATTTAACCCCGACTGCGCCCTGTCTTAAACCTCTTAATTTCCAGATCTAAAATAAGCTCAATGACATGAAATATAAAGGCAATGAGTTTTGAATAGAAACACAAGAAAATAGCCAGGTCTTCAGAAGTCAAAGCCGTGTCTTATGAATGTCAGTTACAGGACTGGATTAAGACATTCTGAGACGCTGAGGTATCTCAAGCTTAAAACGGCCCTTTCTGTAAAAGGTTTCCGTTCTAATGCTCACAGAAAGTGGACTGCAAATGTTATCTTTGCAAATTTGCAACAGTAAATGCACAAATATCACATTACTTGGAACTAAAATACATGTTACAAAATAACTGTTTGCATTAGATAATAATTTCAAATCAAAATACGTTCACGATTTGTTAATTGGTAAAAATGAAAACTTTTGACGACACAAACAGAAAAGCTGTTAGACCAATCAGCAGCTTATTAAGAGGAAGCAGTAATACAAACTGCAGCAAATCTGTTTGCACATCATATGAAGCGAAAACATTGAAACGTTTTATTTCGTGATGTTTGGAAAGCAACATCATCGATGATGTCCTCAAATAATAAGCTACCAAATGTATCACTTTGGATGCACATAATGCTGAGGGCAGAGCGCTATCCTTGCAGCGAACTTTAGCCAAATTCATGGATCTCAGTCCTGGAGAACTGAGCAGAATTTCTCACGTAAGTGTTTGTGAACGTGTGTCATTCTTACAAAGATACATTCCGTTCAAAGCTTGCAAAACTTCGAATTCTTGGATTTCAAAATTTACATATCCAAAAATGTAGATATTGATCTTGTGCCAAAGAGATAAAAAATCCGTGTTCAACTCAACCAGAGGCACAACTGATGCTGCCGTGCAGCTGGGACCAGCAGGCTGCTGGATTTATACACGCTGCTTGCAAGTTAATCGTTCAACATGGGACACATTTAAGCTACAGGAAATAATTATGTGGACAGCAGCAAGGGGATCTGAATGGAATCCTTCATTTTGTATGAATTTAATATTTATCAATGGGGTTTTACAGCATTTTGCAATTAATCATTGTTACTCCTGCACAAATACATGAACTCATTCTGACCAGGAGCTTTGTAACGATATAGTTAAGAATGTATTTCGCATATTGGAATGAAAAGTCCATATTTGTAGTGTAACATGCCAGTGTGAACCGATTCTGTCCAATTACCGCCCTCCCAGCCAACGACCGCCCGCCCCACACGCTTGAAAGTGTGAAATCGCGCCAGTCCGGAACATGCACGGATCAACTTTTCAGGACTAGACAGGATGGAGGCCTGGAAGAGCTCATGGACGTTGGGAATGATTGAAAACTTTGGGGATGGTGGTTTCCTGAGCTCCATATGCTGCTGATTATATCAGCCATCGCTCCAATGGACCGTCCAGCAGTTGTCGCATCGATCGTTTGGTCTCCCCAGCAGCAGTCACATCACTCGGGTGGTCTCTCCAGCAGTAGTTATATCGCTCGCCAAAACAAAAACAGAATTACCTGGAAAAACTCAGCAGGTCTGGCAGCATCGGCGGACAAGAAATCAGTTAACGTTTCAAGCCTTCGTGGCCCTTCGGCAGAACTGAAGCATAGTTAGGAGAAGGGAGAAATATAAACTGGTTTAAGGTGGTTGGGGGGGGGGGGGGGGGGGGGGGGGTGGGGGAGGGGGGGGGGCTGGAGGGCGGGGGGGGAGAGAGACGTTGAGGGTGTGGTGATTGTGGAGATGAGCAGATAATCAAAAGATGTCACAGACAAAAGGGTCAATGAGGTGTTGAAGGTGGTGATATTTGTCTAAGAAAAGTGCTAATTAAGAATGGAAGACAGGATATTCAAAGTACAGCTCTAGTGGGGGTGGGGTGGAAAGACTAACAAGGTTTTAGTTTTAGATTTAAAAATAATGGAAATAGGTGGGGAAAGAAGAATCTATATAAATTATTGAAAAAAAAGGGGGCGGGGGGGGTGGTGGAGAGGGAAGAAACGGGGTGGGGATGGGGGGAGGGGGAGTTTAAGGTCTAAGGTCGTTGAATTCAATATTCAGCCTGGAAGGCTGTAAAGTGCCTAGTCGGAAGATGAGGTGCTGTTCCTCCAGTTTGCGTTGGGCTTTACTGGAACAATGCAGCAAGCCAAGGACAGACATGTGGGCAAGAGAACAGGGTGGAGTGTTAAAATGGCAAGCAACAGGGAGGTTTGGGTCTTTCTTGCGGACAGACCGCAGGTGTTCCGCAAAACGGGTCGTCTCTCCAGCAGTAGTTACATAGCTCGGGTGTTCTCTCCAGCAGTAGTTACATAGCTCTGGTGTTCTCTCCAGTAGTAGTTACATCACTCATGCGGTCTCTCCAACAGTAATTACATAGCTCGGGTGGTCTCTCCAGCAGTAGTTTCAGAACTCGGGTGTTCTCTCCACCAGTAGTTTCATAACTCGGGTGGTCGCCCCAGCAGTAATTTCATAGCTCGGATGATCTCTCCAGCAGTAGTTACATCGCTCTGGTGGTCTCTCCAGCAGTAGTTACATCGCTCGAGCGGTCTCTCCAGCAGCAGTCACATCGCTGAGTTGAACTCTCCAGCGATATATTGCTGAAGTGGACCCGGAGCATATCGTTTGGCTAAACCATAGCTTTGCAATCGGGCCGTGTGTGATGGGCAAACGACAAGCATCCAGAGAAGGATTCTCACACGAGGCTCACAAGCACTCGGGCAAAGGCTGATTCGTCCCTGTGTGCATAAGCTTCTGGGTGGCATAGACCCAGCCTGGGCTGTCTCCCTGAATTTAGGGAGTGTGCTCATGAACAAAAAGTAGGAAAAGGAATTAGAACACTCAAGCCCGGTGTGGAAAATCCCGGCTTCTCTCTCAAACCCACACACACAGAGATACACAAACACATACTCACTCAATTACACACACAAACACACACACACGCACATACACAAACACGCACACAATAAGATGCAGGCATAGATGTTCACTCGATCCCACACTATTAAATTGCCAAAAACACTTTCTCAAACATATGCACTATCTCGCTTGCACTCAGTCACAGTATCATACCCTCACAGTGGCCCTCATACACTCACTCTCCCACACAGCCACTCACAGACACATTTTGACTCACGCACTCAAATCCCGAGCTCACTCAATCTGACACTGTGAAAACGTCACGCATTCACTCTCGCTTTCCCACACACACACTCTCATAGACTGACGTACACTCACACTTTTCCTCACAATCACACTCACACACAAATTCTCTCTCACACATTTTCACGAAATCTCATGCTCACACAATCCCATACAGTCCACATCTCTCTATCTCTTTGTCTCTCACTCACACAAACACAACATGCACACACTCACACAGGCAGACACTCACAGACACTCTGTATTCCACGATTTCCTCTCACAGACACAGGCATTCACTCACTTCCTCACACACATTCACAGGAGCACTCACACATTAATCTCAAACACAACCTCACTCCGTCACACACGCACACTCCCAGAATCAAATACTCATTCAATATCACACTGTCACAATGCCACACATTCTCTTTCATCCTCACACATACACTTTCACTCACACAGACTCAGAAGTGCACAGACACAACCCAACATGCACACACACAGTTTCTGTCACACAGTCACAATAGCATATACTCAATGTCTCACGCACATTGACACTCTCACTCTCTATCTCTCATAAGCAGACATACACGCAGATTCACATACTTATTCACACAGCCTCACAAAACCTTTCAGTTCAAACACTTCTACGCATTCACATATCACACTCACAAACTCTTGCAGAGAAGCACACATCTGCATCAAAAGGGAATCTCAAACACATTCAGAAACACTCTCCCTCTCTAATAGTCTCACTAACACGCACATTCACACATTCTCTCAAGCACTCTAAATGTCACACACTCTTCTGCCCCACCATACACAGAAACGCATTCGCACAATCACGCACTCTTTCACACAATTACAAACTCAATTTCGCAATCTCAAAATGACACACTCTTACGCACACAATATTACCGCACTCATACAGACACATAAACACATACTTCCTGAATCACAAATTCATCATTAAACTGACTCACAAGCTCTCCCTCGCACACTCTCCGTCACACACACACACTCACAGGCTGTCAGATACAAAGTAATATAGTTGCACCGCACTCTCACACACACACAGATACACACTAGCTCAATCTTACCCTGTGTTTGTCTATGTGTGTGTGTGTGTGTGTGTATGTGAGTTTGTGTGTTTTATGTGGATGTGTTTTTTGTTTGTGTGTGTGTTTTATGCACGTTAATATCCCGAGCGTGTGGGAGTGAGTCTGTTTTTGGGTATGTGTATGAGGGTGAGTGTTTTCAGGCAGAAATTCAACCATGAACTTATTGGATGCCGTACTGATTCCAATGCCCGGATGGTCACCTCATTGTCCGAATTACTTAATTCATTACTCACCCTAAAGATATCTATTTGTCCTAATTGTTCATAGTGCAATAGCGGCCGCTGTTCCCACAATTCGCCGCGGATGGTAAAGCCATCTATCAGTTAGCAGGGCCGCACTGCACTCTGGAAGACGGAACCGACTGCACATGCGCAACAATATTGCTGCTTCTCATTTTACATTTAATTATTATCACTATTATTCTTATGTACCTCCTCTACGGTTCAGAGTTCGAGTTCCTTATCCATTCTGAAGAGTCGAATCTTACTTTCTCTTTGTCGATTTAAAATAAATGCCGGCAATAAAACACTGAAGCCAGGAGGGCATTGCTACCGACCTGTGGCCGGGATTCGACAAAGAGCAGCGGTAGATACAGCGGTAGGGCAACAGTTAACAATGGGACGACCAGAGAGACACAGGAGGGCCCGGGACGTAGTGGTTAGGAGGTGAAATGACATAATGCGCAGTCGCCCTCTTCCCAAAGACCCAGTTCAGTTGGCAGAGGCAGGAGGAAATGTCTTCAAACATTAACTTCAGCTTCTAAACTCAACAACAAAAAGAATCATTCAAGCTGCACAACAGATTTACCCTCCATTCCCCACACTATATCCGTCCTTATCACATCAACTGTGGTGTGAGACAGTTTAAGTCATTTCCTGTTGAAAGAATTCAGTTATCAAAAACGATTAATGGCTTTAGAAATAGGAGCAGGAGAAGGATACTAGGGCCCTCGAGCCTACTCCGCCATTTAATCAGGTCATCGCTGATCAGATTGTCCCCTTAACTCCAAACGTTTGCTCCATTTCCGTATCTGTCCCCCCATTGCCCACCATTCCCTTGTCGAACTCAGCTTTGAATAAAATCAATGACCGGGTTTCCACTGCTCACTGGGGAAGTGAATTAATGAATCTGGGTAACAAGGAATTCCTCATCATTTCCGTCTTAAATGACTGACTCATGTTGTTAAACTGTGCCACTTGTTCTGATTCCGTCACAAAGGGAAACATCCTCTCAGCAGCCACCCGTTCAAAGCCTCTCGGAATTATACCTCTTCCAAGGCGACTTTGAACTCCAATAGGCACCAGTTCAAAGAGCTGAAAATTTGTTCATGAGACAACTCCTTCATCACTGGAATCAACATCTCTGAACTGCCTGCAGTGCAAGCATTAACCTCGATATAACAGGAGATCAAAGTGAGTTGAGGAGATTAGACGAGAACGGATTCAGCGATGAGGGACCTCCGTTAAGTGAATAGATTGGAGGGGCTGGCGTTGCTCTTGGAGAAGAGAAGCTTGCGAGACTAGGTAGATGTGACCTGAATCATGATTGATCGAAACAGAGCAGGTAGTTTTTTTTCACGTTGGCAGAAGGGACAAAAATCAGATGGCATTAGATTAATTTGTTTGCCAATGAAGCAAAGATGACATGGGGAAAACCCCTTTAACACCGTGAGGAGATGGGGTCTCGAATGTTCTGTCCAAGAAAGAGGTGGAGCAAAGTTTAATCATGGTTTCTGAGAGGAAATGGGACGGGAAGCTGAAAGGAAAATATTTGCTGGGTTTCGGGGAAAGGGTGGACAAGTGGCAGTAGTGAGATTGCTCCTGCAGCGTACTTTCACTGTCTGGATGTGCTGAATGTCCTCCTTCTGTACTGAAACCGTTCTATGATTCACACATAGAGCTGGGTATCAGTTATGCTGACTGCTCCGTTGCATCCCCTGTTTAAATCTGATTTCTGCTCCAACACATCCATGCTCACTTTAAGGACAAATGATTGATGCCGGAATTTGAACAGCCCAAAGGGTGTGTTGAATGATCTCAGGAGTGAAGATTCCTCATCAAGCTTCACGTTCTAGTCGCCATATCTGGTATCTGCTGAAAGCTTTGACATAGGCCAGTTCTGACATGGTCCCTTGGACTGTTGGAATAACATAGTCAGTGCTCTTTATTGTTTGAATTAGGTCTTTGGTATCCAGGCAAATACTTACTTGCCCATTTGCTTTCTCCCTCACGGCATGTCAATTTACCAATCTCTAGGCTCGGTGACTTGGGTAATTATTTTCTTCTCTCTAACTCTTGGACGTCACTTTCAAGCTTCCTTTCAGCTCTATTGGTAATTTATATGGGGTATGAAACAGTGATATTCTCTGGATCAATGATCATGTGATACTCAAAATATTCAGAGCAGTCACCTATCTGATCTAAACACTCTGGGTCCAATTGTACCAGATGTTTCTTTTATCTGCTTGGAGTATGGTTTTTCAATGAATGTAATATTTTCAATCCACAGTGACGCCTCATTCATTTCTTGATTTGCTGCGATCAGATACAGCTTTTCACAACTGCTCAATCCCCGGAAAGTAGGTCCATTTGTTTCAGTGCCAAATAAAATTCAATTAACGTCAATTCCTTTTGGGCCCTTTCACTTTGCTCGTCCCCAACTATGAAATATCAGTTCCACCTTAGACCGTCAAAGTAAGTTTCCTGGCTTTCATTGGATCTTTCTTCGGGGAAACATTCCCTTTCAAACTTTCAGCAAATATTTCCTGGTTTTAGCCTGAACGTTTTAACCTTTCTTTGTGCTCTGGCATTCAGCTTTGGATTAATGTTTGTGAGCGTATTTCTCATCACATCCTGGTCTGAGTAGTTGTCTAAATTACTTCTGTCCAGGAAAAGTTTCGTCTATAAACGTCATTCAGTTGTCTAGTTCCGATCTCGTATGTTTCCTCAACCTCATGGCCATTTCCTAGGGAATGGAGTTTTTGATTTCTTCTCTTCCACATTCGCCCGGTTCCTTTGCCTCTGATAATGTGTTGACCATGTTCTTTATTTGCCCCCGTGCATCTGTTCCTAGTGATTCTGTTGCCCACAAGCTCTGCCTCCAAGTGTATGTGGGGTCTGTTTGCCACCTGTTTCTGCAGGCAGCTATTACTGTGGGTCAACATTGCATCCTCGCACTGTCAGTCATGATCATGACGACATTGGTCATTTACATTTGGAGACATGGAAGATTGTGGAACACAATCATTTCCATCCACACTTCCCCGACGGTTTATGGGTTGGCAAAGCTGATGCTCAATGAAGCGGAAACAGTTGGAAATCTGGTCCAATGTGACAACAATGCAAAAGCCTCAATTGCCGTGGTGGCTCATCATGTAGCCTTTGAGTTTGGGAGGATGGAAGTTCCAACCATCAGGTGCAGGAAACATGTTATTGTAACTGGATCTGAATTTGGAGTTGGAGAGAAGATGAAAAAAATGCTCCAGGGAGACGGATTGTGGGAGTGGAGCCGATTGACATGGTCATGGTTCCATTGACAAGTTAAACAGGTCATTGTGACTTTTCAAGTGGTGGGTTGAGGTCCTGTGGGTTGGCGATACCTTCGGATATACAAGTCATAAAATCATAGAGGCCTTCAGAACAGAAACAAGCCCTTCAGACCATGGAGTCTGCACCGGTCAATCAAGAAGCTGGTAATTCTAATCCCATTTTCCAGCACTAGGCACATAGCCTTGTATGCCAGGGCATCACAAATGCGCATCCAAACACTTCATAGATATTATGCGGGTTTCTGCCTCTACAACCCTGTCAGGCACTGAATTCCAGATTCCTACCGCCCTCTGGGTGAATAATCATTCTTCCTCACATCCCCTATAAATCTTCTGTCCCTTACATTAAATATATGCCCATTGGTAATTGATTCCTCCCCCAAGTGGAAAAGTCCCTTCCTGTCTACCCTATCTATGCTCCTCAAAATTCTGTACTTATCAGGCATGCCCCCCCTCAATCGCCTCTGCTGCAGGGAAATTAACCTCAGTCTATCCAAACGTTCTTCATAACTAAAATTCCCCGCCCCAGGCACACCCTGTTAAATCTCCTCTGCACTCTCTCCAGTGCAACCACATCCATCCTACAATGCAGACTCCAGAACTGCATACAATACTCAAGCTGTGGTCTAACCAGCGTTTTACTGAGTTCCAGCATAACCTCCCTCCTCCTTTTTTCTATTCCTTGGCTAATAAAGGCAAGAATCCCATATATCCCCTTAACCAATTATCTACCTGCCCCGCTACCTTAAGGGACGGGTGCACATGTACACTAAGCTCCCTCTGATCCTCGGTTCATCCCAGGGTCCTTGCATTCATCGTGCATTCCAGTGCATTGTTTGTCCTGCTCAAGTGCATCACCTTACACTTAACCAGATTAAATTCCATATGCCACTGATCAGCCCATCTGACGAGCCCGTCTTCATCCTCTTGTAATCTAAGGCTATCCTCCTCACAACTTACCGACCCACCAATTTTCATGGCACAAGCAACCGGCCAGCTGGATTGTCTCAATAGTTTCTCAAAGACATTGTGACAGGGGAGATACGATGGAAATCTCTTTGAAGGTCTGGGTGCCCCCCGATTCGCGAATGAATCTACAGTGAGTTTGAATCAATTCCAGGAGAGGCCTCCTCCATGCACCACAACAACAAACCAGGCAAATTCTTATCGTTATCGTGTCCATGGACAGTCTATACATGGCCCAGCCAGAACTGGACACATTTTTGCGCCTTGTTGTTGAATTCAGCAAGATCTGCAACACTGCAGGGTTCCTCTAGCGATAGGCATTGCAGCAGATGTTGCATAGCCTGTGGCTCAGTTCCACATTCACACGTTGTCGGGCTGGTTTTATGTCCCCATTTGCTTAGTGACACCTTTGAAAGGCCTACACCAGTCCAAAGTCTGTTAAGGCAAATCCAGGTTGCTTGTTTGCAATTAGCTCCTCGGGGAAGGCTTTAATCTGGTAGAATTTCCATCGCTGGGTTTTGTTCGAGACTGGCGAGCCCGTCTTTCTACAAGGCGATGCGGCCTTCAGATGGGCTTGATAGTTACGGAACAACACTATTCATAACGCTCTTCCGTGACGTTAGGCGGCTGGGTGTAGGTGTATGACCATGGCTTCACGGTTTCTGAGGTGGATTGCACAAACTTGTGCCTTTGATGGGTTTGTGCGAAGGTGGTTTTCTTCATAGTACGATCTTAGTCCCTCCAAGGCCTCAGAAGGTGTTTTCACCACTGTGTTAAAATCAGTGCCTTTGGCAGTTTCACATAAGTCATCAGTAGATATAAAACGGCTTGAGACACCGTCTATAGGTTGGTCATTCGTGTAGATGTTGTACAGCAGCGGTGCAAGTATGCTTCCCTGAGGAAGACCATTTTTCTGAGTACGCCACGTGCTGAACTACCCACCAAGTTCAACATCGACCCGGCGATTCTGAAGCATGATTTCTAACAGCTCTGTTAAGTGAATATCTTTTGTCATCTCTAGGATTTTGCAGAGGAAACGTCTATGGTTCACTGTATCGGATGCTGCTGACAGGTCTACAAAAACAAGACATGTTACCATCCCTTGCTCAAAACCATCTACGATATGTTGTGTGAGGTTGAGCAGTTGGCTTGATTTTGACTTACCGGGGCGGCAACCTGCTTGCTCTGGAATGATCTTCTCATCTACAGATGGTGTTATCCTATTGAGTATCAGGCATTTGAACAGCTTATTGGTGCGGCAAAGCAGTGAAATTGGCCGAAAACTCTTAGGATCTGAGCGATCTTTTCTGTGCTTTAATAGTGCAATTACCTGTGTCTTCTGCCAAATATTAGGTAACACGTGTGTTGCCAGGCCGTGGTTGAACATTTGGAGGAGCCATTTCTTTGCTTGCTTACCGAAATGCTTTATCTGCTCTGCTGTTATGTGGTCAAGACGAGGGAAATGAATATAAACTGGGCTATGGCACAGTGGCACTAAAGGAAAACAGTAAATTCCCAACTGAAAATGGTAGCGGGGAAACCTCCGCCACTTCCGCCTCCTGCGCAGTCCCACCCTCACACTGCCGCCCCCCAACAGCCGTTGCTCGGTAACAGCGAGAGGGAACCTCATCAGCAATGCTTTAGCTGTCCTAGCTGAACGGGAACCCGTTGGCAGCCACTGCCCCAATGTCTCACCATAGGTAGGATTTTAACAGAATCAATTCACCGACCACCTGCTAACAGGCAAGCTGCCTTCCAGGTGGCCTCGGGAGTTTTTCAATGTCTCTGTCAGAGACTGAGACGTCCCCAAGGATCCGGGCACCTCTGGTGCTGGACTGAAGGAACACAGAAATGCCGTTCCAGGTTGTGTCGCACACATTGAAACAGGTGAGGCCGATTGCTTTGTGCTAATGGGATGGAGGCTGCAGTCAAACTGAGAGCAGGTAAAGACAGACATCAAAATTCAGATGCTTTGGAGGAAGAACGTCCTCTGATAGATGACTGGGACTTGCCCTGGAGACTCGTGACATCTCCACCTCTGGAAAAGGGGGGTGGTGTGAGCTTGAGCAGCTTTATGAGGTGGGCCAGGCTGATCCACAGCAAGATGGTTTCTCAAGCACTGTTGGGGTAGGGGGTTGTGGAATCTCCTGTTGGAGGTCTCCATGTGTCTGACACCATCGTGACTGTCCCATATCAGGCAGAGGAAACGGCTCCGTGTGACGGTGCTAGTGAGTTAGCGCTTCCTGCGGGTGTGGTCTCGCCCATTCAACCGACTGAAATGCAGGTCAAATGGAGGAAGATGATTCACTGCTCAGCAAAACGGAGGCACCCACAGCACATAGTGAGTTCCCAACTGGAACCCGTGAGAAAAGATACCTGCAGGAAAAGTGGCGGAAATGCTGAAAATGATTGAAGTCGAACACACACTCCTTTGGACACAAATTATTGCAATAACACTACTTTAACTCATGTTTCATCAAATGGAGAGTGACTATCCACTGAAAATCATTTCCCCAGCTCAAGAGAAATGTGGGGAATCACCCACGGCACTCTCATACACACGCTGCTTTCCAGATGACAGCGCAGGATTGTCAGTGCCTGTGAGATATAGCAGATGAGGCAGTAATGAACCCGAAGGCCTGGGCACATGCTGGTGTGAGAGTGAAGTGACAAGAGTGCGGAATGTGTGGCACACGTAAAGCCAGATTCGACTGTTTTTGTTGGTACTGGTGGGTGGTCGGGTTTTTTGGGTGTTGTGGGATGTGGATATGGCTGAAGCCAATCTGGGAGCATCCAATGCCGGTCATCGACATTCGGCTGCCCCCTAGTTTGGCGTCTACAGCCCTGGACCCTTATTGGCTGCTACTTGCACATCATTGAAGAATCGCTTGTAGTTGCACGGTGGCGTCGAAACCCACACAGGGACGAGCCAATAGTTGGCCGTATTCAGCTGGATAGCACAGCTTTGTGGGACGGCCATTCTGCAAGAAAGTATTCCAACTCCCCAGGTCTTCCTGTGCAGCCACTGTGCTTGTAAATGCAAATCAGCTTTTAACAACGAAGCAGTGAACTTCAGAATCAGGTCTCAGACATATTGGTACACTGAGGGTTCAGTTGGAGTCTGTTCCATTCCAGGGTATGAAACACTGGGTACTAGATTGTGTGATGATTTTGACCTCAGACACCACAGCTGCAGTTGTGTCCTGTTCCTTCCCCCATCCATTCAGACCAGTTCATCAAGCACGTATGAATATCAGTGGGAAAGGGGCAGAGACTGTGCAGTGAGTGCTTTTAAGCAGCTGTTTGGAAAATTACTAATCCATCCATGAGAAATATTATCCCTGGCAATGAGTTGCATGAGATTCTCATTAAAAATGAATTGGCAGGATCGTCAAAACATTCATCCCCCTAATATACATCACACAATTTATTTATCTAAGTAACTTTCTTAATCGCTCTCTGCTTAATGATTTTGCTGTTGATACTGAATCGCAGAAGCGGAGTTTGAAAATCTGTCATGTGGGGCTTCAAGTGAGAACTTCAAAAAAACACTGATGCTGCTGTTGAATCAGACAACTGTCATGACTCGTGGACGTTATAAGTTAGTTATCATCTAAGCTTTCTCTTCCAATTAAAAGCAAGAAAATAATGTCCTGGAATGGAGGATGGCGTGAAGTTGAATTGAACTCTTCCAGGAGTCAGGGCATTGTGATCTGGTTGACATGGATATCTGGGGCCGAGGTTCAATCCTACTGAAAGTCAGTGGTGAGCTTTAACACCTGGACACAAAGGAAGAAGTAACACCTGCTTTGATAAGTACAGACTTAAAATCTCAGTGTCAGGGTAATGAAGGCCCACAGCAGCTGCTGCTGTGCCATGCAGCAGAAAAGGACTGCTTTTCAGATAATGACCAAACAGATGGCTCGTTAGAACCACGGACTGGTAAGAGTTAAAGATATTGGAAACACCAGACGGAATCGTCAATGGGACTTTCAGTCGATAAGGTTCAAAGGCTTGAATGGTATAGACTTTGTTTCACCTCGGTGTAGAAGGGAAAAGGGTTACTGTTAGAGCCGGAATGCGCCAGACCTTAAGGTTAGGGCTACATGACTACAGATAGTGTCTATAATGTATAAACTCGGAGTGAGTTTTTCTTTTTAGTTATGAAGTTGAAGCGGAATATATTCCCTGTATTTTAATGTATTAGTTGGCTGCTCGTCAATGTTTAGTCTTGGTTGATTTCATTGAACTTTGCACAGCAAAAGTCTTAAAACGAGAAAAATCGTTTTGTATAATTTTGCAAGGTCAATTGGACTTCAGATCTCTTTCTAAACGTTAGCAGATTTTGTGCAACAAAACACACAGACATGTCGTTCAACATATGGAGAGAAATTGAGGATATATTAATTCCCCAATTGATCTGTTCTGCTGGTCTGGGCAATGACAGAACATGCAGCCCACAGTCAGCTGCGAAATTTTCACAAAGTTGTTTCTCAGTTCCTTAGACCTCAAGACTATAAGGCAGTTACTATGCTCTCCTTCTTTACTGGACTGTTGAGAGCTCCGCAACTTTCAGTGCTGCAATTCATCACCACAGTGGTGAAAGTTTATTGAGGGATTTGCTGAACGCCTGTCCTGCTACCCAGTGGTTGTGACAGAGCCCTGGAAATGTCTGGCAGCGAAAATAATGTCTTAGAGAATGAAAGACACATTGAATGTCCTACTGGAGAATGATCAGAACTCAGATATAATAACACTTGTGTTATTGTCTTCCCTGCATATCACGAAAGTCAGGTTTAGATTCCCAGACACGTTGAGTTCCTATGCAACGGTAGGCGAGTTATTCAATAATGAGCAACAACAGCTCCGAGATCGCGAAGTGGAATTTTCAACCTTACTCCTGGAACGTTCAAAATGTTTCCAAGTCTCCCGATGTGCCTGCAACCTGTTTGCATAATTGCAGAGTCAACACCTGCTGTCCAGACCCTGAATGAACACGAAATCCCCAGGATACGAACCTCCTGCAGCTCCTCCTCCTTTTCAAATCAATCCATTCTTCTCCCAGAATGAGGTATAACTAAAGCCTTGGTGTATATAACAGGTTGTTCTACTGCAAATAACTATTGTGTGCACTGTAAATAAATATATTTCCTGATTATGTCAATACTGGAGACCAGAGCCTGGGAGAGCCAGAGGATCTGACACATGGAGAACCAGGGAATCAGACACTGGCAGAGACGGGATTTGACACTTTCTGAACCAGAGGCAATGACACTGTCTCTACCAGAGGGTCTGACATTGGCCAAATCAGGGGGTTTGACAATGATTGAATCAGGGGATCAGCCATCAGCGAAATCATGGAATCAGTCACTCGCTGAAACAGGAGATCAGTGACTCGCTGAACGAGGGGTTCAGGCACTCGCTGATCCAGGGGATCTGATAGTTGCTGAATAAGTGCCATAGATTCACGAAGTCATAGTTGTGGACCTGTACAGCGCAGGAACAGGCCCTTCAGCCCATCGTGTCTCTGCACCAATCTACTCTAATCGCATTTTCCATCACTGGGCACATAGCCATGTATGCTATTGTGTTTCAAGTACTCATCTAAATACTCCTCAAACGTTGTGAAGTTCCCGTCCTCTACCACCACCTCTGGCAGGGTGTTCCAGATTCCAAACCCTTCTGGGTGTAAAAAAAAATCCTCAAATCGCCTTACCTTAAATCTATACCCCCTCGTTATTGACATATGATTTCAGGGGAAACAATTTTTCCCACCTTCACAATCTATTTCTCTCATAGTTTTGCCTTTCTCTGTCAGGTCCCCCCTAGCATTCTCTGCTGTAAGGAAAACAGCCCTAGCCTATCCAGCCTTTCTTCATAGCTCAAATTCTCAGCCCAGGCAACATCCTGCTGTATATCCTCTGCATCCTCTCCAGTGCAATCATATTCTTCCAATAGTTTGGTCGCCAGAACTGCACACAGTACTCCAGCTATGACCCAAGCATCGTTTTATAAAGCTCCAAAATAATCTTCCCGATTCTAAATTTTATGCCCCGGCTAATAAAGGACCATATACCATAAGCCTTCCTAACCACCTTATCTTCCTCCGCTGCTGCCTTCAGGGATCAATGGACATGTACACTGAGATCCCTCTGATCCCCTGTTATTCCGAGGGTCCTACTATTCACTGTGTATTCCTTTGCCGTGTTTGGCCTCCCGAAGTGCATCAGCTCACATTTCTCAGGATTAAGTTCCATTTACCACCGCTCTGCCCGTCTTAGCAGCACACCAATATCGTCCAGGACTCTAAGGTTTTCCTCCTCACTAATTACGTCACCACCAATCTGCAAAGTTACTGATCATAGCTTCTATATTCACGTCCAAACCATTAACGTGAACTAAAAACATCAGGACTCCCAGCACCGATCCCTCTGGTACGCTACTGGACAGAGGCTTCCAATCGCAAAAGCAACCTTCGACCATCACCCTCTGCCTCCTGCCACAAAGTTAATTTTGGCTCCAATTAGCCAAAATGCCCTGGATCTCATGGGCACTTAACTTATTGACCTGGATCCCATTTGGGTCCTTGTCAAAAGCCTTACTGAAGTACATGTTCACTACATCAACAGCACTACCCTCATCTACACAACCAGCCAGCCCCTCGAAAAATTCAGTCAAATGTGTTAGATATGACCTCCCTCTGAGAAAGCCATGCTGACTATCTCTGATTAATCCCTACCTCTCCAAGTGGAGATTAATCCTGTCCCTCAGACTTGTTTTTGTCAATAGTTTCCCTACCACTGATGTAAGACTCACTGGACAGTGATTACCAGGTTTATCACTACAACACTTCTTGAATAATGTTATTACATTCCCTGTCCCCCTGTCTGCTGGCACCACTCCTGTGGCCAGAGAGTTTTGAAAATTTGTGTCAGGGCCCTTGCAATCTCCTCCCTTGCAACACAGAGCAGCCTGGGATACGCCTCATCTGGGCCTGGGGGTTAAACAATTTTCATTCCCGCTAAACCATTAACACCTTCTCGCTTCCAATACCAATTTGTTTAAGAATATCAAAGTTCCCCTCCCCGATCACTACACTTACGTCCGAACCCTCCCTTTTGTGAACACAAGTGAAAATTAATAATTAAAACATCATTTACGTCCTTCACCTCCACGCACACATTGCCACTTTGGTCCATAATGCACCCTACTCTTTCGCTGGTTATCCTCTTGCCCTTAATATATTTATAAGATGCCTTGTAATTTTGCTTTATCCTGCCCCTTATTCGCCCTCCTAATTAATTTTTCAGTACTCCCTACACTTTCTACACTACTCCAGGGCTCCACTGTCTTCAGCCCTCTGTATCTGACATGAGCTTTCGTTATTTTGCTTATATCCCTTGACATCCAGAGTGCACTGACCTTGTTGGTCCTGCCCTTCACATCTACGGGAATATGATGGCCCTGAAATCTTACTATTTCCTCTTTGTATGCCTCCCACTGGTTTGATGTAGACTTTCCAACAAGTATTTACACCGAATACACTTTAGCCAGATTCTGTCTTATCAATTTGAAATCGGCTATCTCCAATTCGTGACCTTTATTTCCGGCCTCTCTTTGACATTTCCTATTATTACCTTAAATCTTACAGAGTTATTTTGGAACTCCTCCCACATTGACACTTTTGCCACTTGCCCGGCTTCATTCCCTAAGACTCGGTCAAGTACCGCCCCCTCTCTTGTCGGAATTTATTTGTGCAGCCTGAAAAAAGCTTTCCTGCACGCACTTTAAGATTTCCGTCACCGTCCACCACCACCCCAACACGCTCCCTCGAATCATTCCACACTAACACTATCCCCATTAATATTGGAGAAGTTGAAATCCCCTACTAGTATTGCCCTACTACATTTAGTATTCTCTGAGATTTACCTACATATCTGACCCTCTTCCCAACAACTCCCCTCCTCCCACGCTCCCCTCCCACCCCCGCCACCGCACCACCCCCCACCCCACTACCCACCCAGCACTCTTTCAGGGATGAGGCATTCGCTCAAACAAATGATCAGATACTGGCTGAACATGAGGATGAGACACTGACTGAGTCAGAGCACAAGGCAATGTATGCACCATTGGATCTCACCCTGTCAGGATCAGCGAATATGATACTCTCCGATCCAGAGCATCTGAATTTAACCAGAGCATCTGGCACAGTTTGCACCGTTGGATCCCATTCTGTCTGAATCAGAGCGCCTGGCACTGACTGTAACAGTGGATAGCACTCTGTCTGGGCCATAGCATCTGACATTTTCTGACATTTCTGATCCAATTGTTCTGATATTGCTTGATCCAGTGGATCTGACACTGAAGCAGAGGATGAGGCACTGTGTGAAACAGAACACAATACAATGTCTGTACCATTGAATCTCACTCTGTCCGATCCAGATTACCTGACACTATCTGAAATGGAAAACCAGACACTAAGTGAAAAAGAGGATCAGGTCCTGCCGGAACCGGATCATCTGTCATTCTCTGAGCCTGAGTAGGGTATCTGACACTGTCTGAACCAAAGCACCTGACAAAGCCTGCAGCACTGCCTGAACCAAGCGTTCTAACACTGCCTGATACAGGAGCTCTATCACTAATCGTTTCAATGGTTTCGCATATCTGGAGCAGCGGACCACACTCTGTGTGAACCAGAAGGTCTGAAGCTGCCTGCTCCAGTTGACATGACACAATCTGAACCATGAAATCCGACTCTGTCCGATCTATTGGACCTGGCACGATCTGGACAATTGGATATCACTCTGTCTGAGCCAGATGATCTGACACTGTCTGTTCCAGAGGATCATAAACTGTCTGATCCAGTGGACCTGACACTATCAGAAACGTTAGGCCTGACACAATTGGACCCAATGGATCTCACTCGCACTGCACCAATGCATCTGACATTTCCTGCAACAGTGGAACTGGCACTATGTGATCCAACTGATCTCATTCTGTCTGATCCGCTGAATCTGAGTCTCTATAAACTGTTTAATATAATATTTTCCAAAATGGTGTTATCTATGGACAACCCCCAGCCTCCCAGGACATCCTTGCACAGTTAGTAGGAAAGCATGTTCAGGATGCCGGAAACAGTCCAGTGAGTGAGTGAATTGAGAGCCCGGATTAAACTTCATGCTGGGAATACCTTAGGAGCCTTAAACAAAAAATAAAAATACCTGGAAAGTCTCAGCAGGTCTGACAGCATCTGCGGAGGTGAACACAGTTAACGCTTCAAGTCCGTATGACTCTTCTACAGAACTAAGGAAAAATAGAAAGGAGGTGAAATAGAAGCTTGTTTAGGCGGGGGTTGGGGGGGGGTGGGGGGGTGGGGGGGCACAAGTAGAGCTGGATACAGGGCCAGTGATAGGTGGAGATGGCCAAAAGATGTCATAGGCAAAAGAACAAAGAGGAGTTGACGGTGGTGATATTTTCTAAGAAATGTGCTAATAGTTGACATTAATAGTAAAAAGCAGGACGAGCAAGGTACAGATAGCCCTAGTGGGGGTGAGGTGGGGGGGATGGGATCGAAATAGGCTAAATGGTAGAGATAAAACAATGGATGGAAATATATTTAGAAACAATGGAAAAAGGCGGGAAGAGAAAAATCTCTATACATTATTGTGAAAAAAGGGGGGATCGGAAAGGGGGGTGGGGATGGAGGAGAGAGTTCATGATGTAAAGTTGTTGTTTTTATATTTTTCCTTAGTTCTGTTGAAGAGTCATATACGGACTTGAATCGTTAACTGTGTTCCTCTCCGCAGATGATGTGAGAACTGCTGAGATTTTCCAGGAATGTTTATTTTTGTTATGCATTTCCAGAATCTGCAGTTTTTTCCTTTCACCTGAGGACTCATGTCCCAGAGAGGAGAGCGCATGAGCGGACGGAGGATTGTTGGGGGAGGGGGTGCGAATGGTAAGGCATGCACAGATCCGGGAATGGTAAATTGCACGCGTGCGCAAAACCGGTGGGCAAGGCAGAACGCGGCACACACTTAAGGGGGGCGGGGCGGGGGGCGCTTGGCGCATGCGCGGGAGGAAGGGCAGGGAAGGGCGGGGCAGAGCAGGGCACGTGGGGAGTGGAGCGCGGTGCGAATAACAGGCGATTGCGCTGTACGGGCACGGACCGTCGTCGGGCTGTGGGGCAGGGGAATAGCAGCGGAATAATGAGGGTGAAGGGCGGGATTGGAGACAGCGAACCGCTGAGCTCGGGGAAGACCTTTCCGTACTGGATGGTGTTGGAAGGAAGACAATGCGCATGTGCGGTGGTTGAGGAGGCGGGACTCTGTCAACATCGTGGAGGAATGCGGCCGGACTGCGCGTGTGTGACCGGTAACAGTGGGATTGCGCATGCCCAGATGCGGGTGGCGGGAAGAGCAGCGTGGGATTATCGATTCAAAAATAAAAGGTCGGGCAGCGCCTGTGCAAGAGCCGAGGATCCAACCCTTCCACAGAGATCAGCTAGAGAGGGATTCCACACTGGGTCTGTGTCAGAGATCAACTGGAGAGGGATCTCACACTGGTGCATCAGAGATCAACCAGAGAGGCATCTCACACTGGGACTGTGTCAGAAATGAACCAGATTGGGATTGCACACTGGGTCTGAGTCAGAGATCAACTAGAGAGGGATCTCACACTAGTTCTGTGTCAGAGATCAACTAGGGAGGGATCTCACACTGGGTCTGTGTCAGAGATCAACTAGAGAGGGATCTCACACTGGGTCTTTGTCAGAGATCAACTAGAGAGGTATTGCACACTGGGGCTGTCAGAGATCAACCAGAGAGGGATCTTACACTGGGTCTGTGTCAGAGATCAACTAGAGAGAGATTCCACACTGGGGCTGTGTCAGAGATCAGCTAGAGAGGGAATCCACACTAGGACTGTGTAAGAGATCAACCAAAGAGGGATTCCACACTGAGGCTCTGTCAGAGATCAAGTAGAGAGGGATTCCACACTAGGACTGTTTCAGAGATCAACCAAAGAGCGATCTCACACTGGGGCTGTGTCAGAGATCAACTAGAGAGGGATTCCACACTAGGACTGTGTCAGAGATCAGCCAAAGAGGGATTCCAAACTGTGGCTGTGTCAGAGATCAACTACAGAGTGATTCCACTGTACACTGCCTCCTTGCCCTGCCTGTACCACTTTCATCCTTAGTCGCACTTACCCGCGCGCAGTTTCATCTGTGCTAATCTCCATCACCCTATGCCCGGCTAACTCAAACTTTGCCCTGTCCCCTTCATCATTCACGGCCTCATGCTCCCTGTACTCTTTACATCATGGATCTGCATCTCTCTCACTCTGTGCCTCAACACTTAGTTATAAGTATAGAAGGCTTAGGAGCAGGAGTAGGCCATTCGGCCCTTCGAGTCTGATCCTCGAATCGGTAATATCATGCCTGATCTGACAGTGGCCTCAACCCCACCTTCCTGTCCGCCACTCCCTGCAACACTTGACTGTCTTCTCCATCAAGAATCCATCTTCAATAAAATCAATCATGCAGCCTCCAATGCTTTCCGAGAAAGAGTTTAGGTGTCCTTAGCTATTCTGAGGCCCCATGCCCTTCCTCATTCCTCCTCATTATTCCGAATCACACTGCACCTTCGTTCATTCCGATACCTCATCACTCGAAACTCCAAGCCCTCTTTGCCCCGTTGCCCTCATCATTCAGTTCCGTATTTAAATCATTCATGGGATGTGGGCATCGCTGGCTAGCCCAGCATTTGTTGCCCATCCCTAAGTGCCTCTTGTGAAGATGGTGGTGTGCAGTCTTCATGAACCGCTGCACATCATGTGATGTAGGTACAGCCACAGTACTGTTAAAGCGGGTGTTCCAGGATTTTGACCCAGTGAAAGTGAAGGCACGGCCGATATACAAAGAAAAGTACAGCACAGGAACAAACAGGCCCTTCTGCCCTCCAAACCTGCGCCGATCATATTGCCTGTCAGCTAAAAAATATATTTCCAAGTCAGGTTCGCGTGTGGCTTGGAGAGGACCTGCCAGGTGGTGGCGTTCCCCTATGTCTGCTTCCCTTGTCCTTCTATGTGGTAGAGGTCACAGGTTTAGGCGGTGCTGCCGAAGCAGCCTTGCTGAGTTGCTGCAGTGCGTCTTGTAGATGTTAAGCACTGCTGTCACATTGCATCGCTGGTGGAAGGAGTGAATGTTATGGATGGCGTGCAAATCACGCAAACCCGCACGGTGTCAAGCTTCCTAAATGATGTTGGAGCTGCATTCACCAGGGCAAGTGGAGAGTATTCCAACACAGTCCTGACTTGTGCCTTGTAGATGCTGTTTAGAATTTGGGGAGCGAGGAAGTGGGTTACTCTCTGCCGAATTCACAGCCTCTGATCTGCTCTTGTAGCCACAGTATTTATATGGCTGGTGCAGTTCGGTTTCTGGTCAAAAGTAACCCCTGGGATGTTGATATTGGGGGAAGCTGTGTTCAATTCTGTCTGCCGCACTTTGGGAAGAATCTGAAGGATGCAGAGAGAGAGAGAGCAGAAACGAGTCATGAGAATGGCTCCAGGGATAAGGAGCTTCAGTTATGTAGCTAGATTGGAGAAGTTGGGCTTGTTCTCCTTGGAGAAAGAAGGCTGAGAGGGGATTTGACCGAGGTGTTCACAATCATGAGGGGACTGGACAAGGTAAATTGGGAAAAGCTGTTCTCATTGGCGGAAGGATTGATAACCAGAGGGACACAGGTTTAAGGCGATTGGCGAACGAAGCAAAGGAGATGTGATGAGAAACTTTTTCATGCAGCGAGTGGTTAGGATCTGGACCGAGCTGCCTGAGTGTCTGGTGGAGGGAGGTTAGATCCAGGCTTTAAAGCAGGAATTGGATTATTACCTGAAGAGAAGAAACTTGCAGATCTACAGTGAAAGGGCAGGGAGAGTGGGGCTATCTGAGTTGTTCTTATAGAAAGCCAGCATGGACCGGACAGGCAGAATGGCCTCCTGTTTTTCTTTCTGGACATCGTGGATCATTAATTCAGGGCACTGGATAACTATTACAGTAACGTAACCACATGTGACTGTACACCAGAAATGTGACACTGTTTTTCACTCCTCCCACACCCTCTCACATTTATGGCCTCAGTCGCACCAGCTGCCCTTTCTCCTCGTTCCATCCCACCCAATCACATTAGGACTCTCCTCGGCTGTGCGGCAAGTGGCACTGAAGGAAGGAGGGATTAGGGAACGAGGCGCTAGCGTATTGCCAGCAACCGGTACTGCAAGCAGGCGTGCTGGCTGAAACCCGGCAGGGATTGGAGTGTCAAACAGGCACACAAGACCGAGCTGGGCACGCCCGCGCAGTGGACACCGACCATCTTGCTGAACAGCTCCTGTTGCGTATGGTGACATCGTCGCCCTCACTCCTCCCGTGGGGCAGCTACACTTGGGCACGCCCACTCTTACAGCACGGCTTCCTATTTTTCATTGGCAATAATCCTCTCAGTCAGCTCCACTTTTATTGGCTGCTGAGCGAATGAGGGGCAAAGAAATACAGCAATCAATCACTGATGTATCCAATCAACCAGAGTTATAATCAATGATAACGCAACACATATGGAAATAGGAATTAGGATCAGGAGTATCGCCTTCGTAGCTGCTCCTGTCATTCAACAGTATCTGATTGTGGCACAACTCTACTTTCCCGCCTCCCTCCGATAACTTTTGACTTCCTTGTTAGTGAAGAGTGTATCAACCTCTCACTGAAACATATTCAATGAGCCAGACTCCACCGGTCACTGCGGAAGAGAATTCCACAGACTAACCACCCTCTGAAAGAAAATAAATATCTCCTCATCTCCGTCTTTAATCTGATATCCCAGATTTATTAACTGTGTCCACTATGTCTATTCTCTCCTACAAGGGGAATCATCCTCTCAACAATCACTTTCACAATACTCTCTAAATCATACATGTTTCAATAAGATCACCTCTCATTCTTCTAAAAGCCAATGGATACCGGCCCAAGCTGTCCAAAATTACCACAGTAGTACACTGGCAGTATGCTTGAAAGGAAGATGGGAGCCCATTGTTGGGTGTTGGTGTGAGCTCAGCAACACGATTCTGGTTTGTTCAATGTTTGCTTGACCAAGCCCATCACATGACTGAGGACTGTTTCTTCATTGAGACACACAAGGGACTTATAGGAGCTGCTTCACCCACCATTATAGTGTCGCAACACAGTCCCGACATGATAGTAATTCCCACTGAGCTCTTTTCATAAATGCAAGATACAAAATTTCACCTCTCAACAAACCCAAGATTTCCACTAACTACACCTATCACACAGTGCCGTAGAACGTAATGCACCCATTGCTCTGTTTGAAAGGATTACAGAGGATTCACAGCACTAGAGCAGGCTATTCAGCCCCTCTGCTCCTTGCCTGTATTCCTGCCCCATTCCAGTCTCCACGCATCTCCACTTCATCTATCCACATCCTCATATCCTTCTATTCATTTCTCCCTCACTTGTTTGTCCAGATTCACCCACCCCTCCCTTAAATGCATCGAGACGATTCAGCTCAACCCGTGGAAGTGAGTTCCACATTCTCACCGCTCTCTGTGTAAAGCAGTTTCCCCTGAATTCCCCAATTGGACTTAATAGTGTATGATATTGATGGCCTCCTAATGTTCTGGTTTCTTTACCTCAGCAACCCCCCTCCCCCAGGACACAAGTGGAAACATCTTGCCTAAGTCTACCCTGTTGAAATTCTAGTTGTCCTTTTCTGGGGTCACCCATCAATCTTTCTGTTTCCCACCTCATTGAGAATACCCAAGAAGACAGCCACGAAATACACAACAGCATGAACAAACCTGCAGAATGTGCATCCAAATGGAAACTGAAGTTCAATGTGGATATGGATAGAGGATTGCAACTGGAAGGCTCCACCACTCCTTTACAAATAAGACTCGTAACTGACCATAGAGTAAAGGAATCTCGGGTTACAGATTCCCAATACATTAACAGTGGCAACACGGGTCAGCAAAGCTTTAATAATCACAAACAAAGCTTTGGGGTTGATAATTTGTAAGTACAAATAAAAAGTAGAGTAGGTGTTTGGAACTTATATAGAATCTGGGTTAGACCTCACTGGAGTATTCTGCACAAATCCAGTTTCCGCATCACACTCGGAATACTGAGCACAGGTCTGGGCTCCATGCCAGTGGTATGATTGTTCCTATGGCTCTATCCCCAGCCTCCTGCATAGGGTGCCAAGATACCAGCCTCCCAGGTTTGAAACTACATGGCAGAGCGCTCAAGGAAGCTCAGCAAGACAAAGGGGCCTTACCTGTTCTCTGCTCTACCTTTTCGCTGCAGAGCTAATCGGACCTCCATCCCCAGGAGTGCAGTCGGTAAATAGAATTGCTTCGAAATTGCCCCGTTTCAGCAGGAATTCTTGCGCATGGGTACTCACACTCCATCTTGCAATGGCTTAGCGCCAAGGCTCTGTTGCCGAGAGTCTTTCTTACTGTGCCTGCGGGGTGTTCAATATCCTCCTCCTGCAGCTCACCTGTCCCTTTTCCAGCAAGGATTTTTTTCCCCACAGGCTCCAATAGGGAACTGACTGTCTGTCGTGAATGTATCTGTGTTTGACTAGTCTGATCTCTTCCACCATTATACCTGCACTGCTATTGGGTGGACATGGAGAAGTCATTGCGTGATGCTCCAAGCTAGCTGGGACTGGCATCCAGATTAGTTTCCCTACGTGGTAGACGATCAATGCTGTCAGAAGGGCTCACGTCTGGAGTTTTCCCAGTGGTTGTAAAGCCACCTTGAGGTGGTGTGGACTGGCCAATTGCAGCGTACTGCCCCACTGTCCAGGGATAGAAACTTCCACACGTGCTAGGGAATTAGTGGGGGAGGGGGGTCGGTCACCAAATCATCGGTTGTAGGGTGGCCCTGCTCCAATTCAGCCCTATCTTAACCACTGTTGGTAGACACTTACAGCTTGCTTGCAGCCATACCCCTACCAGCGATTAGGCCAAAAGCCTCGTGAGTGTTAGCAGATGCCACTGAATCAGCGATCGGTGCTCCTGTGTACCTTCAATGTCCGTGGGAGGACGTGCCTAGATCGTTGGGCACATATCTGCCTCATCCGCTGGGTCACAGAGACTATGAGGAACATGTGAGACCATCTAACAGTTCTTCGTCTCAGCGTCGTATTGTCCGGACTTCCCCCTGGCTCCGTTTTCATTGACCACCGTCCTTTCCAGCTCATTGACCGATGGGGAATTAGGGACCCAATTTATTTGCACCCAAAACCAACCCATGTCCTCAAAAACAAAAAGATAATCCATCTTGACATAACCCTGGATGACAGTGGTTGAGGGGTCGGTGGTGCAGGGGGCAGTGGTGATGGGGAAAATGCAATACTCACCCGCAGTAGTTCGCGCTGGACAGGGTGACGTCAGCACGGATCAAATTTCCCCAATTTCGAGTCTTGAGTGAAGAGCCAGGGATCAAAGTGCAAGATTCTGCAAATGGAAAAATATAAATAAAGTTTTGCATTTCTTCAGCTACTTTCACCATTTCAGAATGTCCCCAAAGGAAAACCAATGGATTCCTTCTTAATGAGTAAACACTGTGGTAACGTAGGTCTGCAGTGCAACCGGGTTGCAAGGAATGGCTTTGGAGACAAGCTAAATCTAAGCCTTTGATACAGTCGGGTATTTGAGGAGGAAATTATTCACTCAGAAAGCGGTGGGAATGTGGAAGTAGCTCCCAAAGGGATTGGAGGAGGTGAATGATGACGATGAACTTACGGGTGGCGGGTTGGGGGAGCTGGATAAACGCATCAGGCGGAAAGGAATAGAAGGATACGGGGATGGGGGGATCAATTAGTGGGTGGGAGAAGGCTGGTGTGGGAAGGATCACCGGTATGGAGCAGAGGTGCCAAAAGTCCTGTATCTGGGCTGCCAACCCTGTGCAATTCTACAAAATAGATCAGTGGCATCGTTAATGATCTCTCCGATACACAAGCACCGTGCCTTCGCTTCGCCACACTCCGTTCAATCACCCCCTCTAATTGAATTGAGACATCCCCTCATGTGGCATCCCTGTCCAGTTCATCTCTGACACATCCCCTGTACTGGATCACTCTCCAGTTGACCTCAGAGACTCCCCAGTGTGGCATCCCTCTCCAGCATATCAGAGAAACTCCCCAGTGCAAGACCCCTGTCGAGTTGATCCCTGACATCTCCCAATCTGGGGCCCTGCCCTAGTTGATCTCTGACTCCCCACAATGTGGGTTCACACTCTCGTTGATGAGAGGCATCCGCAATAATGGATCCCTCTCTACTTGATTTCAGGCACCCGCTAGTGTGGCACCCCTCTCTCGGTTATCTCTGATAAAATCCCCGCAGTGTGGGATCATTCTCCAGTTGATTTCAGCCACTCCCCATTTTGGGAACACTTTCTGGTTGATCTCGGAGAGTGCATAGGGTGGGATCACTCTCCAGTTGATCACAGACACACCCCAGTTCAAGACCACTCTTTAATTGACCTATGAAACTTCCTAATCTGGGTTACCGCCCTAGTTGAACTCTGGCTCCCCACAATTCGGGTTCACTAACGAGTTGATAAGAGACATTCCCATTGTGGAAGCCCTCACTAACTGATCTCTGACACAGCTCCAGTGTGGAATCCCTCTGTTTTTGGTCTCTGACACAGCCACAGTATGGAATCCCTCTCTAGTTGATCTCTGACACAGCTCCAGTGTGGAATCCCTCTGTTATAGGTCTCTGACACAGCCACAGTATGGAATCCCTCTCTACTTGATCACTGACACAGACCCAGTTTGGAATCCATTTCTATTTGATCTCTGATGCAGCCCCAGTGTGAAATCCCTCTCTGTTGATCTCTGACACAGCCACAGTTTGGAAGCCCTCTCTAGTTGATCTCTGACACAGTCCCAGTGTGGAAGCCGTCTTTGGTTGAACTCTGACACAGCCTGTGTGGAATCCCTCTTTAGTTGATTTCTGACACAGCCCCAGTGTGAGATCCCCCTCCGGTTGATCTCTGACAATCCCCAGTTTGGAATCCCTCTCCAGTTGATCTCTGACACAGTCCCAGTGTGGAATCTCTCTCTGGTTGATCTCAGACACAGCCCCAGTCTGGAATCCCTCTCAAGTTGATCACTGACACAGCCCCAGTGTGGAATCCCTCTCCAGTTGATCTCAGACACAGCCCCAGTGTGGAATCCCTCTCTAGTTGATTTCTGACACAGCAGCAGTGTGAGATCCCTCTCTAGTTGATCTCTGACACAGCCCCAGTGTGGAATCCCTCTCTAGTTGATCTCTGACACAGCCCCAGTGTGAGATCCCTCTCTAGTTGATCTCTGACACAGCCCCAGTGTGAGATCCCTCTCTAGTTGATATCTGACACAGGCCCAGTGTGGAATCCCTCTCTTGCTGATCCCTGAACAGTCCCAGTGTGGAATCCCTGTCTCGTTGATCTCTGTGGAAGGGTTGGATCTCCCGCTCTTGCGCAGGCGCGGTCGCTGCCCGAACGTTTATCTTTGAATCGACAAACGCGCAGCTCTTCCCGCCACCCACATCCGGGCAAGCGCAGTCCCACTGTTATCGGTCACGCACGCGCAGTCCGGCCGCATTCCTCCACGATATTGACACAGTCCCGCCTCCTCAACCACCGCACATGCGCATTGTCTTCCTTCCAACACCCTCCGGCACGGAAAGGCCTTCCGCGAGCTCACCGGTTGACTGTCTCCAATCCCGCCGTTCACCATCATTATCCCGCTGCTCCTCCCCTCCCCCACAGCCCGACGACGGTCCGTGCCCGTGCAGCGCAATCGCCTGTTCTTCGCGCCGCGCTTCCCTCCCCACGCGCAGCGCCGTTCCTCCTCAGCGCATGCGCTAATGCCCCCCTCCATCAATGTGTGCCGCGTTCCGCCTTCCCCACCGGTTTCGCGAACGCGTGCAACTTTCCATTCCCGGATCTGCGCATGCGTTGGCATCCGAACCCCCCTCCCCCCACAATCCTCCGTCCGCGCATGCGTTCTCCCCTCTGGGGCATGAGTCCTCAGATGAAAGGAAAGAAACTGCGGATGTTGGAAATTCAAAACAAAAATAAACATACCTGGAAAAACTCAGCAGTTGTGACAACATCTGCTGAGAGGAACAGAGTTAACGCTTCAGGTTCGTATATGACTCTTCAGAAGAACTAAGGAAAAATAGAAAAACAACAACTTTACATCATGAACTCTCTCCTCCATCCCACCCCCTTTCCGAACCCCCCTTTTTCCCAATAATTTATATGGATTTTTCTTTTCCCACATTTTTCCATTGTTTTTAAATGTATTTAAATCCATTGTTTTATCTCGAGCTTTTAGCCTATTTCAATCCCATCCCCCCACCCCACCCCCACTAGGGCTATCTGTGCATTTCTCGTCCTGCTTTCTACCCTTAATGTCACCTATTAGCACATTTCTTACAAAATATCACAACCGTCAACACCTCTTTGTCCTTTTGCCTATGACATCTTTTGGCTATCTCCACCTATCACTGGCCCTCTATCCAGCTCTACTTGTCCCCACCCCACCCCCCCACTCCCCCACCCCTTAAACCAGCTTCTATTTCACCTCCTTTCTCTTTTTCCTTAGTTCTGTTGAAGAGTCATATGGACTTGAAGTGTTAACTGTGTTCAGCTCCCCAGATGCTGTCAGACTTGTTGAGTTTTTCCAGGTATTTTTGTTTTTTTGTTTAAGAGTCCTCAGGTATTCCAAGCATAAAGTTTAATCCGGGCTCTCAATTCACTCACTGACTGCACTATTTCCGGTATCCTGAACACGCTTTCCCACTAACTGTACAATGATGTCGTGGGTGGCACCAGGTTTACCATGGATTCAACCATTATGGAAAATATTATATTAAACAGTTTATAGAAACACAGATCCAACGGATCACACAGAATGAGATCCATTGGATCACATAGTGCCAGATCGACTGTTTCAGGAAATGTCAGATCCAATGGAGCAGAGGGAGTGAGATCCATTGGGTCCAATTCTGTCAGGCCTAACGTTTCTGATAGTGCCAGGTCCACTGGATCAGACAGTGTAAGATCCTCTGGAACAGACAGTGTCAGATCATCTGGCTCAGACAGAGTGATATCCAATGATCCAGATCGTGCCAGGTCCAATAGATCGGTCAGTGTCAGATTCCATGTTTCAGATTGTTTCATGTCAACTGGAGCAGACAGTTTCAGACCTTCTGGTTCACACAGAGTGTGGTCCGCTGCTACAGATAGTCCCGAAACATTGAAACGATTAGTGATAGATGTCCTGTATCAGGCAGTGTTAGAACGTTTGGTTCAGGCAGTGCTACAGGCAGTGTCATGTGCTTTGGTTCAGACAGTGTCAGATACCCTACAGCAGGCAGTGTCATTTTCTCAGGTTCAGACAATGTCAGATGCTCCGGTTACAGCAAGGCCAGATCCTCTTTCACAGTTAGTGTCAAGTTTTCCAGTTCAGATAGTGTCAGGTAATCTGGATCGGACAGAGTGAGAATCAATGTTACAGACAGTGTCTTGTGTTCTGTTTCACCCAGTGCCTCATCCTCTGCTTCAGTGTCAGATGCACTGGATCAGGCACTATCAGACCCAGTGGATCAGGCACTTTCAGATCCAGTAGGGTGCATTATGGACCAAAGTGGCAATGTGTGCGTGGAGGTGAAGGAAGTAAGTGATGTTTTGTATTATTATTTTCACTTGTGTTCACAAAGGGAGGGGTCGGACATAGGTGTAGTGATCGGGGAGGGGAATTCAGATTCAGAAATGTCAGAAAATGTCAGATCTTATGGCCCAGACAGAGTGAGATCCACTGTTACATTCAGTGCCATGCGCTCTGATTCAGACAGAATGGGATCCAAGTGGGCAGAGTGTGTCAGATGCTTTGGTTCAAGTCAGATTCTCTGATTCAGAGAGTATCATATTCGCTGATACTGACGGGGTGAGATCCAATGGTGCAAAAAGTGCCTTGTGCTCTGATACAGTCAGTGTCTCATCCTCATGTTCAGCCACTATCTGTTCCTTTGATTCAGCGAATCCCTCATCCCCGAAACAGTGCTGGGTGGGTAGTGGGGTACGTAGGGTTGGGGGGGGCGGGGGGGTTGGGGGGGGTGGTGGGGGGGGTGGTGGGGAGGGGGCGGCGTGAGAGGTGGGTTTTTGTTGGGAAAGGGTCAGATATATAGGCAAATTTCAGAGAATATTAAATTTAATAGGGCAATACTAGTAGAGGATTTTAACTTCCCCAATATTAATGGGTCAGTGTTAGTGTGGAATGCCTAAAGGGAGCGGGTTGGGGTGGTGGTGGGCGGTGACGGAAATCTTAAAGTGCATGCAGGGGAGATTTTTTAATCCTCCATGCATAAATTCCTACAAGAGAGGGTGCGGTACTGGACCGCATCTTAGGGAATGAAGCCGGGCAAGAGGTAAAAGTGTCAATGGGGGAGCAGTTCCAAAATAGTGACCATAACTCTGTAAGATTAAAGGAAATTATGGGAAAGGGCAAAGATAGACCGGAATTAAAGGTCTTGAATTGGAGAAGGCCGATTTCAAATTGACAAGACAAGATCTGGCTAAAGTGTATTCGGAGCAGCAACTTGTTGGAAAGTCTACATCAAACCAGTGTGAGGCATACAAAGAGGATATAGTAAGATTTCAGGGCCAACATATTCCCGTAGAGGTGAAGGGCAGGACCAACAAGGTCAGTGCACTCTGGATGTCAAGGGATATAAGCAAAATAAAGAAAGCTCATGTCAGATACAGAGGGCGGAAAACAGTGGAAGTCCTAGAGTAGTGTAGAAATTGTAGGGGGTACTGAAAAAGAGTAATTAGGAGGGCGAATAAGGGGCAAGATAAAGGAAATCATATATGTTATAAATATATTAAGGGCAAGAGGATAACCAGGGAAACAGTAGGGTGCATTATGGACCAAAGTGGCAATGTGTGCGTGGAGGTGAAGGAAGTAAGTGATGTTTTGAATTATTATTTCACTTGTGTTCACAAAGGGAGGGGTCGGACATAGGTGTAGTGATCGGGGAGGGGAACTGTGATATACCTGAACAAATTGGCATTGGAAGCGAAGAGTTGTTAATGATTATAGCGGCAATGAACATTGATAAACCCCCAGGCCCAGAGGAGGTGTATCCTAGGCTGCAATGTGAGACAAGGGAGGAGATTGCAAGGGCCCTGACACTAATTTTCAAAACCCTTTGGCCACAGTAGAGGTACCAGAGGACTGAAGGACAGGGAACGTAATAACATTATTCAAGAAACGTTGCAGTGATAAACCTCGTAATTACAGTCCAGTGAGTCTTACATCAGTGGTAGGGAAACTATTGACTTAAACAAGTCTGAGCGACAGGACTAATCTCCACTTGGAGAGGTAGGGGTTAATCAGAGATAGTCAGCATGGCTTTCTCAGAGGGAGGTCATATCTAACACATTTGACTGAATTTTTCGAGGGGCTGGCTGGTTGTGTAGATGAGGGTAGTGCTGTTGATTTAGTGAACATGTACTTCAGTAAGGCTTTTGACAAGGACGCACATGGGATACAGGTCAATAAGTTAAGTGCCCATGGGATCCAGGGCAGTTTGGCAAATTAGAGCCAAAATTTTATTTGTGGCAATGGCAGAGGGTGATGGTCGAAGGTTGCTTTAGCGATTAGACCCCTCTGTCCAGTGGCGTACCGCAGGGATCGGTGCTGGGACCCCTGCTGTTTTTAGTGTACATTAATGATTTGGACGTGAATATAGAAGCTATGATCAGCAGTTTCGCAGATTGGTGGCGCCGTAATTATTGAGGAGGAAAGCGTTAGTGTCCTGGACGATATAGGTGGGCTGGTAAGACGGGCAGAGGGGTGGTAAATGAAACTTAATCCTGAGAAATGTGAGCTGATGCATTTTGGGAGGCCAAACATGGCAAAGGAATACACAGTGAATAGCAGGACCCTCGGAAGAAAAGGGGATCAGAGGACCTTGATGTAGATGTCCATTGATCCCTGAAGGCAGCAGCGGAGTTAGATAAGTTGGTTAAGAAGACTTACGGGATATGTTCCTTTATTAGCCGAGGCATAGAATTTAGAATCGGGAAGATTATTTTGGAGCTTTATAAAACGATATTTGGGTCACTGCTGGAGTACTGTGTGCAGTTCTGGTCGCTAAACTATTAGACGAATGTGATTGCAATGGAGAGGATGCAGAGGAGATACAGCAGGATGTTGCCTGGGCTGAGAATTTCAGCTATGAAGAAAGGCTAGATAGGCTAGGGCTGTTTTCCATACAACAGGGAATGCAGAGGGGGACCTGACAGAGGTAGGCAAAACTATGAGAGATATTGACTGTGGAGGTGGGAAGAATAATTTTCCCTGAGATGATGTGTCAATACCCAGGGGGCATAAATTTAAGGTAAGGCGATTTGAGGATTTTTTTTTACACCAGAGGGGTTTGGAATCTGGAACACCCTGCCAGAGCTGTTGGTAGAGGACGGAAACTTCACAACGTTTGAGGAGCATTTAGATGAGCAATTCAAACGTCATAGCATTCATGGCTATGTGCCCAGTGATGGAAAATGCGATTAGAGTCGATTGGTGCAGGTGGCCAGCAGAGACACGATGGGCTGAAGGGCCCGTTCATGCGCTGTACATGTCCGCAACAATGACTTCGTGACTATATGGCACTTATTCAGCCATTATCTGATCACCTGTTTCAGCGGGTGACTGATTCCATGATTTCGCTGATGGCTGATCCCCTGATTCAATCATTGTCAAACCAACTGATTCGGCCTACTTCAGACACTCTGGTTGAGACAGTTTCATATCATTTGGTTCATAAAGTGTCAGATCCCCTGGCTCTGCTAGTGTCTGATTCCCTGGTTCTGCATGTGTCAGATCCTCTGGCTCTCCCAGGCTCTGGTCCTCCAGTATTTACATAACCAGGAAATATATTTATTTACTCTGCACACAATAGTTATTTGCAGTAGACCAACCTGTTATATACACCAAGGCTTTATTTATACCTCATTTCGGGAGAAGAATGAATTGATTTAAAAATAAGGAGTAGGTGCAGGCGGTTCGTATCCTGGGGATTTCGGGTTCATTCAGGGTCTGGACATCAGCAGTTGACTCTGCAATTATGCGAACAGGTGGAAGGCACATCGGGAGACTTGGAAACATTTTGGACGTTCCAGGAGTAAGGTTGAACATTCCGCTTCGCGGTCTCGGAGCAGCTGTTGCTCATTATTGAATAACTCTCCATCCGTGTGTAGGAACTCAACGTGTCCGGGAATCTAAACCTGACTGGGGTGATATGCAGGCAAGACAATAACACAAGCGTTAATGTATCTGAGTTCTGATCATTCTCCAGTCGGATATTCAATGTGTGTTTCATTCTCCAAGGCATTATTTTCGCTGCCAGACATTTCCAGGTCTCTGACACAACCACTGGGTAGCAGGACAGGTGTTCAGCAAATCCCTCAATAAACTTTCACCACTGTGGTGATGAACTGCAGCACTGAAAACAGCGGTGCTCTCAACAGTCCAGTAAAGAAGGAAACCATAGTAACTGCCTGATCATCTTAAGCTCTGCGGCTCTGAGAAACAACTTTGTGAAAATTTGGCAGCAGACTGTGGGCTGCATGTTCTGTCATGGCCCTGACCAGCAGAACAGATCAATTGGGGAACTCATAAATCGTCAATTTCTCTCCATTTGTTGCACCATATGTCTGTGTGTTTTGTTGAACAGAGTCTGCTAACGTTTCAAAAGACATCTGAAGTCCAAGTGACCTTACAAAATTATGCATAACGAGTTTTCTCGTTTTAAGACTTTCGCTGTGCAAAGTTCACTGAAATCAATCAAGAATAAACATTGAATGAGGAGGCAACTAATACATTAAATTACAGGGAATAAATCCCGCTTCAACGTAAAAACTAAAAAGAAAAACTCACACCGAGTTTATACATTATAGACACTCTCTGTAGTCATGTAGCCCTAACCTGAACATCTGGCGCATTCCGGCTCTAACAGGAACCTTTTTCCCTTCTTCACCAAGGTGCAAAAAAGTCTCTACCATTCAACAATTGAGCATAATGGACTGAAATTCCCTCTGAAGATTCCCTCTGGAGCTTACACCATCTTTAACTCTTTCCAGGCCGTGGTTCTAATGAGCTATCTGCTTAGTCATTATCTGAAAAGCAGTCCTTTTCTTCTGCATGGCATAGCAGCACCTGCTGTGGGACTTCTTTCTACTGACCCTTCCGGTCTCACAGATTCTGAAATTTTGAAGTCTGTACTCATCAACGCACATGCTATATCTTCCTTTATGTCAAGGTGTTAAAGCTCACCACTGACTTTCGGTAGGATTGAAAATTTGCCCCAGATATCCATGTCAACCAGATCACAATGCCCTATCTCCTGGAAGAGTTCAATGCAACTTCGCGCCGTCCTCCGTTCCAGGGCATTTTTTTCTTGTTTTTAATTGGAAGATAAAGCTAAGATCATAACTAACTTATAACGTCCATGAGTCATAACAGTATCACTGTTTATTGAAGTTCTCACTCAAAGCCCCACATGACAGAGTTTCAAACTCCATTGCTGCGATTCAGTATCAGCTGCAAAATCATTAAGCAGAGAGCAATTAAGAAAGTTTCTTAGATAAATAAGTCCTGTGATGAATATGAGGGGGATAAATGTGTTGAACGATCCTGCCAATTCGTGTTTAATGAGAATTTCATGCAGCTCATTGCAAAGGATAATACTTCTTGCGGATGGATTAGTCATTTTCCAAACAGCTGCTTAAAGGCACTTACTGCACAGTCTCTGCCCCTTTCCCACTCATTTTCATACGTACTTGATTAACTTGTCTGAATGGATGGGGAAAGGAACAGGACACAAATGCAGCTGTGCTGTCTGAGGTCAAATTCGTCACACAATGTAGAACCCAGTGTTTCATACCCTGGAAAGGAACAGTCTCCAACTGAACCCTCAGTTTACCAAGTATGTCTGAGACCTGGTTCTGAAGTTCACTGCTTCGTTGTTAAAAGCTGATTTGCATTTACAAGCACAGCGGCTGCACAGGAAGACCTGGGGAGTTCGAATACTTTCTTGCAGAATAGCCGTCCCACAAAGCTGTGCTATCCAGCTGAATGCGGCCAACTAATGGCTCGTCCCTGTATGGGTTTTGGCGCCACCGTGCAAATCCAAGCGCTTCTTCAATGATGGGAAAGTAGCAGCCAGTCCGGTCCAGGGCTGTAGACACCAAACTAGGCGGCAGCCGAATGTCGATGAACAGCATTGGATGCTCCCAGATTGGCTTCATGCAGATCCACATCCCACAACACCCCCAAACCCGGCCACCCACCAGCATCAACAAAAACGGTCGAATCTGGCTTTACCAGTGCCACACATTCCGCCCTCTTGACACTTCAATACCAAGCCAGGATGTGCCCAGGCCTTCGGGTACATCACTGCCTCATCTGCTATATCTCACAGGCATTGACAAACCTGCGCTGTCACCTGGAAAGCAACGTGTGTATGAGAGTGTCGTGGGTGATTGGGATACCCCACATTTCTCTTGAGCTGCGGAAATGATTTTCAGTGGATAGTCACTCTCCATTGTGACAATACATGTGTTAAAGTAGTGTTGATGCAGTACTTTGTCTCTGTGTCCAAAGGAGGGGGTGTTCGACTTCTATCATTTTCAGCATTTCCGCCACTTTTACTGCTGGGATTTTTTTTTCACAGGTTCCAGTTGGGAACTCACTATGTGCCGTGGGTGCCTCAGTGTTGCTGAGCAGTGAGTCGTCTTCCTCCATTTGACCTGCATTTCAGTCGGTGGAGTGGACGAGACCACACGCGCAGGAAGCGCTAACTCACTAACACCGTCACACGGAGCCGTTTCCTCTGCCTGATATGGGACAGTCACGATGGTGTCAGACACATGCAGACCTCCAACAGGAGATTCCACAACCCCTTAAACCAACAGTGCATGAGAAACCATTTTGCTGTGGATTAGCCTGGCCCACCTAACAAAGCTACTCTACCTCACACCAACCCACTTCTCCAGAGGTGGAGATGTCACGAGTCTCCAAAGCAAGTCCCAGTCATCTATCGGAGGACATTCTTCCTCCAAATCATCTGAATTTTGATGCCTGTCTTTAACTGCTCTCAGCTTGAATGCAGCCTCCATCCTATTAGCACAAAGCAATCGGCCTCACCTCTTTCAACGTGTGGCACGCAATCTGGGGCGGCATTCCTATGTTCCTTCAGTCCAGCACCAGGATGTGCCCCGATCGTTGGGCACGTCTCAGTCTCTGCCTAAGACATTGAAAATCTCCCGAGGCCACCTGGAAGGCAGCTTGCCTATTAGCATGTGGTCGGTGAATGGAATCTGTTAAAATTCTATCTATGGTGGGACAATGGGGCAGTGGCTGCCAATGGGTTCCCGTTTAGCTCGGACAACTAAAGCAGTGCTGATGAGTTTCCCTCTCGCTGTTACCGAGCAATGGCTGTTAGGGGGCGGCAGTGTGAGGGTGGGGCTGCCTGGGGGTAGAAGGGGTGGAAGTGTCCCCGCTTCCATTTTCAGTTGTGAACTTATTGTTTTCCTTTTGTGCCTCAGTGCCAGTGACCAGTGTATACTCTTCCTTCATTTCCCTGATCTTGACCACATAACAACTGACCAGATAAAATATTTTGGACAGCAAGCAAAGAAATGGCTCCTACAATTGTTCAACCACTGCCTGGCAACACACATGTTACCTAATATTTGGCAGAAGGCACAGGTAATAGCACTATTAAAGCCCAGCAAAGATCCCTCAGATCCTAAGAGTTTTTGGCTAATTTCACTGCTTTGCCACACCAATAAGCTGTTTGAATGCCTGATACTCAATAGGATAGCACCAACTGTAGATGAGAAGATCATTCCTGAGCAAGCAGGTTTCCACCCTGGCAAATCAACAACAAGCCATCTGCTCAACCTCACACAACATATCGAAGATGGTTTTGAGCAAGGGAAGGTAACTTGTGTTGTTTTTGTAGACCTGTAATCAGCATCCGATACAGTGAACCATAGACGTCTCCTCTGCAAGTTCCTAGAGATGACAAAAGATATTCACTTAACATAGCTGTTAGAAAGCATGCTTCAGAATCACCGGTTCTATGGTGAACTAGGTGGGGAGTGCAGCAGGTGGCGTATTCAGAAAATGGTCTTCCTCAGGGAAGCGTGCTTGCACCGCTGCTGTACAACACCTACACGAATAACCAACCTATAGACGGTGTCACACGCCGTCTTGTATTTGCTGATGACTTAAGTGCAATTGCCAAAGGCACTGATTTTAACACCGTGGAGAAAACGCTGTCTGAAGTCTTGGAGGGACTAAGATCGTAATATGAAGAAAACCAGCTTCGCACAAACCCAACAAAGACACAAGTTTGTGCATTCCACCTCAGAAACCAAGAAGCCAAGCGCCAGATTAAAGTAACCTGGTGTGGAGCAACACTGACGCATTCGGAGCACCCTATCTACTTAGGTGTCACACTTTATAGATGCCTCACCTTCAAGAACCACATTGAAAAGACAAAGGCAAAAGTGAACGCATGAAACAACATCCCGAATAAGCTCACTAACACAAAATGGGGAGCAATCTCGAAATCATTGCGAACCAGTGCACTTACTCTTTGTTATTCCATTGCCAAATACGCCTGCACTGCATGGGAAAGATCGACTCAAGTTAAATAGATGGATGCGGTTCTGAATGCAAGCTGCCAAGTTATCACATGTTGTTAAAAACCAACAAACACCAACAGCCTGTATATCCTGGCGGGTATCGCTCCCCCTGATATAAGAAGAATGGTACCAAGTAAGAAAGAGCCACTCCGTCAAACATCAGGTGGTCATAAACATACACCCAGCTGCTTAAAGTCACGAAGAGCTTCATTAAAAGTGCTGTTCCTTTACAATCAACACCATCTGAAGCCCGCATCGTCTTGTGGAAATACCGGCTCGCCAGTCTCGAAGAAAAACCCAGCGATGGAAATTCTCCCGGATGAAAGCCTTCCCCAGGGGCTAATTGCAACTGGGCAACCTGGAAGTGCCTTAACAGACTTGGGACTGGAGTAGGTCTTTCAAAGGTGTCACTAAGCAAATGGAGACATATAACCAGCCCGACAAGTTGTGAATGTGGAAATGAGCCACAGGCTACGCAACATCTCCTGCAATGCCTATCGCTAGAGTAACCCTGCACTGTTGCAGATCTTGCCGAATTCAACAACAAGGCACGAAAATGTTTCCAGTTCTGGCTGGGCCATGTATAGACTGTTCGTGGACACGATTACAAGAATCATATCCCTGGTTTGTTGTTGCGGAGCATGGTGGAGGCCTCGTCTCTGAATTGTTTCAAACTCACTGTAGATTCCTTCTAGAATCAGGTGGCACCCAAACCTTTGGAGAGATTTCTATCGTGTCTCCCGTGTTTCAAAGTCGTTGAGAAACTATTGAGCCCATCCAGCTGGCCGCTTGCGGTTGACATGAAAATTGGGGTGCTGGTAAATATGAGGAGGACAGCCTTAGATCACAAGAGGATATAGAGGGGCTGGTCAGATGGGCTGATATGTGAAATATTGAATTTAATCTGGATAAGTATAAGGTGATGCACTTGGGCAGGACAAACAATGCACGGGAATGCACGATGAATGCAAGGACCCTGGGATGAACCATCAGAGGGAGCTTAGTGTGCATGTCCGCGGGGCAGGTAGATAAGTTGGTTGAGGGGGCATATGGGCTTCTTGCCTTTATTAGCCACGGAATATAATATAAGAGCAGGGAGGTTATGCTGGAACTGTATAAAACACTGGTTAGGCCACAGCTTGAGTATTGCATGCAGTTCTGGATTTCGCATTGTAGGAAGGATGTGGTTGTAGTGGAGAAAGTACAGAGAATATTTAACAGGGTGTGCCTGGGGTGTAGAGATTTAGTTATGAAGAGAGATTGGATAGATTGAGATTAATTTCCCTGCAGCAGAGGCGATTGAGGGGGGCATGACTGATGTGTATAGAATTATGAGGAGCATAGATAGGGTAGACAGGAAGGGACTTTTCCACTTGGTGGAGGGATCAATTACAAGCGGGCACAGATTTAATGTAAGGGGCTGGATGTTTATAGCGGATGTGAGGAGTATTCCTTTTTCACCTGGAGGTCGTTGGGAATCTGGAATTCAGTGCCTGAAAGGGTTCTAGAGAAAGAAACCCTCATAATATCTATGAAGTGTTTGGGTGTGCCCTTGTGATGCCCTGGCATACAAGGCTATGTGCCTAGTGCTGGAAAATGGGATTAGAATTGTCAGGTACTTGTTAGACCGGTGCAGACTCGATGGTTCGAACGTCTTTTTCATGTTTTGTAGGCCTCTATGATTTTATGACTTGTATATCCGAAGGAATCGCCATTCCACAGGACCATAACACAACTCTTGAAAACTCATAATGACCTGTTTAACTTGTCAATGGAACCGTGACTATGTCACTCGGCTCCAGTCCCACAATCCGGCTCCCTGGAGCTTTTTGTTTCATCTTATCTCCAACTCCAACTTCGGATCCAGTTACAATAACATGTTTCCTGCACCTGCTGGTAGGAACTTCCATCTTCCCAAACTCAAAGACTACATGCTGAGCCACACGGCAATTGAGGCTTTTGATTTGTTGTCATATTGGACCAGATTTCCACCTGTTTCCTCTTCATTGACCACCAGTTTTGCCAACCCATAAACCGTCGGGGAAGTGTGGATGGAAATTATTGTTTCCCAGAACCTTCCATGTCTCCAAATGTAAATGACCAATGTCGTCATGTTCATGACTGACAGTGCGGGATACAATGTTGACCCACAGTAGTACCTGCCTGCAGAAACAGGCGGCAAACAAAGCCCACAGATACTTGGAGGCAGAGCTTGTGGACAGCACAACCACTGGGTAAAGATGCACGGGGGCAAAGAAAGAACACGGTCAACAAATTATCAGAGGCAGGGGAACATGGCGAATGTGGAAGAGAAGAAATCAACATCTCCATTCCCTAGGAAATGTCGATGAGGTTGAAGTTACATACGAGAAAGGAACTAGACAACTGAATGACATTTAAAGACGTGACTTTTCCTGGACAGACGTAATTTACACAACTACTCAGACCTGGATGAGATGGGAAATACGCTCACAAACATTAATCCAAAGCTTAATGCCAGAGCACAAAGAAATGTTAAAACGTTCAGGCTAAAACCAGGAAATATTTGCTGAAATTTTGAAAGGGAATACTTCCCCGAAGAAAGATGCAATGAAAGCCAGGAAACTTACTTTGACGGTCTAAGGTGGGACTGATATTTCATAGCTGGGGATGAGCAAAGTGAAAGGGCCCAAAAGGAAGTGACGTTAATTGAATTTTATATGCAACTGAAACAGATGGACCTGCTAACCTGGGGTTGAGCAGTTGTGAAAAGCTGTGTCTGATCGCAGCAAATCAAGAAATGAATGAGGCGTCACTGAGGATTGAAAATAATACATTCATTGAATAATCGTCTTCCAAGCAGATGAAAGAAAGATCTGGCCGAATTGGACCCAGAGTGTTTAGATAAAATATGTGAATGCACTGAATATATTGAGTATCACATGATGATTGATCCAGAGAATATCACTGTTTCATGCCCCATGTAAATTACCAATAGAGGTGAAAGGAAGCTTGAAAGTGAGCTCCAAGAGATAGAGAGAAGAAAGTAATTACCCAAGTCACCGAGCCTAGAGATTGGTAAATTGAAATGCCGTGAGAGAGAAGGCAAATGGGCGAGTAAGTATTTGCCTGGATCCCAAAGACCTAATTCAAACAATAAAGTGCGCTGATTTTGTTATTCCAACAGTGCAAGGGAACATGTCAGGACTGGCATGTGCCAAAGCTTACAACAGCTTGATACCAGATATGGCGACTAGAACGTGAAGCTTGATGAGGAATCTTCACTGCTGAGATCATTCAACACACCCTTTGGGCTGTTCAAATTTCGGCATCAATCATTTGCCCTTAAAGTGAGCACAATTTAAGAATATGAGTCAAACATTTAAGACGGAGATGATGAGGAATTCCTTGTTTCCCAGATTTATTAATTTCCTTCCCCAGTGACGTTGGAATCCACGTCATTGTTTATATAAAATGTTGAGTTTTCATCGACAAAGGAACGGGGGGCAATGGGGGGAGGGTTATGGAAATGGAGCAAACGTTTGTAGATAAGGGCACAATCTGATCAGCGAAGACCTAATTAAAAGGCGGAGTTGGCTCGAGGGCCCTCGTATACTTCTCCTGCTCCTATTCCTAAAGCCCTTAATCGCTTTTGATATCTGGAATCTTTCAACAGGATACGACTAAAACTATCTCACACCACAATTGATGTGATAAGAGCGGATATAGTGTGGGGAATGGAGAGTAAATCTGTTGTGCAGTGAGAATGGTTCTTCTTGTTGCTGAGTTTAGAAGCTGAAGTTCATGTTTGAAGTCATTTCCTCCTGCCTCTGCCATTTACTCCTGCCTCTGCCAACTGAACTGGGCTTTGGGAAGAGGGTGACTGCGCTCGCTGTCATTTCACCTCCTAACTGCTACGTGCCGCTCTAAACTTCCCCTGGCCCTCCTGTGTCTCTCTGGTCCTACCAGTGTTAACTCTTGACCTGCCGCTGCACCGCCTGCAAACTGGGCGACCGCTTTGAAGAACACCTGCGGTCTGTCCGCAAGAAAGACCCAAACCTCCGTGTCATTTTCCATTTTAATACTCCACCCTGCTCTCTTGCCCTCATGTCTGTCCTTGGCTTGCTGCATTGTTCCAGTAAAGCCCAACGCAAACTGGAGGAACAGCACCTCATCTTACGACTAGGCATTTACAGCCTTCCGGAAAGAATATTGAATTAAACAACTTTGGGTCTCCTCCATCCCCACCGTCTTTCCGTTTCTTCCCCCTCCCTTTTGTTTTTTCCAATAATTTATATAGATTTTTCTTTTCCCACCTATTTCCATTATTATTAAATCTATAACTGTAATACCCTGTCAGCCTTTCCACCCCTTCCCCACTAGAGCTGTACCTTGAGTGTCCTGCCATCCATTCTTAATTAGCACATTCACTTAGATAATATCACCACCTTCAACACCTCTTTGATCCTTTTGTCTGTGTCATATTTTGATTATCTGCTCCTATCGCTACTTGCTTGTCCCTACAACCACCACCCCCCCAAACTTCTCTCCCCCCCACACCCCCATCCCCATAAACCAGCTTATATTTCACCCCTCTCCTAACTTTACGCAGTTCTGCTGAAGGGTCATGTGGACTCGAAATGTCAATTCTTTTCTTCTCTGCCGATGCTGCCAGACCTGCTGAGTTTTTCCAGGTAATTCTATTTTTATCTCCCGCTTCATCGACCGGTGCACTTTGTCGAACCCCGGCCACAGGTCGGCAGCAATGGACTCCTGGCTTCATTGTTTTCTTGCAGGCATTTATTTTAAATCGACAAAGAGAAAGGAAGAATCGGCTCTTCAGAATGGAGAAGGAACTGGAACTCTGACCCGTCCAGGATGTAAATAATAATAATAGTGATAACAATTAAATGAAAAATGAGATCAGCTTCCTGGTAATCAGGCAATATTGTTGCGCATGTGCAGTCGGTTCACTCTCCCAGTGTGAAGTGCGGCCCTGCTGACTGATAGAGGGCTTTCCCATCCGCGGGGGATTGTGGGAACAGCGCTCGCCATTGCACTATCACCAATTAGGACAATTAGAAATCATTAAGGTGAATAATGAGTTAAGTAATTGGGTCAATGAGGAGGCCATTCCGGCATTGGAGTCTGTGCGGCATCCAATAAGATCATGGTTGAATTTCTGCATGTAAACACTCACCCTCACTCACACACAGACAAAAATAGACTCATTCCCGCACGCTCTGGATATTAACGTGCATAAAACACAATCACAAACAAAAAATACATCCACATAAAACACACAAACTGACACACACACACATAGACAAACACAGGGTAAGATTGAGCAAGTGCGTAACTTTCTGTGCGTGTGATAGTGCGGTGTGAATATATTACATCGTATCTGAGAGCCTGTGAGTGTGTGTGTGTGTGATGGAGAGCATGCGAGGGAGAGCTTGTGAGTCAGTATGACTATGACTTTGTCTATTTGTGATTCAGGAAGTAAGTGTTTATGTGTGTGTATGAGTGCATTAATAATGTTTGCGTAAGAGTATGTCATTTTGAGATTGTGAAAGTGACTTTGTAATTGTGTGAAAGAGTGCGTGATTGTGCGAATGCGTGCCTGTGTATGGTGGGACAGCAGGGTGTGTGAAATTTAGAGTGCTTGAGAGAATGTGTGAATGTGCGTGTGAGTGAGAGTATTAGAGAGGGAGAGTGTTTCTGAATGTGTGTTTGTTATTGCCTGTTGATGCACATGTGTGCTTCTTTGCAAGAGTTTGTGAGTGAGTGTGATATTTGAATGCGTACAAGTCTGAGAGCTGAGAGGTTTTTGTGAGGCTGTGTGAGTAACTATGTGAATCTGTGAGTGTGCCTGCTTGTGAGAGATAGAAATTGAGAGTATCAATGTGTGTGAGAGATTGAGTGTATGATATTCTGACTGCGTGACAGAATGTGTGTCTGCATGTTTGTGTGTGTCTGAGTGCATGTGAGCCTGAGTCTGTGTGAGTGAAAGTGTGTGAGTGTGAAAGAGAATGTGTGGCATTGTGACAGTGTGATATTTTATGAGACAGAGTGAGTGTGTGCTTGAGATTAATGTGTGAGTGCTTCTGTGAATGTGTGTGGGGGAGTGAGTGAATGTCTGTGTCTGTGAGAGAAAAAAAATGTGGAATACAGAGTGTCTGCCTGTGTGAGTGTGTGCATGCTGTGTGTGTGTGAGAGAGAGAGAAAGAGATAGAGAGAGCGAGATGTGGACAGTGTGCGATTCTGTGAGAATGAGATTTCGTGAAAATGCGTGAGAGAGAATGTGTGTGTGAGTGTGATTGTGGGGAAAAGTGTGAGTGTACGTCAGTCTATGATATTATGTGTGTGTGTGTGCTTTTGTGAGACAGAGAATGCGTAACATTTTCAAAGTGTCAGATTGAGTGAGCTTGGCATTTGAGTGCGTGAGTGAAAACTTGTTTGTGAGTGGGTGTCTGTGAGTGTGAATGTATGAGGGCCAGTGAGAGTATGATACTGTGACTGATTGCAGGCGAGATAGTGCATATGTTTGAGAAAGTGTTTGACAATTTAATGGTGTGAGATCGAATGTATATATATGGCTGCGTGTTATTGTGTGCTTGTTTGTGTATGTGCGTCTGTGTGTGTGTGTTTGTGTGTGTAATTGAGTGAGTGTGTGTTTGTGTATCTGTGTGCGTGTGTGGGTTTGGAGAGAAGCCGGAATTGTCCACTCCGGGACAAACGTTCTCATTCATTTTCCTATTTCATGAGCACACTCCCTATATTTAGGGGGACAGCCCAGGCTGGGTCTATGCCACCCAGAAGCTTGTGCACACAGGGACGAATCAGCCTTTGCCCGAGGGCTTGTGAGTCTCGTGTGAGAAGCCATCCCTGGATGCTTGTCATTTTCCCTTCACACACACCACGATTGCATAGCTTTGCTTTAGCCAAGCGACATGCTGGGGGTCTCCTTCTGCTGTATATCGCTAGACAGTTCACCTCAGCGATGTGTCTGCTGCTGGAGAGGTCATCCGAGCGATGTGACTCTTGCTGGAGCGAACACCCGAGTGATGTTACTACTGCTGGAGAGACCACCCGAGCTATGTAACTACTGCTGGAGAGACCACCCGAGCTATGCAACTGCTGCTGGAGAGACCACACGAGCTATGTAACTACTGCTGGAGTGACCACCCGAGCTATGTAACTATTGCTGGAGAGAACACCCGAGCTATGTAAATTCTGCTGGAGAGAACACCCGAGCGATGTTACTACTGCTGGAGAGATCACCCGAGCCATGTAACTACTACTAGAGAGACCACCCGAGCTATGTAAATTCTGCTGGAGAGAACACCCAAGTGATGTAACTACTGCTGGAGAGACCACCTGAGTGATGTGACTGCTGCTGGGGAGACCAAACGATCAATGTAACAACTGCTGGAGGGTACATTTGAGCGATGGCTGATATAATCAGCAGCAGATGGTGCTCAGGAAAACACCATCCCCAAAGTTCTCAATCGTTCCCAATGTCCATGAGCTCTTCCAGTCCTCCATCCTGTTTAGTCCTGAAAGTTGGTCCGTGCATGTTCTGGACCGGCGAGATTTCACGCTTTCAAGCGCGTGGGGGAAGCGTTTGTATCGTCAAAAGTTTAAATTTTTACCAATTAACAAATCGTGAACGGATTTTTATTTGAAATTATTATCTAATGCAAACAGTTATTTTCTAAGACGTATTTTATTTCCAAAGTAATGTGATATATGTGCCTTTACTGTTGCAAACTTGTGAAGATAAAATGTGCAGTCCACTTTCTGTGAGCATTAGAACAGAAAACTTTTACGGAATGGGCCGTTTTAAGCTTGACATACCTCAGCGTCTCAGGATGTTTTAATCCAGTCCTGTAACTGACATTCATAAGACACGTCTTTGACTACTGAAGACATGGCTATTTCCTTGTATTTCTATTCAAAACTTACTGACTTTATATTTCATGTCATTGAGCTTATTTCAGAGCTGGAAAACGTTAGGCAATTAAGAGGTTTAAGAGAGGGCGAAGACGGGATGAAATGGACACAATGAATGTCTGTGATAAATTGTAGAAAGGAGAATGGAAACTGTAAAACTTTAGTTTTCCAAAAAATGATACACTTTATTCATAAAACATGTTAAGGTTCAGTACATGACTGTTCCGTAATGGCAAAATAATGCGGATGCTGAAAGCCTGTAGCAAAAAAAAAAATGCTTGGAAACTCAGCAGGTCTGACAGCATCTGTGGAGAGAAAGACAATATTAGTGTATCGACTCCGCATGACTACTTTTTGGAGCTCTGAAGAAGTGTCATACGGACTCCAAACTTTAACTCAGTCTTTCTTTCCACACATTCTGTCAGACCTGTTGGGTTTTTCCAGCTTTTTTTTGTTTTTTGTACATGACTGTTCCACTTTGACTAATAGTGTATTAACGTTCAATCTCTTTTGATGGAGAATGCGTTACTTTGATAGTTTTAAACACACTTACGAACTGGTTAGGCTTATAATTATCATTTCACAACAAGCACTGCCTTGTAATGTTTTTACACAGAGATCAAATTGATGGCAGAACATTAACAACGTTTTTGCTAAATAAATAAAAAATACAGTGTGTACTGGAACAACAATCTCTCTCTCTCTCTCTCTCTCTCTCTCACACACACACACAGGAAGACGAACAGGCTGACAGACTTAGGCACCTACAGAAAACACCTTCAGCGATCTCCCACTGTAGGATGCTCTCATGTTCACATGGCACAGAAATACATTGCGTACATGCACACACACACACACAAACACACACACACACACACACATACACAGTTCGACAGACAGAGAGATGTGCGCTCTCTCACACACCCGCACACATATAAAGAGACGAACACGGACAGGCGGACAGATACATAAATAGATGCGTGCACTCCGATAGGCACGCACAAACATACACAAACACATACACACGCGCACACAATAACCATACATGCAGACAGCCACACACGCAGGCGGACATATACTCAAATATGCACCTACGTACATATACGCACGCATGTACACATAGACGGACAGGCACTCAGACAGACACAGACGCATACAGCCACAGATATACGCAGAAACACACAAACACACACACATACACATTGTCACACACATTCCCACACACAGACGGACAGAAACATAAATAGACATATTTACTCAAACTGTCAAATACACACACGCACACACAACCTCACCTTCAGCAATCTCCATCGGCTGGGGTTTATCGGAACCGCGGGCGCACAAACACACACACAAGCACACACACAAACACACACACACACAAACAAACAAACAAACAAACACACACACACACACACACACACACACAAACACACACAGACGCAAACTAATAGATGCTAAATAATTAAGATAAATTATACACGCCAGCATAAATTGACATTTGTTGTTAAGTTGGGCTTCAGACCCTATGGAAAGGAATACAATTGTACGTGTTTCTTTTATTGGGCATAATAACTGATCCACAGGGTATAATGTTCGATCTGACTTGTAAAAGTTAACTTGATAGCAAACACAGACAGGCAAATTTAGTGCAAATCGTGAATTGGTCATGATAACTAATATTAAGGATATAAAGTAAAGCTAATTGTTGTATTAGTCTTCAAAAGATTACAAGGGGAGAAAAGGAATATATATGTCGGTATTTCAGCTGATAAGCAGCTAAATCAGAAGATTTCTGAACTGTGAGGAGCATAGATTAGCATTTCAAAAGGGCATGGACAAGTTAGTGGAATGGATAGGCAGGTGGTAGATGAAGTTCAATACAATTAGATGCAAAATGATTAATTTTAGTAGCGAGAACATGAGGAGAGACAGCACAAAATGAAGGATACATCTCTGAAGGGGGTATGAGCAGAGGGACAAGCCATTGAAGGTGGCAGTATATTTTGAGAAATCAGTAACTAAAGCAAGGCTGTATTTATCGTAAAATAGAGTATAAGTGCAAGGAATTTAGTTCAACTTGTATAAAGCACTGGTTTGGACGCTAGTTGAAGTATTACATCGAGCACTAGGCAAGGAATGTGAAGTTACTGCATAGAGGACCGATAAGCTTCAAAGAATGTTTCCAGGTTTGAGCTTGGAGAAGTTACAGGAATTGGTGTTGGGTCCTTTGCTGTTTGTGGTATATATAAACGATTTGGAATTGAATGTAGGATGATTGATCATTGAGTTCGCGAATGACACGAATATTGGTGAAGTGGTAAATAGTGCATAGGATAGCCCCAGATTAAAGGAGGATATAGACACGCTGGTCAGATGGGCTGAACATTGGCAAACGGATTTTAATCCAGATAAGTGTGAGGTGATTCACTTCTGCAGGACAAGCAAGGCACCGGAGTACATGATGAATTGTACCTGGGAAGAGCTGAGGATCAGTGGGACCTGGGTGTGCATATTCACCGGTCCGTTAAGGTAGCGGAACATGTAGATAAGCTGGTTATGAAGACATATGGGATACTTGCCGATATTAGATGAGGCATAGAGAATAAGAGCAGTGAGGTTATGCTTGAACTATATAAAATGCTGGTCAGGCCACAGCTAGATTATTGCGTGCAGTTCTGGAATCTGCATTATGGGAAGGACGTGATTCCACTAGAGAGTGTACAGAGGAGATTTACCAGGATGTTGCCTGCACTGGACAGCTTTAGTTATGAGCGAGATTATATAGAATGGGTTTTGATTCCCTGGAGGAGAGCAGATTGAAGGGGGATATGATCGAGTGTATAGAATTATGAGGTGAATAGATGGGCTAGTCAGGAAGGAGCTCACCCCCTTGGTGGAGTGATCCATCACCAGTGGGCATAGATTTAAGGTAAGAGGCAGGAGGTTTAGTGGGGATGTGAGGAAGAATTCTTTCACCCAGAGGGTGTTGGGCATCTGGAACTCACTGCCTGAAAGGGTGGTTGAATCAGAAACCCTCATAACATGCAAGATATATTTGGATGTGCACTTGCAATGCCATGGCACACAAGGCTATCGGCCTGGTGCTGGACAATGTGTTGAGAATAGATAAGTACTTGTCTGTCTGGCGCAGATTCAATGGGCTGAAAAGGGCCATTTTCTGTGCTGTAGACCCCTATGACTCTATGAATCTGAGTAATGATTGTTTTCCTTGAAGAAGAGAAGGCTGAGAGGATATTTGATGTGGCTATATTGAATCATGAATGTTCCTTATTAAACAAGGGGAACGGGTTCATTTTCTTGAAAGCACTCAGGGTGAGGAAGCTCAGTATTAAGGTCATCAGGAAAAGACGCACTGATAACATTAACTTTTATGTTTTCACACAGCGAGTGTTTTGGATCTGTAAAACAGTGACTGAGAGCTGGTGGAGGCAGGTTGAAATGAAGCATTCGTTCGGGAATTCGCCTTCGGGACTCTCCATTTGTTTGAGGAGCTATCAGTCAAATATTGAACGCTATGATTGAACGAAACTCCGCGCTAGATGGTGGAAATTGGTTTCTGGTGTCTGATTAATTGAAATGCTGACCGCAGTGGTCGGAGCTTACTGATTGGCTGATGCGGCTGTCCGTGATTGTGTTCAGCTCCCTGATGGGCTGATACGTATGTGGTCAATGGTGAAGATCGCTGATTGGCTGAACTATCTGTGAGTCACTGTTTGCAGCAACGTGATTGAATGAAGCTGATGCCAGTCAGCTGTTGGAATGAACTGTTTGGCTGAACTGTCTATCAGTCAGCAGTTGTTGCTCCCTGATTGGTTGAGATGAATGTCGGCGCATAGGAAGAATACCCTGACTGGCCCACGTGACTCTGTGCCAAAAGGCTGCATCTCCCTGATTGGATGAAGCGACTGTCAGTTAGCTGGTAGGTCACATTGATTGGCTTAGCTAGCTGTCATTCAGCGAGCGGTTCTCCCTGAATGGCTGAGGTGGCTGTGGATGAAAATCTGCTGCTGCTCCATTGGCTTCCGCGCCTGTCAGTTATGTGGCTGATTGCCCTGACTGGCACAAGCAGCTGTCCGTTAGCGGTGGCGATTCCTGATTGGGTGAGGCGACTGTCAGTCAGCATGCGGTTCTCCCTCATTGGCGGAAGAGCCTGTCCGTCAGCAGCGGGAACTCTATGATTGGCTGAAGCGTCTGACAGTTAGGTTTTTTTTCTTCATTAATTGAATAATTGATGTAACCGGATAATTCACCGTTTCGTTGATCTGCTCTCGGAACTTGGACTGAGTCACAGCGTAAATAAATGTGTTTGTGCAGCAGCTTAAACTCTGCAGCATATATCCGACTTGTTGGAATATATATTCAGGATAGGTGAGGTAAATTAACCCTCTCACGTCCATATAGAAGAATTTTATAACGTACACCGACCACAGGAGGATGAAGGTGACGGATATGGTGAACAGTAAAATCATAGATTTCCTCCTGCTCTCCATCTCTGGGTCACTGCGATTCTCTCCCTTACTCTGAGCCCTCAGTCCCTTCCGGACTCGACTGGTCACTAAAATGTGTCTGATTGTCAGAGCGTTAATAAGTAGAATTAAACCGAATGGGAGCAATGGGTTTAAAACTGTATCAAACCAGGAAAATCCAACCCATCCGGGATCAGTAAAAACGCTTGGCTTTGCCACACAGTCCCAGGGTACATTGTCGATTATCTGTCCAGGTACCAGTGTAAAGTAATGGGGGATGTTTTTTAAACCGAGCAGGATGCCGGTTGTCGCTAGAACCACAGCCGCAGTTTTCCCGGTGCAATATTCTGTTTTCAGCTTCTGGCAACGAATGGCCACAAATCGATCAAAGGAGAAAGTGACGGTGAACCAGACAGAACAGTCCGTGGCAGCAGTAACCAGGACAGCGAGAACACGACACACAGGAGTGAGGTTCATGAAACTCAGTGGAAAATAATAATAATTGATCTTGTTCAGTATGAGATTAGTCATAATGTGCAGTAGATCCGCCGTTGCCATGGCCACCAGGTAGCGAGTGGTGCAGGTGGAGAGGCCGCACTTTCCCCGGGATAGGATCACAATCCCCAGTAAATTAACTGTCAGAGAAAAGGGAGAAGGGAATGGAAATTAATGATTAAACATTCTACGTGTCTGACCCTAACAGGGAGGACAGGATTTCAGCACCAAAACAGAGTTTGCTCACAGCAGGACAGGCAAGCGACTGGCTGGCGAGTATTTCAGATTTTAGCTTTGTTTTTAGATTAAAATTAGCAGCTGAGTTACAAATACTTGTTGATTATTATTATATTTAGTAATTTAAAGGTAGGGGGAAATTAAACAAACAATAAAGGAGAAACAAGAAAAAAGAGCCAGACGTGAGTGGGTGTTTAAAGAGCAGGAGTTTATCTGTGAAGGAGTGGAGCGGCTGTATAAAGAGCGAGAGTGGAGCGGATGCATATAGAGCAGGAGTTTACCTGTGAGGGAGTGGAGCGGCTGTATAAAGAGCGAGTGTGGAGCTGGTGCATATAGAGCAGGAGTTTACCTGTGAGGGAATGGAGCGGCTATATAAAGTGCATAGCGGAGTGCCCCTTTGAGGGAGCAGAGCGGCTGTATAAAGAGCGAGAGTGGAGCGGGTGCATATAGAGCAGGAGTTTACTTGTGAGGGAGCGGAGCGGCTGTATAAAGTGCATAGCGGAGTTTACCTGTGAGGGAGCGGAGTAGCTGTAAAAAGAGCGATAACGGATTTTACCTGTGACAGAGCGGTGCGGCTGTATAAAGAGCACTGCAGAGTTTACCTGTCTGTGGGCCTGTTCTCACACAGGCACTGGGCAGTGGAGGAATTCGAGAGGAGTGATGTCAGGACAAGGGAGAGAGCTGGTTTGTAGTTAGTGAGTAAGGTGCATTCTTTTTTCTCCACTTTAAAACTACATTACAGTAGGTAACAGTCACCGCATTTGCCTTTATTTTGCCAGAAAAATGCTAAATCGTTTTTTACTTTTGTTAAATTTAGGTAAACAGTTTTTTTTTTAAAATAAAAATCAAACAAAACGTATGGCAAAGGGACTCATTCACGTGATTTGCATGAGGATTCTTCGACACGCATTGCAATCTGAATGACCACATGTGCACGGAGTGCCACTGGATTCACCAGCTTGAGCAATAGGTTTCAGAGCTTTAGCGTCAGCTGGAGACACCGCGGTGCATCCGCGAGGCTGAGAGTTAAGTGGATAGAACATTTTTGGATATGGTCACTCAGCAGCTTGAGGAAGTGCGGGAATGGGTGACCACCAGTCAGAAGAAGTTAGACAGGCATGTAATGAGGAAAGCCACAGGTATGTATTGAGGAAAGCACCATGCAGGTAATGAGGAAACCCTGTGTTGGAAAAGGGTAAGGGTGAATTATCCACTGGAGAGTGCAACAAAAGTATAAGTTCCAGGCACTGTGGGTGTCTTAGCTGCACAAGTGGGGAGGGGTAAGAGTGCAACAGCAATAGTGGTAGGAGACTAAATATTGAGGGGTGCAGACAGGAGCTTCTGCAGCCGTAGACGTGACTCCAGGATGGTGTGTTGCCTCCCTGGTAGCAGGGTCAAGGATATCACAGAACAGTTGCAGGGCATTCTGAAGGGGGAGGGAAAACTCAGAGGTCGTGGTTCACATTGATACTAACGACTTAGATAGAAAGGGATGAGGTCTTTGAAAATGAACTTCGGGAGCTAGGCAGCAGAGTAAAAAGCAGGACTTCAAAGGTTGCAACCTCTGGATGGCCCCCTTGTCACGTGAAAGTGAGTATAGGAATATGAGGATAGAGAAGATGAATGCGTGGCTGAAGAAATGTTGCGGGTGGGAGGCCCTCTGGTTCATTGATCAGGGTATGTATCTGGCGAATTGGCACCTGTACACGTCGGACAGGTTGCACCTGAACTGCACAGGAGCAACATCTTTTTGGGGAGGATTGGTAGTGAGGTTGGGGTGGGGTTGTTGATGGAGGGTAAAGCTAATACGGTATTTTTATGTAATAATGAGTGAAGGTACAGTAGATGGTGGTGCACAGTCTAATATATAAGACGGACGAAATGAGTCTGGAAGGCAGAGCAAACATAGACCTGTTGAGGCACAGGGGAATAATGCGAGGCTGGTTCGCTGCTATTGTAATGAAAGGAGTCTTAAAAGTCGGGCAGATGAAATGCGGTTGCTGATTAACACACGGGAATATGATATTGTTGCTATCACAAAGACATGGCTGATAGCGGCGCAGTACTGTCAGCTCAATGTTGCATGGTATAGAATGTTCAGGCATGACAGGGGGCTGATGGCGACTTGGTGGTGGGGGCTTGAAATGGAAGTTGGCACTGCACGATTGATCAAGAAGTAAATTAATGCCATAAGGAGTGATGGTATTTTAGAAGGTTCCTCAAATGAGGCCATATGGAGAGAACTTAAATACAGTAGGCAATCATTTTGCTGGGGGTACACTAAATGCCTCCAAAGAGTCAGGGGGACTAGAGGAGCGACTATGTCGGTAAATCTCAGAGATGTGTACAAGGGTAATAATAGTAGAAAATTTCAATTCACCAATGTTAACTTGGATAGTATTAGTGTGAGAGGCTTCGATGTGGCATTCTTAAAGTGCTTAAAAGTGAGCTTTTTGAGCCAACGCTAAAGCCCTACGAGAGAAGGGGCGGCACTGCGCCTAATCTTAGGGAGTGAAGCCAGGAAAGTGGTATAAGTGTCAGTGGGGGACAGCATTTCGGGGAGAGAGACCATAGTTCTTGCGGTTTTAAGATAGTTATTGAAAATGACAAAGATGGCTTGTAAATAAAGGTGCTGAAATTGGGGAAGGCCTACTTCAATATTTTGTGACAGGATGTGGCCAATGGGGACTTGAAGCAGCTAATTGTAGGAAAGTCTACAACAGGCCTGCGGGAGTCATTCAGAAAGGAAATAGTGAGAGTTCAGGGCCAACATGTTCCCGTAGAGGTGAGAGGTAGGACAAACAATTCCAGGGGATACTGGTTGTCAAGGGATATGGAGGATTGGATAAGGAAAAATAAAAGTGACTGATGGTGGATACAGAGGGGTTAAAACAGCGCGGAAGCCCTGGAGAAGCATAAAAAGTGAGTGGTGGGGGATGGGTGTGGTAGTTAAATAGTTAGGAGAGCGAACAGGAGGCATTACCAAGCACTGGCAGGAAAGGTAAATGAAAACCCAAGGCATTTTATAAATATATTCAGGGCATGAGGATAAGCAGGGAAAGAGTAGGACCCAGTGAACAAAGTGGCAGATTGTGCTGTAACCGAAGGACATAGTTGAGGTTATAAACGCTTACTTTTCATCTGTGATGTCTGTGGAGAAGGACGATGTAGGGGCTGAAATCAGGGAGGGGTACTGTTATATACTTGAACATATTAGCACTGAAAGGATGGAGGTATTAATGGTTTTTACTTGAAAGTGGATAAATCCACAGGCCCAGATGAGATGTATCACAGGCTGTAATATGAGGTCAGGGAGAAGGGTTCAATGGCTCTGACGCATATTTTCAAATTATCTGGCCAATTGAGGGGTGCCAGTGTACTGGAGGAGAGTGAGAGAGGAGAAGTGGGGCAATTAGCAGTGGGAGAGTTGTAGCGGGGCCATTAGCAGTAAGAGAGTGAGAGAGGGGCATCGGGTCCATTAGTATTGTGAGAGTGAGAGAGGAGAAGCGGGGCCATTAGGAGCGAAAGACTGTGAGAGAAGCTGCGAGAGAAGTAGCGAGGTGTTAGCAGGATTTGAGAGGCGGGGGAGAAATCACCCAGAAAGATGTTTGAAACTGCAACACACTGCCTGAGGGGATGGTAGAGGCAGGAACCCTCACAACATTTAAGAAGTATTTAGATGAGCACTTGAAATTGCCTCGCATACAGGGTTAGGGGTCAAGAGCTGGTAAATGGGATTAGAATAGACAGGTACTTGACGTCTGGCACGGTCATGATGGGCCGTAGGACCTGTTTCTATGCTGTACAACTTGGATACTCTGTGACCCTCTGACTCTATGAGTGAGAGAGGAAGAGAGCAGGCACTGAGAGTGGGAGAGTGCGAGAAAGAGCGGTGCCATTAACAATGACAGAGCAGAAGGAACAGCGGGGACATTAACAGTGAGACAGTGCGAGTTGTGTAAGCGACCATTGGAGTAAACGGAGAGAGTGGCCACAGAGCATTACTGGGCAGGGGGAGAGGAGAGAGCATGAAAACAAGAGATCATACAACCTATTAGCTGAAGTAGGCTATTCGGACAATGAATCTGTTCGCCATTTAATGAGGTCACTGCTGACATGATAATCTTACGTTCGAGGAAGAAGCAGAGAGCCACCAGACCATCCCGGTGGGGGATAGAGGTGTAGAGGGATTGGACTATCTTGATTCCATTCTCTCTCCCCTTGTCCAGTCCCTTCCCACCTACATTCATGATTCTACTGACACCCGACATCATATGTACAATTTCCAGTTCCCTGGCCCCAAACGCCTCCTCTTCACCATGGACGACCAATCCCTCTACACCTCAATCCCCCACTGGGATGGTCTGATGGCTCTCCGCTTCTTCCTCGAACAGAGGCCTGAACAATTCCCATTCACCATTACTCTCCTCCGTCTGGCTGAACTTGTTCTCACACTAAACAATTTCTCCTTAAACTCCTCTCACTTCCTCCAAATAAAACGTGTGGTTATGGGTACCCGCATGGGCCCCAGCTATGCCTGTCTCTTTGTGGGGTATGTGGAACATTCATTGTTCCAGTCCTACTCCAGCCCCCTCCCACAACTCTTTCTCCGGTACATCGATGATTACTTCGGTGCTGCTTCATGCTCTCGTCTGGACCTGGAAAAATTTATTAATTTTGCTTACAATTTCCACCCCTCCATCATCTTCACATGGTCCATCCCTGACACCTCCCTTCCCTTCCTTGACCTCTCTGTCTGAATTTCTAGTGATAGACTGTCCACCAATATCCATTACAAGCCTACCAACACCCACAGCTACCTAGACTACAGCTCCTCACACCCCGCTTCCTGTAAGGACTCCATCCCATTCTGTCAGTTCCTTCGCCATCGTCCCATCTGTTCTGATGATGACACTTTCAAAAACATGTCCTCTGATATATCCTCCTTCCTTAACTGAGGTGTTCCACCCACTGTGGTTGACAGGGCCCTCAACCGTGTCCGGCCCATCTCCCGCCATCCGCCCACACAACCTTCTTCTCCCTCCCAGAAACATGATAGGGTCTCCATTGTACTCACTTATCACCCCACTAGCCTCCGCATTCAAAGGATCATCCTCCGCCATTTCCGCCAACTCCAGCATGATGCCACCACCGAACACATCTTCCCTTCACCCCCCCCCGGCGGCATTCCACAGGGATCGTTCCCTCCGGGACACCCTGGTTCACTCCTCCATCAACCGCTGCACCTCAAGCCCTCCCACGGCACCTTCCCATGCCACCGCAGAAGGTGGAACACCTGCCCCTTTCCTTCCCCTCTCCTCACCGTCCGAGGGCCCAAACATTCCTTTCAAGTGAAGCAGCCTTTCACTTGCACTTCCCTCAATTTAGTCTACTGCATTCATTGCTCCCAGTGCGGTTTCATCTACATTGGGGAAACCAAATGCAGACTGGGTGACCGCCTTGCTGAACACCTTCTGTCTGTCCACAAACATTACCCAGACCTCCCTGTCGCTTGCCATTTCAACATTCCACCCTGCTCTCATGCCCACATGTCCGTCCTTGACTTGCTGAATTGTTCCAGTGAAGCTCAATGCAAACTGGAGGAACAGCACCTCATCTTCCGACTAGGCTCTTTACAGCCTTCCGGACTGAATATTGAGTTCGACAATTTTAGTTCATGAACTATCTCCTCCATTCCCACCCCCTTTCCCACCCTCCCTTTTTTCCATTCATTTATATTGATTTCTCTTTTCCCACCTTTCCATTATTTTTAAGTGTATTCCCATCCATTGTTTTATCTCTACCTTTTAGACTTTTTTGATTCCTTCACCACAACCCACCCCCACTAGGGCTATCTGTACCTTGCTAGTCCTGCTTTCTACCCTTAATTAGCACATTCCTTAGATAATATCACCAACTTCAACAACTCTTTGTCCTTTTGTCTGGGACATCTTTTGGTTATCTCCACCTATCACTGGCCCTCTATCCATCTCTACTTGTCCCATCCCCCCTTAAACCAGCTTATATTTCACCTCTCTTCTATTTTTACTTAATTCTGTTGAAAGGTCATTCGGACTCGAAACGTTAACTGTGTTCCTCTCCGCAGATGCTGCCAGACCTGCTGAGTTTTTCCAGGTATTTTTGTTTTTGTTTTGGTAAACACTGAAAATTAATGCCTCTCTACTTACTTGCTGTTAGTATTAAGAACTGAACCAATAAATTAACGGTACAAATGAAGCTTAATGGGTATGATCTTGTAGCCATTGCAGAGACGTTGTTACAGAGAAATCAAAGCTGTGAACTAAATATTCAGGTGTATGTGATATTCGAAAGGACAGGCAGGAAGAAAAGGAAGGTGGTACAGCTTTTTTTGCACGAGATATAATATGTACGATAGCAAGAGATTATTTTGGCTCAGAAGATGTAGAATCGACTTAGTTGGAGGGAAGAAATAACAAGAGTGTGAAGACCGGGTTGGGAGTATTCTATAGGGCGCCTAACAGTAGCTATACTGTCGGAAAGAGAATAAGCCAGGAGACAATTGTGTCATGTAAAAATGGCAGTTCATTTATCATGGGTGACTTTAATCTTCATTCCGTTTAGGAAAATAACATTGGCAGAGGTAGCCACGAGCTATAAATCATAGAGTGTATCCGGGAGAATTACCTATAACAATTTGCTGTGGATCCAATCAGGGATTAGGCTACTTTGCATCTGTTAATGTGTAATGAGGCACGTTTAATAAATGATCACAGTGTAAAAGATCACATTGAAAAAAAATTCCATAACATGGTGTAATTTTGCATTCAGTTTGAGAGTGAAAATGGTTCCGAAACAACTGTGCTAAACTTACAACAAGGTAATTACAATGGAATGAGGGCAGAGTTTGCTGGAGTAGACTGGGAAATGAGTTTAACAGAGAAGACGCTTGATGAACAATGGCAGACATTTAAGAAAATAGTTCATGACTCAGATCAAAGACATATCCCCATGAGGAATTAGGATTCAAGAATGGAGATAAACCAAACATGGTTAACCAAACAAGTTGTGGAGGGAATCATATTTAAAGACAAAAAATACATTCAATGTGGCAAAGGTTAGTGGTAAACCAGAGGATTAAGACATTTTTAACAACCAGGAAAAGTTGACCAAAAATACATTAAAGATTGGGAGAATAAACATTGAGCATAAACTAGCAGGTAATATAAAAAGGTTTAGCTTCATTAAATATATAAAATTGAAGAGAGAGGTTTATGTGAACTATTGCCCCTTAGAGAATGAGGATTTGGAAATAATAATGGGGAACCAGGAAATGGCAGAGGAGATGAATTCATGCTTTGCATCAGTCTTCACGATAGAAGACAAGAATAGCATTCCAAAAAATACCAAATAATCAAGGCACAAAATGGGGGGAGGGTATAAATGAATAACTATTACTGGAGAAAAAGTGCGAAGGAAACTAATGGGGCTAAAAGCCGATAAATCCCTGATAGGTAGCATGGTAGGATATGAAAGGAAGTAGCTACACAAAAGTGGATGCACTGGTAGGAGTCTTCCAAGAATCCTTTGATTCTGGAAAAGACAAGAAGATTGGAATTCTTCCAAAGTAACTACCTTATTAAAAAAAAGAGGGAGAGAAAAACTCAGGTAACTGTAGGCCACTTAGCTTAACATCCCCAATGGAGAAAATGTTAAATCTATTATAAAGAATGTGTTAGCAGAGCATTTAAAATACAAATTATAATCAAGCAGAGTTAGCAAGGTTTGATGAATGGGAAATGGTGCCTGGTAAATGTATTAGAATTATTTGAGGAAGTAAAAAGCAGAATAAGTCAAGAGGAAACAGGAGATGTAATATACTTGGACTTCCAAAAAGGCGTTCAGTAAGGTACCATGCATACGGCTGCTTAATACGTTAAGAGCTCATGGCGATGGGGGTAGTATATTAGCTAGGATCGAAAATTTTCTAACTAATAGAAGACAGAGAGTTGAGAGAATAGGGGCATTTTCAGAATAGTAGCCTGTAACTAGTGGAGTGCCACAGGAATCAGTGTTGGGGCCACAATTATTTACAATATTTATTAATGACTTATATGAGGGAAGTGAATGAACTATCGCAACATTTCTAGATATCACAAAATTAGGAGCGAAGTCAAGTGATGAGGACGACTCAGAGATTTTTCAGGGGTATAGACAAACGTAACTTGAAAGGGCAAAACTTGGCAGATGGCATCGATTATCGGAAACTGTGGGAATATGGAACAATAGAGACGCTCAATATTACTTAAATAGAGAAAGATTGCAGAAAGCTACAGAAATGAGGGAATTGGGAGCCCGCGTACATGAATATGAAAACACTAACATACAAGCTCAGTAGGTAACCAGAAAGGCAAATGAAATGTTGGCTTTAATTTCAAAGGGAATGGATTATTAAAGTCGGGAAGTCATGCTGAAACTATAAAAGGCACTCAAATAGAATACTGCCAACAATTTTGGTCCCCTTATTAGAGGAAAGATATGCTGGAAGCGGAGGCAGCCCACAGGAGGTTCAATAGGCTGGTGCCGGATGTGGAGGGACGATTTCCTTTGGGCAGATTGATTAGATTGGGCCTTTACTCATTGGAGTTTATTAGAATGAGAGCGGATCTTATTGAAACATATTGGATTCCTGGGGGCCTTGACACGGTAGATGCTGAGAAGTTGTTTCCCTTTGTGGGAGGGTTTCATCCGAGCCGGCATCATTTCAGAGAAAGGGGTCACCAATTTAATACAGAGATGAGGAGGAATTTATTCTCTCCAAGAGTACTGTATGTGTGGAATTAGTTCCCATAAAGGGCTGTAGTTGATGGATCGTTAAGTATATTCAAGGCTGAGCTCGACTGATTTTTGATCATATATAAAACAATCGACAAGAACATTGGAACACTGTAAGAGTGCTGGCGGATTGCTTCAATATCAGGAACAGGTTGACATCTATTTCTGCTGCAGCAGCTCAGTAGAAAATGGAGCTATATCCAGACATTTAACTTCACACACTCATTACTAAATATCGTCAACCAACATCAAAACACTTCCTGTTGTCAAATTATTCACATGGCAAAAGACAGGGGCAGCTCTATGGAATGGAAAGATCACTAATCAAAAAATAAAAAGCATGATTTCCAAATCGAACCGATTTCTTTCATTCCAGTTACTGACCCGCACTCATTTCAATTCTACACCGACAAAAGCTCCCAGTCATAGTTTATCATTTGGAGCAGGTATTCCACTCTGGACACTGACCTACACTCAATGCAATGTGCACTGCCACATATAACCAATAATAATTGTTGACTGGGGTCAGCTATTCCACTCTGGTTGCTAAGCAACACTTAGTACAATTTGAAACCAGCAGATACAGTCAGTGAAAGATTGGTGATAGGGCCAGGTATTCCACTCTGATTAAAGACCCAGACACAGGACAATTCTACACTGACAGATAGACCCAATAATACATGACCATTGAGGCCAGTTATTCCACTTTGGTTACTCATCCACACTTCGTGCAATTTGAAACTAACAGTTAGACCCAGAAATATATGGTCACTGGAGTCATGTATTCCACTGTGGTTACTAACCCACACTTCGGACAATTTGACACTTACAGATGCAGTCAGTGAATGAGTGGTGACTGGTGCCAGGTATTCCACTCTGATTAATGACCCATACTCAGTTCAATTCTACACTGACAGATACACCCAGTAACACATAGTCACTGGGGCCATGTATTCCACTTTGGTCACTGATGCACACTCAGTACAATTCTACACTGGCAGTTAGACCCAGTAATACATGGTCACTGGGGCCAGGTGTTCCACTCTGTTTACTGACCCACACTCTTGGAGATTTTCGTCTGACTACCACTAAACCTTTCTTCAGAGATTTTCCCTTCACTGAGGTCTAATTAAACGTTTCCAAACAATATTAAGACTTAATTCATCAGAGAGCCTGTGAATTACGAACAAATGCTTACTTTCATTTGACAAAATTAAATAAAGCTGCAGAGACATTTGCAGACATTTGAATTCAGCAAATTATATCACTGATTCGATGTATCTTAACAGTGACCACCAGATCAGCATTTAATATGATCAGTCACAGTTTAAAATGAGAGAACAGCTCACATACAGATTTACACAAGTTCAATGGTTATGGTCACTCACCAGGAACACCTATAACAGCAAGGATTGGGAAGAATATTTTCTCAGCCACAGAAATTGATAGCATCGTTTCAGTGCGAAGTGATGTGCCCCTTTGTGCTGCTGGTAATCTCTGTGTCTTAAACGCTGAGGTGAGTCTTTCCCAAAGCCTTTCATTTATACCCTGTGGGATCACCTCAGGGATGTTGAAATTGCCACATTGTTCAAATCTTTTTTTAATATATGAACAAACAGATTATGACATTGAGCTGAGTGAAACAATATGTTTGTTTTTAAATGGATCTGCGAGGTTCCAAAGACTGGACAGTACTTATCAAATTAATTAACTATTAAACAAACAGGAGCTGTATTCAGCCGGATAATATGCTATCTAATCAAACAACATCAGTCCCATTTCTAGATTCCCTATTGTTTCAGTGATATCCGTCACTTGACTGTTACCATTTCTGGATTAAATAAAAAATGTTAGAGTGCCTCTCTCCACGCTGTTCTATTGCACCCTGGGATTTAGCTGTCCTGTTTAATAGTTGACATTCAGTTGATCGATTACAGTGAGTTCATGGTGACAATTTTGGCAAAATTCAACCAATTAAATTATAAGGAAATATTTAAAATCTCCCAAAAATGCATTCCACACCTCAATCAAATGTGTATCTATCTCACGATCTCTCACTCTCTCTCTTTTTCTCTCTTTATCTCCGTGCATGTTTCTCTCTCTCACTCTTTCTGTGTTTGTCTCTTTCCACCTATGTCGCTCTTGCTCTCTTTATCTCTCTCTCTCTGTCTCTGCTCTTTTTTCACTCACTATCTCTCCTGTTTTCTTGTTCTTCCGCTCTGTTTCTCTCTCTATCGCTCTGGCTCTACCTTTGTCTCTTTCTCTCCCTCTCACTTCCCCACTCTCACTTTCTGTCCCATTCTTTCTCTCTCTCTCTCTCTCAATCCATCTGTTTCTTTCTTTCACTCTCTCAGCCTCTTTCCATCTCTCTCTGCGTCTCTTTGCTTCTCTCTCCATCTCTGTCGGTCTCCCTCTCTGATTCTCTTCCTCTCTCTCTCTCTCTCATTGTGTGAAAGTGTGTGTGCGTCCGTTCGTGTGCATATGTATGTGTGTGTGTTGGTGGGTATCTCTCTCTCTCGCGTTTCTCAGTCTCTTTCAATCTGTGTATGTGTATCTATGTCTGTATTTCCGCCTTTCAGGCTTTCCTTCTCTGTCGCTCTCCTTCTATCTGTCAGTCTGTCTATATATCTATCTTTCTTTCTATCTATCCATCTATCTATCTATCTATCTATCTATCTATCTATCTATCTATCTATCTATCTATCTATCTATCTATCTATCTATCTATCTATCTATCTATCTATCTATCTATCTATCTATCTATCTATCTATCTATCTATCTATCTATCTATCTATCTATCTATCTATCTATCTATCTATCTATCTATCTATCTATCTATCTATCTATCTATCTAACTATCTATCTATCTATCTCTGTATTTTGTCGGTCTCTCTTTGACACTGTATCACTCACTGCCTCCCTCCACCTCTCTCTCGCAAACATTCTCTGTTTTTCTGACTATCTCTCTATGCCTCTCTCGCTCTGACTCTATCTGTCACACTCCCCTTCTCGTTGTATCGCTCCCGCTGTCTCTTCCTCTTCCTCGTTCTTCTATCTGTCTCTCTATCCCCATCTTTCTCTCCATCGCTACCTCAGCGTGTCAATCTCTCTTTGCCTCCCTCCCTCGCCCTCCTTCTCAGTCTTTCTCCCTTTGTCTACCTATTCTCTTTGTTACTTTCACTTTCCCTTTCTCTCTCTTTCTCGCTTGCTAAACTTCCCTTTGTCTATTTCATTGCCTGTCTCCATCTCTCTGCCTCTCCTTCTTTGCCTCTGCTTATATATTTGACTGTCCCTCTCTTTTTCCCTTTCTTTCTGTCTCACTTTCGCTATCTCTCTCGCTCTCTCTATCTCTCTCCTTCTCTCTCTAAAACTGTGTCTCACTCTGCCTCTCTCTTTGCCTCTCTCTCTTTTCTGCCCCCTTCTCTTTTTCAATGCCTATCTGTCTCTCTCCTTCTCGCTCTCCCTGTGTCTCCCTCGCTGTTTATCTAACTCCCACTCTCTCCTCCTCCCTATGACCCTCCCCTTTCTCTTTCACTCTCGCCCTATGTAACACACTCTGTGTTTCACTACACTATTTCATTGTATTATTTTATCTGCCTCTCTCTCCCTCACTGCCTCACCCCTTCTTTCTCTTTAATCAATTATCCCTTTTTTCTCCGTTTCGAACGCCCTCTCACTTTCTCAGACCTCTCTCTCTCTCTTTCTGTGTGTGTGCCAACATGTATGTGTGTGGGTTTTTTCTCTGTCTCTGTCTCTGCCTCTCAGACTATAAAATTCCCTGTCTATTTCTCTCCACTTCTCTCCCTCTGTCTCCTCTATCTCTCTCTGTCGCTCCATCTGTCTCTCACTTCATCTCTCTTTCTCATTCCCTGTCTCTATCTCCCTCTCCCTACCTTTGTCTGACACTTTCTGTCTAACTCTGTCTCTCTCTTTGCCCCTCACTCTCTAATCTCTCCCGCCATCTCTTTTTCAATGTCTCTCTCTCTCTCTCTCTCGCTCTCCCACTTTCTTGCTCTCTCTGTCCCCCTCTCTCACTGTTTCTCTCGCTGTGTCTCAAAATCTCATATCTCTTCCTCCCTTTGTCTCGCTCTCTAGGTGCATTTCCACCTTTCTCTCAATTCTCTCTCTCTTTCTCTCTCTCTCTTTCTCTTTCTCTTTCTCTCGCACAGTGTCAAACAGACGGCCTCCTTCCTTCTTCCTCTTTCCTTCTCTCATTTTCTATGACTGTCTCTCTCCCCCCCCCCACTTTCTCTCTCTCTATGCCTAACCCTCCCTTTCAGTCCCATAAACTCTCTTTTTCTTCCTTTCCATTGCCCTGTCTCTCAGTCCTCGCTCTCTTTCTGTGCCAGTATCTACGTGTGTGTGTGTAGGTGTTTCTCTCTCTGTGCCTCTGCCTCTCACACAATAAAACTCCCCTTGTATATTTCTCTCCATTTATCTCTCTTTCTCTCCTCTCTCTCTCTCAGCCTATCTCTGTCTCTGTTTCATTCTGTTTGTCTCTCTATCCCTATCTGTCTCACACTGAAACTTTGTGTCTAACTCTGTCTCTCTCTTTGCCTCTCTCTCTCTATTTTCTAACCCCCTCACTCTTTAACAATGTCTCTCTCTCTCTGTCTCACTACCCCCCACCCTTCCTCTCCCTCTCTGTCTCTCTCACGTCATCTCTAAATCTCACTCCCTCCATCTCCCTCTGTCTCCCTCACTCGGTGCACTCGCGCCTCTCTCTCAATTATCTTTCTCTCACTATCTCTATTTGCCTCTCTCTCTGCCTCACACTTTCTTTCTCTCCCAGAAATTCACTCTTTCTCTCTCATTGGATCTCCCTCTCTCAGCTCTCTCTCTCTTTTCTGTGTCAGTGTGTAAGTGTGTGTCTGTGTGTGTGTGCACGCGTGTTTCTCTTCCTCTGTCTCTGCAGCAAAGACTGTATAATTCCCTCTGTCTCTTTCTCTCCAACTCTCTCCCTCTCTTTCTCTCTCTCCCTCCGTCTATCTCTCTCTCTATCTCTCTGCCTAATTTTCCCTCTCCCTCTCTCTCCCTACCTATCCCTCACACTTTCTGTCTAACTCTGTCTATCTATTTGCCTCACTCTCTCTTTCTGTCCCCTTTCACACTCTCTCTCTCTCTCTGCCTCACCCTCTTTTCTCTCCCAGAAATTCTCTCTTTTTCTCCCATTCGGGCTGGCTCTCTCTCAGCCCTCGCTCTCTTTTCTGTATCAGTGTGTACACGTGTGTGTGTTTGTGCACGTGTTTCTCTGACTCTGTCTCTGCTTCTCACACTCGAAAATACCCTTTGTCTTATTCTCTACAACTCTCTTCCTCTCTCTCATCGTTCTCTCTCTCTCTCTTTCACTCCGTAAATCTCTCACTCTATCGCTCTGTCTCATTCTCTCTCTACTTCTCCCTCGCACTTTCTGTCTAACTCGCTCTCTCTTTGCCTCTCTCACTTTTTCTGTCCCCCTCCCTCTTTTTCAATCTCTCTCTCTCTCTTTCTCTCCGTGAATCTTTCGCTGTGGCTCAAAATCTCAGCTGTCCTTCTCTGTCTGTCTCGCTCCCTCGGTACGTTTTCGCTTCTCTCTCTATTCTCTCCCTCTCTCTCGTTCTCTTTCTCTCGCACACTGTCAAATAGTCTGCCCTTCTCCTTCTTCCTCTTTCATTCTCTCATTTTATCTGCCTTTCTCTCTCTATCTCTCCCTCTCTCTGCCTCACCCTGTCTTTCTCTCCCAGAAACAATCTCTTTTTCTTCCTTTTGGTCGCCCTCTCTCTCTCAGCTCTCTCTCTCTTTCTGTGTCAGTGCCTTCGTGTGTGCGTGTGTACATGTTTCTCTCTCTCTCTCTGCCTCTCACACACTAAAATACCATTAGTATTTTTCCCTCCATCTCTCTCTCTCCCCTCTCTCTCTGTGCCCATCTCTCACACTGTCCCTCTGTCTCATTCTCTCTCTGTATCTCTCTCTCTCTTTCTCTGTCTCACTCTCACACGCTGTGCCTAACTCTGTGTCTCTCTTTGCCCCCCTCTCTCTCTCTCTTTTCTCACCCCCTCTCTCTGTTTCAATGTCTCTCTCTCTCCCTATCCCTCACTCCCTCCCCGCTCTCTCTCCCTCTCTCTCCCTTTCTCTCTGGCTGTGTCTCTAAATCTCACTCCCTCCGTCTACCTCTGTCCCCCTCACTCAGTTCATTCACGCCTCTCTCTCCCTCTCTTTCACTCTCTCTCTCTCTCTCTGAGAGTGTGTATGTGTGTCCGTGGATCTCTATCTCTCTCCCTCACGTTTCTCTGTCTCTTTCAACCTTTGCATGTTTCTCTGTCTGTCTTTCCACCTCTTTTGCTTTCCTTGACGGTCTCTCTACCTTTACCTGCCTTTCTGTCTATCACTCTATCTATCTATCTATTTATCTAACTATCTATCTGTCTATCTATGTGTCTGTCTTTCTATTTGTCTGTCTGTCTATCTATTTATCTACCCATCCCTGTCCTTTTGTATATCTGCCTTCTCCCTCTCTCACTCTCTCCCTCTCTCTCTTTCCGCCATTCTATCTCTCTCTGTCTCTCTCCCCATCTAGCACACTCTCTCAGTTTGCCTGTCTCTCCCCTCTCTCTCTCCCTCTCTCTGTGCCCCTCTCACTTTCACTTTGTTTCTATCTCTGACTCTTTCCCTCCCATTCTATGGCTCTTGCTGTCTCTTTCTGTTCCGCTTTTCTCTCTATATGTCTCTCTCTCCCTCTCTTTCTCTCTCTCTCCCTCTGTGAGGAGCTCAGTCTGTCTCTATCTGCCTCACCCTCTCGTGCTCCTTCTCAGTCTACCTCACTCTTTGTCTCTCTGTTCTCTTTCCCTCTTTCACTTTTGCATCCTCTCTCTTTCTCTCTTGCTGCACTTTCCTTTGTCTATTTCAGTGTCTCTCTCTCTCTGTCGATCCCTTCTTCTCTGCCTATGCCTGGCTGTTTGTCTGTCGCTCTCTCATTGTCTTTCTTTCTCTTTCTCATTTTCTTTCTCATTTACTCTCTCTATCTCTCTCTCTCTCTCTCACTCCAACTCTCTCTCTGCGGCTATCTCTCAAGTTGCCTCTCTGTCTCATTCTTTCTCAGTCTCTCTGTCACACCGTGTGCTAACTGTGCCTCTCTCTCTCTCTCTCTCTCTCTCTCTCCATCTCTCGGTCTCTCTTGCTGTTTCTCCAACTTTCAATTTCTCCTTCTCCCTCTCGCCCCCTCAGTGCGCGTCTTCCTCCCTGTCTATTCTCTCTCTCTCACTCACTCTTTCTCTTTTAGTTTCTCGCCCTATGTCATGCACTCTGCCTCTCTCCTTCTCCGTCTTTCTATCAATCCTTCTCACTGCTTATTTCTCTCTCTCTCCACCTTACCACTTCTGTCCGAGTAACTCCCTCTTTTGTTCCCTTTCGATCGCGCTCTCTCTGCCCTCTCCATCTTTTTTGGTGTGTGTGCCAACGTGTCTATTTGTACGTGCCTCTCTCTTTCTGTCCTCTACCTCTCACACTATAATTTCCTTTATCTCTTTCTCCCCATCTCTCCACTTGTTCTGTGTGGGAGCATATGTGTGTGTCTGTGTGCGTGTGTGTCTTTATGTGTGTGTGTGGTCTGTGTGTGTGTGTATGCGTGTGTGTGTGTGTTGGTGGGTCTCTATCACTCTATCTCACATTTTTCTGTCTCTCAATCTGTGTGTATCTCTGTGTGTTTTTCCGCTTCTCTTGCTTCCCTTATCAGTCCCTCTCCCTCCATCTGCCTTTCTGTCGGTCTGCCTGTCTGTCTATCTATCTATCAATCAGTCTATCTAACTTTATTTTCTTCTACCTATACATCTAACCATCTATCTATCTGTCTGTCTATCTATCTCTCTATCTACCTCTCTATCTCTATCACTCATTCTCTATCCATTTAGCAAAGCATCTATATGTCTGTCTGCCTGTCTATCTGTCTTTCTATGTATTATTGTATTTCTGTCTCAGCCTCTCTCCCTCTCTATTTCTCTCCACCTCTCACACAATCTGTTTTTGTCTGCCTGTCTCTCTCTCTCGCTCTCTGTCACACTCTCTGTGTGTCTATCACTCAATCTTTCCTTGTCACTCTTTGGCGCTCGCTGTCGGTTTCTCTTCCTTTTCACTCTCTTGATTTCTCTCCCTCCCTCTCTTTCTCTCTATCTCTCCCTCTGCATGCTTATTTCTGCCTCGCTCTCCCGCCCTCCTTCTCAGTCTCTCTCTCGTTGTCTCTCTGTTCTCCTTCCCTCCTTCACTCTCACTTTCTCTCTCTTTCTCGCTTGCTAACCTTCCCTTTGTCTATTTCATTGTCTCACTCTCTCTCTCTCTCTCTCTATCTCTGCCACTTCTCTCTGCCTCTTCCTGTCTGCGTTCCTCTCCCTCTCTCCTTCCTTTTAATCCTCTCTCAATTCCTCTGTCAAATCATATCTCGCTCTCTCTCTATCTCTCTGTCTCGTCTATCTCTCACTTTGTCTCTCTGTCTCATTTTCTCTCTCTCTCTCTCTGTCTGCCTCACTCTCTTGCTTTATCTCTAACTGTGCCTCTCCCTTTGCCTTTCTCTCTTTTCTATCCCCCTCCCTCTTTTTCAATCTCTGTCTCTCTCTCTCTCTCTCCATCCTCTCTCTGTGTCCCCCTCGCTGTGTCTTTAAATCTCGCTCCCTCCTTCTCCCTGTGTCTCCCTCATTCTGGCGTTTCCTCCTCTTTACCTATTCTCTTTCTCTCACTCTCTCTCTAGCTCTTTCCTCTCTCGGCCTATATCACACACTCTGTCTCTCTCCTTCTGCATCTCTCCTTCTGCCTTTTTCAATCTCTCATTCTCTCTGCCTGTCTTTCTCTCTCTCCTTCTCTCTCTCTCCCTCTCTCTCTCTCCCTCTCTCCCTCTCTTTCGCCCTCTCTCTCTCTGTGAGTTCGTGTTTGTGCCCGTGTGCGTTTATTTGTGTGTGTTTGTACGTCTGTGGGTCTCTATCTCTCTCTCACGTTACCCTCTTTCTTTCAATCTGTGTTTTTGTATCTATGTCAGTCTTTCCACCTCTCTTGCTCTCCTTCTCCGTCACTCTCCCTCTATCTGCCTGTCTGGCTATCTATCTGTCAGTCTGTCTGTCTGTCTGTATGTCTTCCGGTCTATCTATCTGTCTGTCTATCTATCTGTCTATCCATCGGTCCACCTATCCATCTAACTATCTATCCATTTACCTATGTATCCATTTGTCTATCTATCCATCTGTCTATCTATCCACCTCTCTACCTCTTTACCTGTCTACCTATTTATCTACCGATCTCTGTCTTTTTGTACCTCTGCCATTTCCCTCTCTCTCTCTTTCTCTGTTCCACTCCGTCTCTTGGTGTCTCTCCCTCCTTCTCGCACACTCAATTTGTCTGTCTGCATGGCTCCCTCTTTATCTCTCTATGCTCTCTCTGTTTCTCTAGCTCTCATTCGTTCCTTCTCGCTCTATTGCTCTATCTCTTTCTCTTCCTCGTTCCTATCTCTATGCCTCCCTCTCTCTTTCTTTCTCTCTCCATCTCCCTCTGCCTATCTAAGCCCTGTCTCTCTCTGCATTACTCTCTCGCCCTCCTTCTCAATCTATCTCTCTCTTTGTCCCTCTATTCTGTTTCCCTCTTTCACTCTCGTTTTCTTTCTCTTTTGGTTTGCTAAACTTCCATTTGTCTACTTCAGTCTCGCTCTCTCTCTCTTTGTGCCTGTTCCTCTCTGCCTATCCCTGTCTAATTGTCTTTCGTTCTCTCCTTCCCTTTCTTTCTCTCTCTCACTAACTCTCTCTATCTTTCTATCTCTCTCTCTCCAAATCTCTCTCTGCGCCTATATCTCACGTTGTCTCTCTGTCTCATTCTGTCTCAGCGTCTGCCTCACACTGTGTGCCTAACTCTGTCTCTCTCTTATCCTCTCTCTTTTTTTCCTCTGTCCCATCTTCTCTGCCTCTCCCTGTCTGTTGTCTCTGACTCTCTCCTTCTCTTTCTTTCTCTCTCTCACACTCTCCCTCACTTTCTCTCCACCTCTCTCTCTCCAACTCTCTCTCTGCGTTCATCTCTCACCTTTTCTCTGTCTCGTTCTCTCTCAGCCTCTGTCTCACACTGTGTGCCTAACTCTGTATCTCTCTTTGTCCCTCTCTCTTTTTTCTCTTTATCTCTTTCTCTCTCTCTCTTACTCTCTCTCTGTCACACCGATGTCATAAACTCAGTTTCCCTCTTTCTCCCTCTTTCACTTTCTCATTCTCTCTGCCTGTCCCTCTCTCTCTCTTTCTCTTTCTCCCTCTGCCTCAGCCTCTCTTTCCTTCCCAGCAACACACTATTTTTCTCCCTTTCGATCGTTCTCTCCCTTCATCCTTCTCTCGTTCTTTCTGTGTGGTTATCCATTTGTGTGTGTACGTGTTTCTCTATCCCTGACTCTACCTCTCACAATATAAAATTCCCTTTGTATCTTTCTTTCTGTCTATCTTTCTCCCTCTCTGTTTCTCTCCCTATCTCTCTCCATCTATCTCTCACTCTGTCTCTCTGTTATTGTGCCTCATTCTCTCTATCTCTCTCTCCCTGTCTCTCTCTCGCTCTCTGTGTCAAACTCTCTCTCCCTCTGTCTCTCACTCTCTTTCCCCCCACTTCTCTTTTTCAATATCTCTCACTCTTTCTATTTCTTTCTCTTTGTCACACCCACATTCTCGATCATCTTCTCCCTCTTTCGCTCTTTCTTTCTCTCTGCCTGCCTTTCTTTTTCTCACTCCCTTGCTCTATATCTTCCTCCTTCTCTGCGTGTCTCTCTCGCTGTGTCTCTTAGTCTAACTTACCCCTTATGACTCTGCATCCCTCTCTCAATCCCTTTCCACCTGCTTATTCACTGCCTCGCTCCACAACCCTGTCCTTCTCCTTCTCCCTCTCTCTCTCGCAATCTCCTTCTCTCTGCCTGTTTTCCCTCTTCCTATTCCTCTGTCTGCCTCTCTGCCCATCTCTGCCTCACTCTCTACATTTATCTATCATTCTATCTCACTCTCTCTTTCTCCACCTCTCTCTGCCTCTCCCTCTGTGCCAATGTCTCTGCCCACCCTCTAACTCTCTGTCCCTTTCTGTTTTTGTCCATCTCTCCCTCCCCACACCCTCTCCCTCACTTTCTCTCCTTCTCTCTCTTTGTGTGATCCTTTCTCCCTCAGTCCGTCTCTCTCTGCCTCTCTTGGTTTCTCTCTCCCTCCCATTCTCACCCTCTCTCTATGATTATGTCTGTGCATGTGTTTCTCTCTCTCTCTCTGTCTCTCTCCCTCTCTCTCTTACTGCCTCTGTCTCCACATCTCACTTTCGCTCTTTCTCTCTGGCTTTCTTTCTACCTCTGTCTCTCTCTCTGTGTGTCCAAATGTATCTGCTTCTGCACTTCTAACGCTTTCTCTGTTTCTCTCCCTTTCTCTCCCCAAATCACTGTCGCATTCCTCTGCCTGTCACTCTCTGTCTTCCTCTTCCTGTCTTTCTGCTTGTGTCTCTCTTTCTCACTGCTTCATTCACAATCTACCTCTATGTATGCCTCTCCCTTTCTGTCACTCATTCTCTCCCCCTTCTCTCTCTCTCTCTCTCTGTTTGTGTATGTCTGTTTGTGTGTATGTGGAACTCTCGCACTTTCTCTCTCTACGTATCTCCCACCCTCTCACTCTTTTTGCAATCTCTCTATTTCTCTCCTTTCTCTCCGCCTCCCTCTCTGTTTCACGTTGTACACGCTTTCTGTCTCTCCCCATCTCTGCCATTCTATCACTATCTCTGACTCTCTCTGACCCCCACCCCCCCAGCACTGTATATTTCTCTCTCTCTATTATTGTCTTTCTCCCGCCATCTATCTTGCTATTTGCCCTTCTCTTTCTCTCTATCTTATGTTTGGAAAGGGCTAGGAATCGACCTTCAAACACATCAGATAAAGGGATGACAATGAGAAGGATGATGGAAAATACAGGACTGAAGGTGTATCTGAATGCACGCAGTATACAAAATAAGGTAAATTAGATTTTGGTGCAGATTGAAATTGGCAGGTATGATGTGGTGGGCATCACGGAGACATGGCTGCAAGGGGATCAGGACTGGGAGCTAAATATCCAAGGATATACATCTTATCGAAAAGTTAGGCATGTCGGCAGCGGGGTTGGGGTTGTTTTGTGAGTAATAAATGAAATTAAATCGAAAGCAAGAAACGACGTAGGGTCAGATGATGTAGAATCTGTGTGGGTAGAGGTTAGGAACCGCAAAGGTTAAAAAAAAAAACATAATGAGATTTATGTACAGGCCTCCGAACAGTAGTCAGGATGTGGGGCACAAGATACACCAGGTGATAGAAAAAGCCAGTAAGAAAGGCAAGGTTACAGTAATCTTGGGGGATTTCAATACGCTGGTAGACTGGGAAAATCAGGTTGGTAGCAGATCCCAAGAAAAGGAAGTGTGGAATGTTTACGAGATGTCTTTTTGGAGCAGCTTGTGTTGGAGCCCACTAAGGAACAGGCAATTCTAGATTTAGTGATGTGTAAAAAGGCTTATTTGATAAGGGAGTCTTAGGTGAAGGAACCGTTAGGAGGAAGTGACCATAATATGATATAATTTATCCTGCAATTTGAGAGGAAAAAGCTGGAATCAGATCTAACGGTATTACAGTTGAATAAAGGAAACTACAGAGGTATGAGGGAGGAGCTGGCCAGAATTGACTGGGATATGAGCAAAGCAGGAAAGACAGTGGAACAGCAATGGCAGGAATTTCTGGGAATATTTTGGGAAACGCAGTAAAAAATTAACCCTATGAGGAAGATGCATACTAAAGGGAGCACTAGGCAACAATGGCTGACAAGGGAAGTCAGAGACCTCATTAAAGCTAAAGGGAAAGCAGACAATGCGGCGAAGAGCATTGAGAAACCAGAGGATTGAGAAGCCTACAAAGACCAACAGAGGACAATGAACGAAGAAATAAGGAGGGAGAAGTTTAGATATGATTATAAACTAGCCAGTAATATAAAAGAAGTTTGCAAGAGTTTTTTTTTAGATATATAAAGGGTAAGATAGAGGCAAAAGTGGACGTTGGGCCGCTGAAAAATGACGCTGGAGAAGTAGTAATGGGGAACAAAGAAATGGCGGAGAAACTGAATAGGTACTTTGTGTCAGTTTTCACGGTGGAAGACACGAGTAACATTCCCAAAATTCAAGAGAGTCGGGGTGCAGAGGTGAATATGGTGGCCTTTAAAAAGGAGAAGTAGCTAGGAAAATTGAAAGGTCTGAAGGTGGATAAATCACCTGGACCTGATAGATTATACCCTAACTTCTGAAGGAGATAGTTGAAGAGATAGTGGAGGCGTTAGTGGTGATCTTTCAGGAATCACTGGAGTCAGGGAGGGTCCCAGAGGACTTGAAAATCGTTAATGTAACCCTCCTTTTTAAGAAGGGAGTGAGGCAAAAAACGGGAAATTACAGGTCGATTAGCCTGACCTCGTACTTTGTTAAGATTTTAGAGTCAACTATTAAGGATGAGATTTCAGAATACTTGGAAGTGCATGGTAAAATAAGGCAAAGTCAGCATGGTTTCATCAAAGGGAGGTCATGCCTGACAAATCTGTTAGAATTCTTTGAGGAGGTAACGAGCAGGTGAGACAAAGGAGAGCCAATGGATGTTATCTATTTGGACTTCCAGAAAGCCTTTGGCAAGGTGCCACACAGGAGGATGCTCAGTATGATAAGAGCCCATGCTGTTAGAGGCAAGGTACTAGCATGGAAAGAAGATTGGCTGTCTGGAAGGAATTGTAGAGGCATAGACTATTTTCTAATTGGGGAGAGAATTCAGAAATCTGGAGTGCAAAGGGACTTGGGAGTCCTAGTCTGGGATTCTCTTAACGTTAAGTTGCAGGTTGAGTCGTTAGTTAGGAAGGCAAATGCAATGTTGGCTTTTATTTCGAGAGGACTAGAATATAAAAGCAGGGATGTGCTGCTGAGGCTTTATAAGGCCCTGGTCAAACCACATTTAAAATATTGTGAGCAATTTTGAGCCCCGTATCTCAGGAAGGGTATTCTGGCCCTGGAGAGGGTCCTGAAGATGTTCACGAGAATAATCCCAGGAACGAAAGGCTTAACATATGAGGAACATTTGAGGACTCTGGGTCTATACTCGATGGAGATTGGAAGGATGACGGGGGAGCTGATTGAAACTTACAGAATACTGAAAGGCCTGAATAGAGTGGACGTGGGGAAGATGTTTCTACTAGTAGGAGAGACTAGGACCCGAGGGCACAACCACATCGCTCATGTGATCTCTCCAGCAGTATTCACATTGTTCGGGTGGACTCTCCGGCACTTGTTAAAACGCTCGGGTGGTCTGTCCAGCAGTTGTCACATCGCTCGGGTGGTCCCGCCAGCAGTTGTCACATCGCTCGGGTGGTTCCACCAGCAGTTGTCACATTGCTCCTGTAGTGTTTCCAGCAGTAGTTTCAACGTTCGGACGGACTCCCCAGCAGCGACCACATCGCTAGGGTGAACTCCCCAGTGAAATACCACTGAAGGGGGCCCCCAGCATGGCGTTCTGCCAAAGTAAATATTTGCAATCGAAGATTGCATGAAGGGCAAAAAACAGGCATCCAGGGGAAGCTCCTCGCAGAAGGCTTACAAGTGCCCTGGAGGATATCGATGCCTCCATGTGTGCTCAAGCATCTGGGTAACATCGACCCAGCCTTGGCTGCCCCCCTCATTATTGGGAGTTTGTTGATGATAAACCACTGGGTAAAGCAATGACAACACTCAGGCGCGGAGTGGAAAACCCCGGGCTCTCTCTGTAACACACACACTCCTCGAGACACAAACACACACAAACACACACACACAAACACACACACACACACACGCACCATAACACGCAGCCATATATATTCACTTAATTTCACACAATTAAATTTTGATAGACGCTTTTTCAGGCACATGCACTATCCCGCCCGCTCACACTCACACTAATGTAGACTCACACTCGCAATCACATATTCACTCTCACAGACACCCAGTTACAGGCACACTTTCACTCAAACACACAAATTGCAAGCTCACTCTATATGACACATGTGAAAAAATCATGCACTATCTCTCTCTCACAAACACGCACTATTATAGACTGATATACATTCATATGCATCCACACACAAGCACACTGACAAACACCTTCTCACTCACACATACTCATGAAATCACATTTTCACTCCATCCAACACTGACCATATCACTCTCCCTCTCACACACACACACGTACACGTAAAAACACACGCAGACAGAAACTCACCGGCACTCTGTAAATCACATTCTTTCTCTCACACAAAGACGTTCGCTCACTCCCTCACACTCATTCACACAAGTACTCGCAAACATCAGCTCACTCACACATTCGATCCCTTACACATACACTCCCCCACACATAACGCACGAACACACAGGCATACCTACACACACAGGCATTCGCACACAACATACTTCCTCAATCAAATACTCATCCAATATCACACCGTCACAATGCAACACCCACTTTGACTCGTAGAGACTCAGACTCACATGCACGCAAAAACACACCAACATGCAGACACGCAGATTTTTTCACACACTCATAATATCATACAGTCAATGTCACAGACATTGACACTACCACAATCTATCGCTCACAAACACGCACGCACACACACAGGTTCACATACTTACTCACACAGACTCACAAAGCGCTCGCAGCTCTCACAATCTAACACTCTTACACACTCACATCCTGTCACAGTCACTCACAGACTTTCACAGACAAGCACTCATGTGCATCAGCAGCAACTCACAAACACACGTTCTCACACACTCTCCCTCTCTCACATTCTCACTCCCGCACACATTTACACATTCTCACAAACACTCTCAATGTCACACGCCCTCACGCCCCACACACACATACAAACGTATACAGACAAACACAAACACACACTTCCTGAATAACAAATACACAGCTTCACAGCCACACTGCTTCAACGCTCTCCCTCGCATGCTCACAGTCACACACACACTCACATGTTTTCTGAAACACAGCCATAGGTTGGCAACGTTTCATCACACACACACACACACAAACACAGATGAAAGAAAAATACAGCAGATGCTGGAAATCTAAAACAAAAACAAAAATACCTGGCAAAACTCAGCAGGTCTGAGAGCATCTGAGGAGAGGAGCTCAGTCAACGTTTCGAGCCCGAATGACTGTTCATCTGAATTTTGGAAAAATAAAAAAGAGGTGAAATATAAGCTTGTTTAAGGGGGAGGGGTTGGGGGGGGGGGGGGGGGGGGGGGTGGGGGGGGTGGGGGGGGGGCGGTGGTCAGTGAGACAGGTAGAGCTGGATAGACGGCCAGTGATAGGTGGAGAACACCAAAATATATATCAGACAAAGGGACAAAGAGGTGTTGGTGGTGGTGATATTAGCTAAGAAATGTGCTAATGGGGACATTAAGGGTGGAAAGCAGGATGAACAAGGTACAGATAGCCCTAGTGGGGATTGTGTGTGGGGGATCCGAAATAGGATAAAAGGTGGAGATGAAACAATGGATGGAAATACAAATAAAATGATGGAAATGGCTGGGAAAAGAAAAATATATATAAATTATACGAAAAAGTGGGATGGGAAAGGGTTTGTGGAAGGAAGAGAGATATCATGATCTGAAGTTGTTGAACTCAATGTTAAGTCCGGAAGACTGCAAAGTGCCTTGTCGGAAGATGAGGTGCTCTTCCTCCAGTTTGCGTTGAGCTTCACTGGAACATTGCAGCAGGCCAAGGATGGACATGTGGGCATGAGAGCAGGGTGGAGTGTTGACATGGCAAGCGACAGGGAGGTCTGGGTCATGCTTGCAGACAGATCAATGGTGTTCCGCAAAGCATTTACCCAGTCTTCGTTTGGTCTCTCCAATGTGGAGGAGACCACACTGGGAGCAACGAATGCAGTAGACTAAATTGAGGGAAGTGCAAGTGAAATGCTGCTTCAATTGAAAGGAGTGTTTGGGCTCTTGGGCGGTGAGGAGGGAGGGAAGTAAAGTGGCAGGTGTTACACCTTCTGCGGTTGCATGGGAAGGTGCCGTGGGAGGGCGTTGAGGAGTAGGGGGTGATGGAGGAGTGGACCAGCGTGTCCGGGAGGGATCTATCCCTGCGAAATGACTCCAGGGATCGTGAAGGGAAGATGTGTTTGTTGGTGGCATCATGCTGGATTAGGCGGAAATGACGGAGGATGATTATTTGTATGCGGAGGCTGGTGTGGTGATAAGTGAGTACAAGGGGGACACTATCATGGTTCTGGGAGGGAGAGGAAGTTGTGAGGGCGGATGCGCGGGAGATGAGCCGGACACGATTGAGGGCACTGTCAAGCACCGTGAGTGGAAAACCTAGATTAAGGAAGAAGGAAGACATGATGTCAGAGGAACTGTTTTTGAAGGTAGCATCATCAGAACGGATGCGACGAAGGCGAAGGAACTGAGAGAATGGGATGGAATCCTTACAGGAAGCGGGGTGTGAGGAGCTGCACTCAAGGTAACCTTGTTCACCTTCATTGCTTTCCATTTTTCTCCTGGTGTTTGACAAAGTTTATACTAAAACTCGCTTTCACAGCCATATTTCATTCTTCAGTGACCGACGTAACCCTCGTGGATTCCAACTGAAGTTTTACCCCTCATGTTTCGAACCCACCAAAGATTACAGGCATCTCCGGGACATACAACTCTCCTCGGACTGCTGTTCTCGTAAAATCCTGAGGTCCAGACTCAGTGCCATGCGCCGCCATATGATCACACTCGACCTCTCCCTCCAGCAGCACCGCCGCACCCTATTTCTAAGCTGCGCATGCCCCCAGTTTCATTTCATTTTTCATCTCATCCAGCGCCTCAACAAGAATTTTTTTTAACTTTCTTTCTGGTGCAAAGGAACGCAAGCTCCAACAACTCATCGATACCAACGCCCATCAAGGACCCTCGACCCATGCCCGTCCCTCAGTCCCCATCACGTCTTCCAATCCCAGCACCGGCCGTTTATTCACTGTACCCCCTGACCTTCCCCTCTCTGATGCTGAACGTTCAGTGCTCAGCAAAGCACTCAGTTACATAACCTTGCGCCCTCACCTCATTGAATTTTGGGCTCGGCACAATGCTGAGCTCTTCTTCCACCGCCTTCGCCTCCCTGCTCACTTCTTTGGGCAGGAGTCCTCTCCCCGTTCAACGGATCCTTTTACCCACCTCCATTATTCTCCCTCCACCTGGACCCCTCCCTCTGGAGTTTAACCTGCTCTTGATCTTTTCATTGAGAACTGCTGGTGAGACATCAGACGTCTCAATTTCTCTGTTCCTCTCAACCACTCTAACTTTGCTCTCTCTGAACTTGCCACACTGCGTTCGCACAGATACAACACTGACTTTGTCATCAAAGCTGCTGACAAGGGTGGTGCTGTTGTTGTCTGGCGCACTGACCTCTACCTCGCAGAGGCTGAGATTGAACTCACAGGCACTTCCTCCTACCTTCCCCTGGAACGTGACCCCACCACTGAACATCAAGACATTGTATCCAGGACTAACGCTGACCTCATCTGCTCTGGAGATCGTCCCTCCACAGCTAGCAACCTCCTAGCCTCTCACCCCCGGACAGCCCGCTTCTAACTCCTCCCAAAATCCACAAACAGAACTGTCCCGGCAGACCGATCGTTTCAGCCTGTTCCTGCCCCACGGAACTCATTTCCTGCTATCTTAACTCCATTCTCTCTCCCCTTGTCGAGTCTCTTCCCACCTCCATCCGGGATTCCTCTCCGCCCTACATCATATCAATAATTTCCAGTTCCCTGTACCGAATCGTCTCCTCTTCACCGAGGACGTCCAATCCCTCTACACCTCCATCCCCCACTGGGATTGTCTGAGGGCCCTTAGCTTCTTCCTCTAACAGAGGCCCGAACAATACCCATCCACCACTACTCTCCTCCGTCTGGCTGAACTTGTTCTCACACTGAACAATTTCTCTTTACACTCGTCTCACTTACTCCAAATCAAAGGTGTGGCTATGGGTACCCGCATGGGCCCCAGCAATGCCTGTCTCTTTATAGGGTATGTGGAACATTCCTTGTTCCAGTCCTACTAAGGCCACTTCCCACAATTGCTTCTCTAGTACATCGAAGACCGCGTCGGTGCTGCTTCTTGCTGTCGTATGGTTCTGGAAAAAAAATATTAATTTTGCTTCCAACTTCCACCTCTCCATCATTTTCATGTGGTCCATCACTGCTACATCCCTTCCCTTCCTTTACCTCTAAGTCTCAATTTCTGGTGATAGACTGTCCACCAATATCCATTACAAGCCCACCGACTTGCACAGCTACCTCGACTACAGCTCCTCACACCCCGCTTCCTCTAAGGACTCCATCCCATTCTCTCAGTTCCTACGCCTCCGTCACATCTGTTTTGATGATGAAAGTTTCAAAAACAGTTCCTCTGACATGTCTTCCTTCTTCCTTGACCGAAGGTTTGCGCCCACGGTTGTTGAGGGGGCGCTCAACCGTGTCCGGCCCATCTCCCGCGCATCTGCCCTCAGACCTTCTCCTCCCTCCCAGAACCATCATAGGGTCACCCTTGCCCTCACTTATCATCCCACCAGCCTCTGAATTCAAACGAACATCGTCTGCCGTTGCCGCCAAATCCAGCATGATGCCACCACCAAACACATCTTTCCTTCATCACCACTGGCAGCATTTCGCAGGGATTGTTCCCTCCGAGACACCCTGGTCCACTCCTCCATCACCCCCGACGCCTCCACCCCCTCCCACGGCACTTGCCTATGCAACCGCCGAAGGGGCAACACCTGCCCATTTACTATCACCCTCCTCACCGTCCAGGGTCCCAAACACTCCTTTCAAGTAAAGCAGCATTTCACTTGAACTACCCTCAATTTACTCTACTGCATTCCCTGCTCCCAATTTGGTTTTCTCTACACTGTAGATACCTAACGCAGACTGGGTAACCACTTTGTGGAACACTGTCGGTTTATCCGCAAGCATTACCCAGACCTCCCTGTCGCTTGCCATTTCAACACTCCACCCTGTACTCATGCCCATATGTCCTTCCCTGGCCTGCTGCAATGTTCCAGTGAAGCTCAAAGCAAACTGGAGGAACAGCACCTCATCTTCCAATTAGGCACTTTACAGCCTTTCGGACTCAATATTGAGTTCAACAATTTTAGGTCATGAACTTTCTACAACAATTTATATCTATTTTTCTCTTCCCACCTATTTCCATTATTTTTAAATGTATTTCCATCTATTGTTTTATCTCTACCTTTTAAGCTATTTCGAATCCCCCCACCCCACCTCCACTAGTGCTATCCGTCCCTTGCTCTTCCTGCTTTCCACGCTTAATGTCGCCATTAGCACATTTCTTAGCAAATATCACCACTGTAAACACCTCTTTGTCCTTTGCCCTAAGATATATTTTCGCATTCTCCACCTATCACTGGCCCTCTATCCAGCTCTACCAGTCCCACCACCCCACCCCCTTAAACCAGCTTATTTTTCACGTCTTTTCTATTTGTCCTTATTTCAGATGAAGAGGCATTGGGACCCGAAACGTTAACTGTGTTCCTCTCCGCAGATCCTGTCAGACCTGCTGAGTTTTCCAGGTAGTTTTGTTTTTGTACTAGATGTCCAGCATCCGCAGTATTTTGCTTCAATTACAGGAGAAATTGTTGGTTGAGAGAAAAGGTACAGCCTAACGCAGGAGACTGGTGGTGGATGGGGCTTGTTCGGGCCTCTGTTCAAGGAATAAGCGGAGAGCGCTCAGACCAACGTTTTGGGGAATTGTGTTGTTTAGGGATTGGACGTCCATGGTGAGGAGGAGGTGGTTGGTGCCATGGAAATGGAAACTGTTGATACGATGTACTGCATCAGCGGAATTGCGGATGTAGGTGCAAAAGGACTTTGCGAGCACAGGCCGAACGGATTGAAAATGGGAAGAAATAAATTCCGTGGCAAGAGGAAGACATGATCCGTCTACAGGGTCAGTCATGTTTATGGATTTTGGGGAGGAGGCAAAAGCGGGCTCTCCGAGGTTGGGGAGCTATGAGGTTGGAAGTTGGGGAAGCGAGATCTCCAGAGGTGTTGAGATCAGTGACAGTCCTGGAAACAATGGCTCGATATTGGGCTTGGTCAAGGTCCAGAGGGAGGTAGCACGAAATGCCTGCAAGTTGGCACACAGCCCCTGTGAGGTATTGATCAGTGCGCCAGACAGCAACAGCACGACCCTTGTACAAAGGTTTGATAAAAAAGTCAGGGTTGGACCTGAGGGAACAGAATGTGGCAATTTCAGGATGAGACAGGTTAGAGTGAGTGGGAGGAGTGGAGAAATTGAGATTGCCGATGTCATGCCGACCGTTCTCAATGAGATGTTTAAGAGCAGGGAAGGGGCCAGAGGGAATGATCCAGGTGGAGGGAGAATGATGAAGGCGAGTGAAAGTTTCTATTGAACGAGGGAGGACTCTTGCCCAAAGAAGTGAGCACGGAGACGAAGGAGGAGGAAGAAAAGTTCAGCTTTTTTTGGAGCACGGAATTCATTGGAGTGAGGGTGTAAGGATATGAAACTGTGTCATTTGGTGAATACTGAACGTCCAGCATCAGAGAGGCGCAGATCAAGGGGTATGGTGAATGCACTGCCGGGTTGGGAATAGAAGACAGGATGGGGTCAAAGGGGCAGGGGTAGTTGGAGGGTGCTGGATGGGCTTTGGGATCAATGGGTTTTTGGAGCTTGCCTTCCTTAGCACCTGCAATAAAGAGACAAAGTTTCTTCATAAGGCTTTAATACGTTTTCCTCTAATTAAATTTCTTCATTACAGGGGCTCAAGCAGACTTCATCCTACAATCCAAAATATTTCAGCCTTCATTTGTAATGAAGACCGAGCAGAGAGCCCTTCAGGCCTGCAACATTTTCAATCATTACCTTATGCAGTGCCAAAAAGTGTCCTGTTTCAGTTCATCAAATCTAATAATCAAAGTGCATGATAAATTTCTGAAAATCATATTTGATCGGCGTGTGTCTGTGTTGCTGAGGAATAACTGTTTGTTACATTTTGAATGGCTGTATGATTCTGAGATGCAGTGCGAACCAAGTGTTTTAGCACAGGAGACACAAAAAGTTAGAATTCAGATACAGCAAGTAATTAATAAGGCTATTGTAATGCTATCATCTATTAATAGAGGGATTGATCATAAAAAGAAGGAGGTTATGCTTCAAATGTGCATGGTATTGGTGACACCACACGTCGAATAATTTGTGCAGTTTCAGTGTCATTAATTAAGGAAGGTTGTGAATGCATTTGAGGCGGTTCAAAGGAGTTTAACTGGACTGACACTTAGAATGACTGGGTGGACTTATGAGGAAAGATTGGACATATTGCGCTTTTTTCCACAGGTGTTTAGAAGAATGAGGGGTGATTTGATTGAAGTGTACAAGATCCTGAACGGCCTTGACAAGGGGTACATCAAAAGAATGTTTCCTCTAGTGTGTGAGCCCAGAAATAGTGGGGGAGAACAGATTTAACATTGGGCACGGCCAATTATGACAGAGAGGAGGAGATATTATTTTTCTCTCAGAGGGTTGTGCGACTTTGGAATTCTCTGCCTCTGAAGGTGGTGTTAGCGGGGTGAGGAAAATGTAGATATATTCTGCTTCCACAAGGAAATCCCAGGTTTTCGGGTTTGCATGGGAAAGTGGAAATCGAAACAAAGGAATCTCAGTTATGATTAAATTGAATGGGGTGCAGGCTGGAGGGGCCGAATGACCGACTCCTGTTCCTATTTCTTATGTTCTTATGCATTTCGGGTTTTGTGTTCAAAAAATGTTTGTTTCTTCAATTGCTTTTTAAATTTGCAAGAATATCTCTTGTGTACCTATTCATAAAAAAATATACAGCACTGGAGGGATAAAAACATTCCCTCTCCATAACATCAATAGAGAGCTGGGAAAAAAGGAGAAACTATCACACATTCTTCCTGTATACGTAACACATCTGTCACATCCTGTCCTGTCAACCCATCTTCCCCCATTAATACTGGCTTCAACCATAACCGCTGGTCTCCCCGATAACACATAAATCCACCGTCACTCCTGGTTAGCATCACCACATCTGCCCCCCCATCCCCACCCCCATCATTCCTGCCTGGCCTCTCTCCGACCTGCACTTTTTGGGAGTAAATCTTTGAGTCATTCCATTGTATCAAATACCATCTTATTTATTATTGCAGGTGAATTTATTTCAATACATCACTGGGTGCTGCATCACATCTCAGTAACTTCTGAATCAGGCTGTAAACCTTGCTGACAGCTTGATGTGTAATTCCAACGCGTATTTCCCTATCGTATAGTTACCAACAGTCACGAATGTGATACACAATTGCAAAAGTTATAGTCTCTCCAAATGGCTCACTTGTTAACTGTTGTCCATGGCCTTGGCGGATCTCCTGGGCGTTATATTCCACATGAAATTGAGTGACCTTCCGACTGTTTGTTGGGATCAGTTTTATTCCCTGAAGTCCATTCCTGTATGTAACATCCAGGCCACCCCGTTTTAGGCAGCCACTAACTATCCTGTAGGATTAACCGGCATTTTTACCTTTTACCAATTTGTGGCCATTTGTTTCCTGAAGCTAAAAGATAAATCTGGCTCTGACGAAACGACAGCTGTGATGCTGGGAACTGTGACTGTGCTGAGCTGTTTAAAGAACATTTTATGGTCTATTATTTGAACGGGTGGGTATCAGCTGATGTGCAACCCTCGGTTCTTTGGGGTAATAATTTATGTGTTGGAATCTCCGCTTTAGTCCAGAGTCAAACTCCTCCACAGAATTCAAATCCCGGGGTTACAGTTGTTCTGATTCTGCGGCTCAACATTTCACCATCAGACACAATTTAGTGACCAACAGACCCCAAACGAGACTCCCGGCTCACAACAGTGACAAGATTTGTAGAGTTGGAGAGTCAAAGGAAGTCCATCATTTTGCAGTTTGTTCTCTGCACCAATTTACCTTGATATGGTCCAAGTAATGGGATTAATCTATATGATGGAGGATGAAAATATTGGGGTATTATTCTGCACTTCTGCATTCTTGTGTTCATGATATGGCCTTCATGCTGAAGCTCCTGTGCTCCTGCACAGTCACTGATATGTATGCCATGGCCAACAATTAATTTCAGAGCGCACGAGTGTGCTTAAATAAAACTTGACTGCAGTCATTCAAATCATTATATGATGTGAACAACTTTATCACTGAGATTTCCCAGGCTTCTCTCGATTTAATTGATATTTCCAGCTGGAGCGGTGTGGAGGGAAAGAAAGACACCAACGAAATTTTTCGCCTCCAATTGGCCGGTTCCGATGGTCCACCACCAGGCAACATAAATGCAGCTTCATGTTTGTTGGCCATTAAAATAATCACAGAAAAATATAGAAGGATACAGGGGGAGGAGCCAGACAGGTTGAGACAAAAATACAGGCGGAGAAATGACAGAGCGAGTGAGAGACAGAGAGAGAGAGAGAGAGAGAGAGAGAGAGAGAGAGAGAGAGATGGAGAGACAGTGTCTTGGGGCGATAGAAAAAGAGATAGAGGAAGAGATAGTGAAAGAAACAGATGGAGGAAGAGACAGAAATAGAGAGACATAGGGAAAAGGAGAGTCAATGTGATGGATGGTGAGAGAGTCAGACAAATGCAGAGGGAGATAGAAAGCGAGATAGAGAGAGAGAAAGAGAGAGAGATGGCGATAGAGATACAGAGATAGGGGGAGAGGCAGAAAGATGGAGAGAGAGAGGGATAAAGTGTTGCAAAAAAACTTAGATATAAGGGGAGAGTGAGAGTGAGAGAGACCGACAGACAGAGGGAAAGAGACAGAGGGAAGATAGACATACAGAGTGAGACGGAGAGAGGGAAGGAGAGAGAGTACAGAGAGGAGAGAGAAGGGATAGAGGGAGAGAGAGAGAGAGAGACCCATGGAAAGAAATGGAGGGAGAAAGGGAGAGTGAGAAAAAAAAAGTGACAGTGAGAGGAGGCGAGGGAAAGGTGGGAGGGAAGGATTGAGAAAGAAACACAGTAAAGAGAGTCGCATACATAGGGGTAGAGCAGAGAGGGAGGGAGGGATGCAGAGGGAGAAAGTGAGAGAGAGGCAAAGAGACATCGGGCAGAGTTTTCCATTCCCTTTGGTGTCGGGTGTCACAGTCGGCGTTAGTGGACAATCTGGCAGGAAGAGCAAAAATCACTTTCGCGCCGCTGTGAACCCAAATTGCAATTACCCGCTGCTCCCGTCAATGTCGGGTCGCCTTCCCCACCGGAGATGTCTGGGGATTCATTTTAATAACTCTGTAAATTATTATGAGCCATTCCCGCCAGAATCATCCCGGAACGCAGGAGCATCCGTGGAATCATGCCGACGGGTTTCATAACTGGACATAAGGAACGAGCAACTGAGATCTGCAATTTGCTGGAAACTTTGAGTTTATTATCATGACCTTATTTAGAGCTGAACTCGCTGTAATCAGCGCCAGGCTTCGCAGGCAGCACCAGATCATTTTTAGGAAGGATAACAGGCTGCTCACTACCTTCCAGACCAGCGTAAAGAACGGGTGTATTTTCAATTGCTGCAGGGCGAGGGCTTGCTTGGTGAAGGGGATAAAGTGACCTCAGGCCAGGGAAGCGGCTGCAAGGCGAGGTCAGTGTTGTAGAAGGAGTCTTTCAAAAAGGAACTGTGGGGGGCACATTTTGGTCTGTGTAAGTTGCCTCAAGATGTTCATGGATGAGAAGGCATCCTCCAGAGCAGTTGAGGCCATATGGGGATGTGAGAAAGTGTGTGAGAGTGTAAGTGGTGATGTCCCCTGAATGGCAGTGAGAGAGATGCCAGTCAATGTTTGAAGGCCTGGTGAGGGTGAAAATGCTGAGTGTTCAGATGGCTGCCTTACCCTGGTGGCAGGATTGAGATCTCTCGCCCTCCTTCTGTCACTCAGTGGCCAATATTTCCGCTGCAGCATTGTCAATGACCACCACTGTCACCGCTTCCAAGCCAGAGTGGTGAGATTGCAGCACTTCCTGTAGCCAGAATGAGGATGGAGGACATTATGGCCGGGCCACCTAAAGACATTGCAGTCACAGCTATATGTTCAATTATTCCTTTTCAGGGCCATGACTTCACTGTTGCAGTACTAAGCTGCAAGCATTGAGAACTGTGTGCACAGCTGCAGATTCGATGTGGCACCTAGAGAGAGGAAACGGTGTGTTAGCAGCACGGCCGGCAATTCAGAGGCCGCCCACAAGTGAGCGCGGGCTCCCTGTGGCTGCATAATAACTGAGGCTGGAAGCGGACGATATGGCGTGAAAAGCCGCCAGTGTGGACCATGGTAAGTCCTCCTTTTTCCCACCCACTGCTGCACAGATTAATTCTGGTGCGATTCCGACCAAGGGGGCGAATTGGGGACCAAAACTTGTCGAGACAAAGAGGCAGAGAGAGAGAGAGAGAGAGAGAGAGAGAGAGAGAGAGAGAGAGAGAGAGAGAGACGGGTGGAGGGAGAGAGATAGAGAGCAAAACTGACAGAGATAGGGCAACAAAGAGAGAGTGAAGAATGGAACAGCAACGCTATATATTTGGACAGAGTAAGATGGGGTTCCATCTCAGGAAGGAGCAAAGAGAGATTTAGGGAGAGACAGGATCAAAGATTGCGAGACATAGTGTCAGAGGGAGAAGATGCCACACAGACATAAACACATACACAAAGCAAGAAAAAGATGGGGCGCTGGGGAGGGAGAGAGGGAACAGTGAAAGAAAGAGTGAAGGAGCAGGAGAAAGATCCAAAGAGAGGGAGGCATGAAGGCAAATAGATAAATAGAGGGAGGTTTGACACATAGAGAGGGGTAGAGAAAGAGAGAGTGAGAGACAGAGTTGGAAACACATGAGAGAGAAACCGAGAGAGAGAGAGAGAGAAAAAGAGACAGAGAGACAGTTTGAGAGATAGGCGGATAGAGAAAGGGAGAGACAGAGAGAACGAGAGAGTGAAAATGAGAGAGAGAGGGAGCGTGAGTGAGAGAGAGAGAGAGAGAGAGAGAGACAGATGAACACACACGTGAAGACACCCACACTGATTGAGAGAGAGGGCTGAGTGAGAGGCCGAACGAAAGGGAGAAAAGGAGAGAGTTGCTGTGAGTGAAGGAGGGGGTGAGGCAGAGATTGTGAGAAAGAGATCAAGAGAGATAAAGCGAGAGAGAGAGAGAGAGAGATGAAAACACACGCAAAGACACCCACACTGATTGAGAGAGAGGGCTGAGTGAGAGGCCGAATGACAGGGAGAAAAAGAGAGAGTTGCTGTGTGCGAAGGAGGTGGTGAGGCAGAGAGAGAGAGAGAGAGAAGAGAGAGAGAGATGAGAGAGAGAGAGAATGTGAAGTGATGGAGGGAGATGCAGAGAAACAGACTGTGTGACATTGTGCGAGACTGAAATAGAAAGATAGTGAGAGACAGATGGATAGATAGATAGAT